>NW_028296635.1:815000-1182500 GCF_055471065.1 Atractosteus spatula | reverse complement strand
GTAGACATTGCCATGCGCTGTAGCCTTCAGATTTGGATTGATGGTATCAGGCTGGATAGGTTGATTATGCCCAATCCCCCATCTCTATTGCTGGAGTAGATTAGTCCATTGCATGTAGACTGAGGTAGATTTTTGATCGCTTTCCGTATGAGTCGGTCAAGACTTTTTAGTGTTACTTGATTAGTGTAGGCGTGATCCATTTGGTAGAACAGTCTGGGGATTGTGTAGACATTTAGGATTGTTACCTTCTGTAAGGTTTTAGCGGGGCTTTGTCGATTTTAAGGATCCGTGTTTGTAGCAGATTTATAGCTTCTGGTTGATTAGTTGTCATCCATGGGCTTATTTTAAGACCCAGGTATTTTTCAGATTCGCTTTGGGTTATCATATGGAGTTTGTTGTTGTTTATGGACCAGTCATCACAGTTGTTGATGACATACGAGTCCTTGGTAGGTGTAATTAGGAACCCGTGGCATTTTTTGGCTTGGACCATCAGTCCTGTTTGTGCGCAGTATTTTTCGGGGATGCAGATGTTTTTTTTCATCCCTTCCCAGCTGTCGCTCAGCAGAACCAGGTCATCTGCAAATGCCAATGTTGAGATGTTTCCAGCCTCAGTATTGAGGCCGCAACCATGTTCTTCCAAGACATTGATCAAGCGATCCTGGGCTATGTTGAATAGTATGGGTGACATGGGATCACCTTGTTTAACTCCAACTTTAATGGAGAATTCTTGTGAAGACTGGCTTTCTGCTTTGATCATGGTAGTGCAGTCATGGTAAGAGTTCTTGATTAGATCAATTATGTGGTTGTCCAGTTCTCTTTGTTGCAGGACTTGAAATATTTGGTCGTGGGCCACAGTGTCAAATGCCTTGGCGATGTCAATGAACACCACTGCAATTTGTTTATGGGTCTTTTTGGCATTTTCCAGGATGTATTGTAATCCTGTCGGATTTTTTGAACTGTGCCAAGTTCTTGGACAATTATCTGATTGATGTTTTTGCCCCTTTATATTTAATTTCCAGTGTTTTCAGTTTTGTTAGTTCTTCATCTGTCAATATCTTGCTGGAGTCTTTGTTTGTATTCAATTCTTGGATTCTTTCTTTGTTCCTGATGTCTGGATGGGCATGTCGTTTGTGTTGCGATAAGCCGGATTTTGATTGGAAGTACATATTACAGATGTTATACTTCCATTCACCTTTTTCTTCAATCATGTCAGTTCTCCCTTTGCATTTGCGGAGATGGCACTGGATGGAGTGGAGATTATTGCTTGTGTTGTTGCATTTGGTACATAGAAACATATTTCATTGTGTTTGAGGTTATAGTGTTGCAGTGCCATCCTCGACCTTCCAGTCTTTTCTTTGCTGATAAGACAGGTTTGATCATCATTTGACAGTTGCATGGTTATGGTCTGGCCACTTAGTCCTCTTAGAAAGGCTGGCTCATTGAGTGACTCATTCACTTCCGGACTATGGTCCTCTTCCTCTTGCAGAGGTGGTGTTAGGCTCTCGTCATTATACTCAGGTGTGTCATTTTCAAATTCCTCCAAAATGTTTATCAGGGAGGGATTGCGTTCTTGTATGAGGCTTTTGAGGTCAATGGTATCGTCAAGCCTCTTTATGGTCTTCTACTGGGATCCGTAGATCACAAGTGCGTGGTTTATTTTGATCGAAGATGTTTCGGTCGAACGGATGAGTAGACTAACATCGAGCATGACCTGGGCCAAGTCGTCATATGTTGTCTATGTACTCACAGAGATGAGTCTTAACTCTCTTTCTTTGATTCTTGACAGAGGACTTGCTGTAAGGGAACAGGACCCAACCCCAAGTCCTTCCAGGGCACTTTATTTGCCTGGGTGACATGCCATTCAGTATGGTACATCATTAACATTACTCTCCATTTTGAGGTTTCGCCAGTGGGTACTACCCAGTGGGTTGGCAGGCCCACAGGAGGGGTGAGATAATTTAGACCTCATTTGACCTCCACGTACTCAACTAGAGCAGTGGAGTTACCAGCGGGACCACGTGGAGGTAGAGGTCACTAAGTCTCCACTCCTTACCCAAGGGAGTTAAGAGAGTCAAACCTACTCCTGACGTTTAGCCGCGCTTTACTAAATTTCTTCATATTGACATGTAAAGCACTGGGCAGAAATCACATTGCGTCAACACCCGCCGTTGGCCGTCGCGATGCTTTGTTTTAATTAAACAGTCTAATTCCCCTGGTCCACACCAGTTCAAAGCCAGCTGCTAGACACTAGCCGATGCCGCCCATCGCCTGCTGGCCATTCCACCCCCCCGGCACCCTGTCCTTCCCTCCTGCCTTCCCCCACGAGGAGGGGAGGGGGAGCTCCAATGTGGGTGTGTGTGAGGGGCTGCTGAAATGGTAGAACAATGTAGGTAAGGGAAGTCAGATCCATAATTTGGGATAAGGATTGGCTGGTGCTGGGTCGGTCGGGCTGGGGTGTGAAGCAGGGCTGGGCGCAAGTCTCGGTTGGACAAGGCACCACGTGCCGCGGACCCTCTCGCACGCACCAGTCAGATAGAGGGCTGCGGATCTGCAGTCAGGCCAACGGGTCTTTTAAGAAATGATCAATTCTTGATCATGTCAAATAAGTAGGAAAAGTATATTTAGTGAAGTGTTTAGCAGTGATCCTGTGGCTCTGCCCTCAATACTATGTGATTGATATATTTATGTCATGTGTGGGTATTCGTCTCAGGTATTAATTACAGGCAATGTCAACAGAACAGAGTTCCACACTCCAGAGTGCTTCAGAGTTCCATACCGCCTAAACATAAGCAGCTCTTGCATAGTAGATTATATCATAGCACAAAGGTAACAGCGAAACCGCACTACAGCATAACTGTTTCGCTTTTTCATTTAGAGAAAAATGTTGTATATTTTCAAATTTCAATGGATTTCTATTCCTTTGACCTTTTCTCAGTTTTGTCTTTCCTAACTTGTAAGGTCAATATCTCCACCTTGTGGTCATTGTTAGTAATGTCTTATTTTGAGGGAAAATTTTTATTTCAGTTCTCTATTTGGTGATTTTATTTTTATTGGTTTGAATTGTGCATTCAGCAGTGCTAGATTTTTTTTTAAATTGAAGGCCACTACTATACATAATGTGAGTTAATTTAAAAAATAAAATGAAAGGAATGCATTTTTATGAGGAAAACAACGTTGATATTCCCGTGATAATCTTCCTTAGATCATGTATTGCATCATTAGGGCACTTTGTGGGCTTGAACTACAAAGATTTTCCTGTTCTATGGTACAAGATAAATAAAAACAAAAGCAGCCCAGCTTCACACCCCAGCCCGACCAACCCAGCACTTAGAGCCAATCCTTATCCCAAATTATGGATCTGACTTCCTGACTTCCCTTACCTACATTGTTCTACCATGTAGATTTCTTTTTTAAAACACATAAAGTACCTAGTAATTTATTTAATTGACATAAGTGAAATCACTTTTAGTATATTTAGTCCCTAATGCACAATGCAATGATAATTTGTGCAACATGCACAGGTGTGTCTCGACGGACACAGTGTTCCACACTCCAGAGTGCTTCAGAGTTCCATATTGCCTAAACATAAGCAGCTCTTGCATAGAAGACCACATAATAGCACAAAGGTAACAGTGACACCACTCTACAGCATAACTGTTTTGCTTTTTAATTTAGAAATAATAACAGTATTTTTTCAAATTCAATGCATTTCTATTCCTTTTACCTTAACACAGCTTTGCCATTCTTTACACGGGTGGACAATATCTCCACCTTGTGGTCATTGTTGGTAATGTCTTCCTTTTTGGCAGGTTTTTGTTTCAATTCTCTAATAGGTGATTTCAATGTTATAGATTTGATTTCTGCATTCAGCAGTGCAAGATTTTTTTTTCCAAGTTCAATGGAACCATCATAGTAACGTAAGTTTCTTTAAAAAAATAAAATGAAATGAAAGGAATACATTTTTATGAGGAAACCAATACTGACATTCCCATGATTATTTTCCTTAGTTCATGTTGAAGTAAGATGTGAAGATGGGGTTAATTTTAAGTCCTTTCTGCATGAAGATTAGACTTCTAAGGCTGGAGTTTATGGCAGGAAGGGGGTTAACTGATAAGGATTCCAGATGCGAGCTAAGAACCCCCTGGGGACGTAATCTTAAACTGACCATTTGGCCAGGGTCTCTTAACTGGCCAAATACCATGACCCCCCCTCTTTACCATAGCACCATAACTGACGTCTGAAGCAGCAAGGAAGGACTATATAAACCTAAAGTTTGTACCGGCACTTTGGACAATATTTCGGTTTTGTTGTTTCTTGCGGGAAACAAGACTTTGGCTTTATTGTTCCTTGCATGCAATAAACTCATCTGTTTAACTTCATCTCGGGATCCAGAACCTTATTCTTTCTGTTACAACAATGTATTGCATTAAAACACCTTGGGGGCTTGGGATACAATGATTTTTCTGTTCTATGATACAAGATAAATAATAACAAAAGCATTTATTTTAATTAGTTTTGTTTTATAAACAACATTTAAGATCTGATATCATATGTGAAAAAAAAACATTGCATAATGCAATGAACAAAGTATTGCTTACAGGCCTCTGAGACAGAGTGCTATGCTTTTTGACACATACCTGTGCTTGTTGCAAAAATTTTACTATAGCTTATAATTTGCCTGCAGTTCTGCAGTCAGGCCGACAGGTGTTTTAAGAAATGACAAATTCTGGATCATGTCAAAGGAGCAGGAAAAGTGTATTCAGTGAAGTGTTGGCAGTTATCCTGTATTTCCAGCTTCAACACAGTGATATTTATATATATGCTCCTGTGATTTATTGGTACATGCCCAGAGCAATAATCAGGATCAGGATTTAGCTCCAGATGGGCCAGAGATAGTGTTGTGAAGTACAGCAACCCACAGGATCACAAGGGTAGACCCACTGCACTGTTTCTCCTTCAAAAACCATATACAGGTGTGTATACATATACAGGTGTGTAGCAATAACATTGTAGCAGTAGTGACATTGATTTAGAGCCTGCATTAATGGGATGTTAGTATGATGTGTACTGAAGGCCTTCAGAACTCAGCATATCTAAGACTGGGTTGTAAGTCAGGCATGTTGCACCAGAGGATCACTTTAAAACCTTACCTCCTCTATATTTAGTCCATGGTCCATGCAATGAGCATAGTACTGTTTACAGGTCTTGAAGACAGTGCTTGCTGCCCCCAAATTATCATATTTTATTAGAGCTTACAATTTTGCTTTGGATCTACAGTCGGGCCGATAGGTCTTTTAAGAAATGTGAAATTCTGGATCATGTCAAATGAGCAGGAAAAGTGTATTTAGTGAAGTGTTTGCAGTGATCCTCTGGCTCTGTCCTCAATACTATGTGATTGATATATTTTATGTCATGTGTGGGTGTTTGTCCCAGGTTGTTTTTATGGAGAAGGACAAGCTTTGGAGCATCTGCCCAGTAAAATATGAGATTTATCAGAGAGAGTGAATTGCCTCTCTATCCTCCAGTCTGAGGTCTTTCTCAGGACACATCCAGACCCTCACAGACACAGGAGAGGGAGGCTGTAACATCCTGACTCTGAATGTTTCTCTGTGGACTTGATTAACTGTCCACTTAGCATGAGAATCAGACCCATCAGTCTTTGCAGAAAGTGAAAGTCCTAAAACTAACCTCCAACCCGATCTTAGACTCCATGAGACACCTTTATCTGCCTTAAGAACAAAAGAGAAACCAAACAAAAAAAAACCCAAATGCTGAAATTGAGAGGGAGTATTTTAATACCACAGATGGCACACATAGTCCAGATGATATACAGGATACCTGAAAAAACACATTAAATACATGGAAATTCTCAGTCATGGGTCATTGCTGAGGAAACCTGGGCCTGCTCTCCAGCAGGATACATGAGAGATTCCTGGGGATTTGAGCTTAATTGAAGGTAAAGGCCTTAAAGAGCCTTGTTGATAACAAATAACCAACAGCTGGCTTTCTTCCTAAGGAAAAAAAATAGACTGAAACTGGCTTCTGTTGGAATATTTTCTCATGTAATTTTATGCAAAGTGGTTGCTTAGCTGCTAAGCTTGTTGCTTGTACTGTGTTGCTCGACAGTTTCTCAAATTCAACACTTCTATTACCATAACAACCATTTGCATCGAGTCTGGTTTGGTCAGCTCATGCAAGCAAAAGACATCAGTACAATATACAACAGTACAAACATAAAACCAATAATAACATTCCCACATCACATACTATCCTTATATACTCTAGTAATAATGTCTTCCTTTAACCTACATTATATAACTGTGTTCACACATCTCACAGCCTCTGGGCAGGTGCTGATACAGAAGCTGTACTCCTTATTTTAACAGACCTAAGCACTACCAGAGAGGAGGAAGGTAAACAGAGGCTGGGCAGGGTGGAAGCAGTCGGCGAGCATCTTTAGAGCTTTGTGTTTCAGTCTAGAGATGTAGAATGCAACCACAAAGGGAAGGTGAGTTTTAGAGGCGATATACACTGCCCTCTTTAGCTATTCTGTGTCCTAGGCAGAAGTGCTGCCATCTCACACAGTGAAGGGAAACAGCACAACACTCTCAATGACAGATCCATAAGAGAGTGTCATTGCTTCCTGTGACACTCCAAACTTCTTCTGCTTCAGGGATAAATTGAAAATCTCTCTAAGATAGGAGCAAGTTGGTTGTGTCACGATCGCTAACCCCTCCTCTTAAGGGCGCTCCAGCCCTTCCTTGTGTTCTCCCATTGTCTGCACCTGTTCCCTATTCCCGCTCCCCCTTAAAAGCCAGACGCAGACTTCACTTCGCGTTCCTCATTGAATCGCGTTTCGTTAGAGCCCGGGGTCCTGCTGCGTCTAGCTCCGTTATGCTTTTAACTTTCTGTTCCTGATTCCCCTCGCCGGTTCCAACCCGGATCCTGTTCCCTATCCCCCGGATGGATCGCCTGGCCATGGACTTTTGCCTCTGTTCCTGATTACCCGTTTGGATTTCCTATTTGGATTGTTCTCCCCGGACTCACTTCCCCTGGACACCTGCACTTCTTGGACACGCCCCCTGTCTCCATCCCTTCTCCTGCATGACTTTATTCCTACTGTGTCTTCACCAACCAGATCGTGTCATCTGCATAGGGCCCAGAAAGAACTGCTACGTGACAGGTTGGCACAGGATTTCAGTGTAGAGGTTACAGAAAAGCCAAAATGCTTCCTTGCTGTTCTATATGTAGAAAAACAATGAACCCAGCTGCCCCTGCTCTTTAAAGCTACACTTTATATATGGGTTACCTTTTATGCTACTGTGGTAGATAGTTGTATAGAACTGTAGTAAGGTGTGTTCAAAGGTAAAATTCTAAAAAGAGTCTTTTGTTTCCCTGAAAAATAGAAATGGCTGCCAGATAATCTGAAGTTCAGTAGTTTATAATTAAGATCTCTGATTGCGACAATCCTGGTTACTGGGACAGTACTAAGAAGTCTGACTTTAGATTTCAGATTGAAAAAACCCACACAGAAACCCAGCTGGGGCAATTTCCTAGTTTAAAAAGGAAGGGTCCCAGTCTTATACAGTTTAGCTTTAAACTGCTCTAGTTAAATTTGAATTCACACTGGCTGAGTTGTCAAAAGCTCAGAAACTGGAGGAATATAAAAAAGCAATTCAAAATATTTGGCATTATCAGTGAAAAGAAAATGGAAAATGAACAGAAAAAGAAACTACTCAAAGAAGCGTTAGTGAAAATAGAAAATAGAAGACCCTCTGTCCTGGAGGAGGCCAGAAAAAAGATACAGGTAAGCTTGTATGAACAGGAAATCAAACTGGAAAATTTGCAATATGCAACAAGACTAATGAATAACTGAATAAAGAGACACACTAATTGAAGAACTAGACTCTGTCCTGCAAGAAATCAGAGATCTCAAGCATAGCAAGCGTGTCTCAGGTAGGGGCCAAGGGTACAAGTGCATTCAGGAAGCCTGGGCTCAGAGAATCTCTAGACTAGGATCTCCGAGTGGATCAGAAAAAGCCCTATACAGGACGCTCAGGTGTATCCGTCCTGTCCTTGATCCATTTTGTAGGTAAGACAGTGGATTTAACCTCCACTAATTTAGACGGCTAGTAATAGACAAAGAAATGTTTGATCTGACAATGCCTGGTTGTAATGTCAAGACCTATATTGAGTGTCACGGACAGTTCTTTCCGGGCCCTATGCAGACGACATGATCCGGAATTGTGAAGAAACACTGGGGAAAAAGTCATGCAGGAGAGGGTATGGAGACAGGGGGCGTGTCAGAGGGGTGCAGGTGTCCAGGGAGAGTGAATCCGGGGCGAACAATCCATGAAAAAATCCAAAAAGGTAATCCAAGACAGAAGGTAGAGTCCAAGGCCAGGGGATCCATCCAGGGAATAAAACCATGAACCGGGTCAGGACCGGCGGGGCAGGGAATCAGGAACAGAACATTAAAAGCATAACAGAGCCAGACGAAGCGGAATTCAATGAGGAACCAGGAGTGAAGTCTGCGTCTGGCTTTTAAGGGGGAACGGAAATAGGGAACAGGTACAGGCAATGGGAGAAAACAAGGAAGGGCTGGAGCGGCCTTAAGAGGAGGGGTTTGCGATCCTGACATTGAGGAGCTGAAGGATATGCTCCAGTTCATGCCTGAAGCTATAGAACCAAAGAAAGTTATTTTAGTGAGAAAAACTACCAGCAGGGCAGTACATGAGTAGATGGCAAGGCAGGGACCATAGATCTGTAACAGCTTTGATGTCAAGCTATGATATAGGAATATTCTATCCATATTGATCCACTGGGTTAAGCACAGACATCTGAGTCTCCTTGTGAGATTTGCTACAAGATCAGATACACTTATTTTGCTGGGCAGAATTGTGTCAGTGATGAAGAGAGAGCAGGCATATTACGCCTACCCCAGCATACGATTGCAATCATGCTGTCAAGGGATTCCTTAACCAGAAGGTGTAATGAGCGGCCTTGAGCGAATGATCATGCATACAGTCCAATCATGTTTTCCAGATGACCGCTCTGTGCAGGGTCAAGTAGGCCCTGCTACCACACCATCCCTAAGGGGTTCACAGAGCAGATTTAAGAACAACTAGAAAAGACAGACACACTGGAAACAAAGGAGCACCCTTTCAGACACCCTATCTGGCCAAGGTGCAAATCCAGTGGGAAACAGGAACACAGCTTTACAATAATGCTGAGGAGACGGTAGAGGACCTGAAGAAAGAGGATATAACATCGATGCAGTTCGGAGGGGATAAAAATGAACAGATGCAGGCAAGGCTCCAAGAATGTCACCCACAGTGGATATAAACCGAGAAACATTGTAAAATCACTTGATACTTTCTGTTGCATATCAGTCATATTTGGGAACTGTAATAGATAAGAATTTTAATACGATTACAGATGGCGTTTCTGCTCAGTTTATATATATGATATTGAAAGACCTGTTGTTGGACAGTGACTTTGCAAACTGACCTGGAAGGTGGAGTTTCATTCTTGACAGAGATAGACGGAGCGGGGGAGCTAATTCACCTGCTCGTGTCAGCAAGGGGCCCCCACAGGACACGGGAACTTCCCCTCCATTCCTGGAAAGGAACATATCGCCGTTTGACCCCATCGGTGGAAGTCATTCTTTTTGAAATTGTTTTTTGTTTACTGCTCATCTTGTTTGGATTTATATGTTCAAGTTGCCAGAATATACGTCATACCATTGTTTGCTGGTTGTGTATGGAAATTTTAACGTAGCGGTATTTAATGTTAAATACTCAGCATACTCCATAATGTCCCACACTCAGCATACTCCAGAATAGATGACTTTTCATGTTTAATAGTAATAGGCATGAGGTGGAAGAATGTATAATAGAAAACAGTGATGTGTCAGATCATTCAGCTGTGTATCTTATTTTACACCAAGATAGTAGACCTAGAAATACAGTTTGGAGACTGAATACAGGTATTCTCAAGCATAATCGGTGATTATCAAATTAAAAAAGAAGTCAAGTCGTATTTAGAGAACGATGATAATGAAGAAGTGAAACCTGCTATACTTTGGGAAGCTGCCAAGGCAGTATCTACCGATAGCAGTATCTACAGTATAGGTATTACTACTACTCAGAAGAAACTGAGGGAGTATAAAATATGGAAGACTTGAGAAAAAATGACAATGTGTAGAAGACCAATTTAAACAGAATAATAATCCAATCGACTTGGAACTGATTAAAAATGACTTAAAACAAATGAGTTATATGACTTAAATGAGGAAGAACTTGGGAAGAAGCACAGATTTGTGTGGCAAACATACTATGAAGTAGAGCCAAAGGCAGAAAGCTTCATAAACAGCAAGCCTCAAATACAATATGTAAGATATAAGCTCCCTTGGCGGTTGACCGACAATCGCCGCAGCTTGGCAGATCCGCGGGAAGGGCCCGGCGCGCGTCCAGATTCGCTGCCCGGCACCCTGGCACCCCAGCCTTCCCCCTGCCCTCCCCCCGCAGGGAGGGGAGGGGGGCCGCAGCACACGGTGCCTCGTCCAGTCAAGACTCGCGCCCAGCCCCGCTTCGCACCCTAGCCCGACCGACCCAGCCCTTAGAGCCAATCTTTATCCCAAAGTTACGGATCTGACTTGCCGACTTTTCTTACCAACACCTTGGAGACTTGCTAGACACTACAAGCTTAAAACTAAATGCACATGAAAGCAGAGAATCAGAGCTTTCATTTAATGTCTATTATCCCCACTTTTAAACTTAGCATCATGCCTGCCTCCATAAAAATGTGTGGCCAATATTTTGGAATGTTATTAATGGATGGCATATTTTCATTAATATCTCTGAAATGGTACTGTACATATTAATAGATTTAAATCAAGTACATGTGAAAGCAGAGACTCGGAGCTTTCATTTAATCCCCATGAACCCCAGTTAGAAAGATCTGCATCATGTCTGCTTCCATAAAAATGTGTCCAGCATTTTTAAATATTGACAAAATGGATGGCATATTTTCATTCATATCTCCTAAACGGTGCATATTACAAGCGTAAAACCAAATGCATGTGAAAGCAGGGACTCAGAGCTTCCATTTATTCTCTATTATCCCCACTTTTAAACTCAGCATCATGTCTGCCTCCATAAAAATGCATTGCATTTTTGTTTATCTTGTACCACAGAACTTTGTGTCCTAATGATGCAATACATGATCTAAGGAAGATTATCACGGAAATATCAACATTGTTTTCCTCATAAAAAAGCATTCCTTTCATTTTGTTTTATTTTTTAAATAAACTCACATTATGTATAGTAGTGGCCTTCAATTTAAAAACAATCTAGCACTGCTGAATGAACAATTCAAATCTATAAAAATAAAATCACAAAATAGAGAATTAAAATAAACATTTTACCTCAAAATAAGACATTACTAACAATGACCACAAGGTGGAAATATTGTCCTTACAAGTTAGGAAAGGCAAAACTCAGAAAAGGTAAAATGAATAGAAATGCATTGAATTTGAAAAAATACTGTTTTTTTCTAAATGAAAAAGCGAAACATTTATGCTGTAGTGCAGTTTCGTAGTTACCTTTTTGCTATGAATCTACTAAGCAAGAGCTGCTTATGTTTAGTCAGTATGGAACTCTGAAGAGCCCTGGAGTATGGAACTCTGTTCTGTTGACATTGCCTGTAATTAATACCTGGGACACATACCCACACATGATATAAAATATATCAATCACATAGTATTGAGGGCATAGCCACAGGATCACTGCGATGGAGCCTGCTTTTACATGCTGAACTGTGACCATCACACTTGCCTGAGCACAGATGCTTTCCCCCACTGTACTTACCCCAAGATGATGAATGTTTACACTAAATTCCTGATGAGAAAGGAAGGTTTCTATTTCCTGGAGTTACATCAAAGACAGAATTTGTCATTTCTTACAACACCTGTTGGCCCGACTGCAGATCTGCAGGCAAAATGTAAGCTCCAGTAAAATAGGGCAAGTTTTGCAGCAGGCACAGGTACAGTATGTGTCAAAAAGCATAGTGTTCTGTCTCAGAGGTCTGTAAGCCTGAAATTCTTTGTTCATTGTATTATGCAATGTTTATAAAACAAAATGAATTAAAATAAATGCTTTTCTTTTTCTTTATCTTGAATCACAGTACAGAAAAATCATTGTAGCTCAAGCCCACAAACTGTTCTAATACAATACATGAACTAAGGAAGATTATCATGGGAATGTCAGTATTGATTTCCTCATAAAACTGTATTCCTTTCATTTCATTTTATTTTTTTAAAGAAACTTACATTACTATGATTGGATTTGGATGACTCAAAACTTCCTTCATCTTAAGACTGAAGTCATGCTTATTGGCATCCCTCATCAAATTTGTGAAGCCAGTCCTGTAACTCTATCTGTAGATGGTTCTGTACTTGAGCTTCAATCAAAATTGAAAAACCTTGGGGTTATATTCTATTCTGGCTTAACATTCGACCCACATGTGCAGCATACTGTCAAAACATCTTTTTGTCACCTCAGAAATATCACTAGACTACACCCTATGCTTTCACTAACTGTGGCTGAAAAGCTGATCAACACATTTGTGTTCTCTCGAATTGACTACTGTAATGCTCTACTCGCTGGGGTATCTAAATATACTATGAACAAACTGCAGTATGTCCAAAATTCAGCAGCCAGAATCCTGACCAGGTCTAGTGCAAGTGTTCACATTACTCCTATCCTGGAGTCCTTGCAATGGCTTCCGGTCAAATTCCTTGTAGATTTTAAAATCCTGATGCTCACCTATAAGGCTCTGCATGGCATGCCACCTCAGTACCTGTCTGAACTATTTACGCCCTACTCCCCACCTCGCAACCTTCGCTCTTCTAATTCTGCTCTCCTTACTGTCCCCCAAGCCCGTCTACATTGTATGGGTGACAGGGCCTTCGCCTGTTATGCCCCCAATCTCTGGAACTCTCTCTCCAAGGATATCAGAGAGTCACCTTCTCTAAACTCCTTCAAATCCAGACTCAAAACCCTCTTCCTCAGAAAAGCCTTTACTTAACTGGTTCCATTCTTCACCCCTCTGCTTTCCTTAGTACCACCATCCACGGTCTCCTCTGTATATTGTAATTGTGTTTTATCTTGTGTATTCTTCTTTATTTATTGTTGTTGTCATCCCGTAAAGTGCTTTGGAAGCCACCTTTAAAGGCGCTATATAAAATTGTTTATTATTATTATTATTAATCATACACACCTGAAGAAGGCTCCATGGCCGAAATGTTGTGTTTTCTATCTTCTTTTTTTTTAGCATGGAATAAACATATTACTTGTTCCATTGAACCTGAAAAAAATTGTGCACTGCTGAATGCAGAATTCAAATCTACAACATTAAAATCACCTAATAGAGAATTGAAATAAAAACCTACCCTCAAAGTAAGACATTACCAACAATGACCACAAGGTGGAGATATTGTCCACCCATGTCAAGAATGGCACAGCTGCGATAAGGTAAAAGGAATAGAAATGCATTGAATTTTAAAAAAATACCTGTTTTTATTTCTAAAGGAAAAAGCAAATCAATTATGCTGTAGTGCGGTTTCACTGTTCCCTTTGTACTATTATGTGCTCTATTATGCAAGAGCTGCTTATATTTTGGCAGTATGGAACTCTGAAGCAGCCTGGAGTATGGAGCACTATGCCCTTTGAGACACACCTGTGCATGTTGCACAAATTATCATTGCTTGTGCATTAGGGACTAAATATACTAAAAGTATGATTTTAAAATGCTTTTATTTCACTTATGTTTATTAAATAAATTATTGCACATGTTTCAAAAAACAAATCTAATTAAAATAAATGCTTTTGTTTTTATTGATCTTGTACCATAGAACAGGAAAATCTTTGTAGTTCAAGCCCACAAAGTGTCCAAATGATGCAATACATGATCTAAGGAAGATTATCACAGGAATATCAACATTGTTTTCCTCATAAAAATGTATTCCTTTTATTTCGTTTTATTTTTTAAATAAACTCACATTATGTATTGTAGTGGCCTTCAATTAAAAAAAATCTAGCACTGCTGAATGCACAATTCAAATCAATGCACAAAATAAAATCACTAAATAGAGAATTGAAATAAACATTTTCCCTCAATATAAGACATTGCTAACAATGACCACAAGGTGAAGATATTGTCTTTACAAGTTAGGAAAGGCAAAAATGAGAAAAGGTAGAAGAAATAGAAATGCATTGAATTTTTTAAAAAACTATTTTTTTCTAAATGAAAAGGCGAAACACTTATGCTGTAGTGCTGTTTCGCATCTAGCTTTGTGCTATGATATAATCTACTATGCAAGAGCTGCTTATGTTTAGGCAGTATGGAACTTTATTCTGTTGACATTGCCTGTGATTAATACTTGGGACAAATACCCAAACCTGATATAAAATATATTAATCACATAGCATTAAGGGCAGAGCCACAGGATCACTGCAAACACTTCACTAAATACAGTTTTCCTGCTCATTTGACATGATCCAGAATTTGTGATTTCTTAAAAGACCTGTCTGCCCGACTGCAGATCCACAGCAAAAATGTAAGCGCTAGTAAAATATGATAATTTTGGGCAGCAAGCACAGGTTTCTGTCGATGTGGACAGCATTCCGTCTCCAAGACCTTTAAGCAGTTCTATGCCGCTGTGCACCTGTATATGTTGGTTTTTGAAGGAGATGCAGTGCAGTGGGTCAACGCTTGTGATCCTGTGGGTTGCTGTACTTCACAACACTATCTCTGGCACATCTGGAGCTAAATCCTGATCCTGATTATTGTGTCACTGTGTTGAAGCTGGAGACAGAATCACCGCAAGCACGTCACTGAATATTCTTTTTCTGCTCCTTTGATATGATCCAGAATTTGTCTGACCTAAATTTCTTAAAAGACTTGTCGGCCAGACCAAATTTTAAGCTCTAGTAAAATATGATAATTCATGAAACATGCACAGGAGTGTCTTAAAGGACACAGTGCTCTATGTCAGACACCTGTAAACAATACTTTCATCATACATTGAGCAATAGGAACTCAGTATACCACAGGTAAAGTTTTAAAGCGATTCTGTGGTGCAACATGCCAGGCTTACGGCTAGGCGTTTGATATACTGGGCTCTGAAGGCCTTCAGTGGACATCATACCCTATAGATTTCACAAGCCCCATAATGCAAGCACTAAATCAATGTCACACCTGCTACATGTAGTGATTGTGATCTTGTGATTATTTCCCTGGGCATGTACCAATTAATCACAGGAGTATATATATACAGACGCCGCTATTCAAAATGCATGGTACAACCCTTTACCGCACATAATTACCCACAGTGCACCACGGTGTACCACGGTGCATGATTTGGCTGGCCAAAATGATCGACAGGGGCACTTGTGGTGCATAGATTGTTAGTGAAACGATTTAACAATTTAATCTCATTACTGTGCATGTTTTCATCTGCTTAGTATTGAATATGTATATAGAATTTGACGGCTAAAGGGAAATTTTAGTAGCTAAGCATAAAAAGAAGAGGAGCATAACGTGTCTGAAGGTCATAAATGATATTAATTTAGAAACATTAACATATTATGTTAACTCTATATGGCTGGTATTGGTAGTTTAAATAAAAAATACACAACAGTATTTCATTTTCTTCCTAAACACTTTAAGCATCAAAGTATTTCATTCGGTTACACGTGGTTATTTTGGAAAAGTTTTTAAGTGCTCCTTCTGACTAAATTAAGTTTATATACTTCATAAAAGTAATAATGTTTTAACCTTTTCTGCGAATACGCTCGTTATCGTGGTAAACAAAAGCATATGTTTAAGAACTTGATTAATAGGGAATATAATATGGTATCGCGTATCTAAAGAAATTAAAAACGATATAATTATATTCATATACTGTCGCTCAAATTATCACAGTAGTACACTTTCTTTGGAAATGTCTGCATCAGGTTCACTCTTTCCCACATGTTTATGTCTGTGGCATAACGTGTTAAGCATGTTCTTTGTATAGCTGAGTTTGGGGCTTCAAATCCAGCTGTTGCCATGTGTTTTCTTTTAACAAACATTTCTTAGAAAAACTAATATAGCAAATATTATGGACACTGATTGTACATCTAAATTATAATAAACATAATTATATTTATATACTTTAGCTCAAATCCTGCTAAACTAAAAATTAGACACAAGAAGAGTATTATTGGATAATGTTGTGAGGCTCTGGCGGAATGTAAATTGAAGAGTTAGAGAGGAGACACATTGTGTATCACCTCTTTTTACACTTGTAAAAAAGAAAATTCCAATGTTAATGCGACACGGAAGATATTATTAATAATATAGTGCTTTCGGGCTCACATGGGTATGCACCCGACACCGCTGGTGGCTCAGTTCCCTCCTATTCACCTGAAAGGCAGTGACGTCACCATGCTGGCAAGCCAGCTTGTACAATACCTGTAATGTATTTATTAGTCATTCTGGGTAAATTTCACATTCATAATGGTCTTATAATACTCCCCTTTTTAGTACTTTTGAGGTGCAGCTGAAACACTATTTAAATTCTATAAAAAATTTGAGAAATATTTAAGCAAGGAAAACATATGATATATGTAAAAAATACAATTTGATCACATAATTTACACATTACTTCATTATTTGTAAATTCTTTATAAGTTTAATAAAAAACAATACTTGTAATGTCGGCCATATGGCGTACGCGTTATTGATGCTGAAAGTTTAGCGTTTGTCACTAATGAAACCACGAAACAAAGACATAAATATAGAGATCCTTACATCACAAATTCCAAGCGTTTCATTTTGTCTATTGCTACAATATCGACAGCAGTGTACTTACAAGGAACATGTCAAAATGTTTTCAAAATAACCACAATTGAACGAGTTGAAGGTTTTGATAATAATAGAGAAATTATAGAGTCCCCCATTACCCCCATTTTGATTAAATTCGCAAATGCATGTTTAATTAAATGCCTTTATTGATTCACAATCTGACAATGCAATGTAAATTGTTATCTTTGTCTTCTAAGTCCCTTAATTAACTTTAAGCATAGCTTTCTCACCATTTAGATTTATTTTTATACCATATACCTATCCCAGGAGCACATTGTACTTCCTAATGGGATCACACATGGAAAGATTCGATTGTAATTGTTTTATTTTTAAAATAAATTTTAGAAAAGTGTCATCTATACAAAAAAGTTGTATTTATTTAATACCACTTGATAGTTATCTTAATAGAGATAGGAATTCAAGTTGTATACTGTTTAGACTTTCAATCATTTTAAACTGTATTACAGCATGTTAAACATTAAACATGAAAAAGTCGGTATATTTTATAAAAGCAAGATTGCTCAGTTGGACAAAAGTACACAACCTTCCACCTTCATCATAAATATTTTAATTATGCATAAATACTGAGATGGATAGTTTTAGTAAATATGTTGGCAAATATCTGAATTTTTGCATAATCAAATTGTATCCAGCTGTGAATCAGCTGTGTGACCTTGCCCTTCGTGAAATTGTGGGAAAGAGGTTTAGTGGGCAGCATTACTCACAGTGTAGTGACCATAGAGTTGTAGCGGCAAGGCTTATTAAAATAAGACAGAATTAGGTGTTGCTGTGCTTTCCCAAATGAGGCCCCATCTCTCTTCATCTCTGTGGTGCAGCCACAGAGAAGCTATTCATGCAGGCTGATTTAAGGTTTCTTTTGATAAGGGACAGCTCCCAAATGGGGATGCACTTAGCTAAGCCTGGCTATCATGATCAATGGTCATCCATTGGCACCTATCTGTCTAGGGAGTGCCAGATGGACATCTGGACTGCATTCCTAAGTGTCAGGAGTAAGTGACTCATATCTCACCTTGATCAACCAATCAGGAACTGGTAGGGCAGAGTAACCCACGTGGGTCTCTGATGCCCATGAAACTTTCAGCCAATGAACGAGCTGAAGTTCCTCCAGGTAAAAACAGGCAACACAGAGTAGACTATTCAAGGAGAATTCCAATAAGGAGAATTCCAGGGGTACGAGACAATTCCAGGGCAGGACGGCCCAGGAGCAGAAAGGCTCCCAAGGGCAGGACATTCTCGCAGCGCGCCTCCTGACCATCCTCAGACTCAGCCCGGACAACCACGTAACGGCCAGTGTGTCCGAGTGCCAGAACTTTCCTTTGTTCTAAGAGTCGATAGTGGAGGTTGCCACGAGTAACCAAAGGATCCACCTGAGGTTAGCATCAGCAGCAAGCCTCGTGAACAGGTCGGAACTGTGGACAGCTGAATCACTATTCAGAACTAGCGCTTCATCAGGAACGAACCGGTCTTCTTCCTGACCTGCTGGGACCCACAGTCATCTTTTCTCCTGTGCACAAACTTCGCTGGTTAAGGCCAACACTAACTAGCCGGTCTTCAGAGAGCAGCGCCGCAGGAGTCTCCACCAAGCCGCAACAGCACAGCCTGGCACGGAGCCAGAGAGCGCGGATTGGACAGCAACAAGCCTGCAACTGTTTCTTTGTGTCGGCAGGAGATCTGAATCCCCAGAGATTGGATGAATATTCAGCTTCACTGTATTACAGCTCGAGAATTCAATTGTTATCCCAACCAGTTGATATCAATTTAATTCCTTTAAATTTTCAATTTAAATATCAATTTATGTACTTGTTTCGAGTATCTAATGTAGAAGTTATAACCAAGTTCATTTACGAAACTGTCTAAATGAATGATATACCGAACGTTAGTCCTCTTGATATATGTAACTCTTTCTAACTGAATGAATATATATCTTTTGTATTCTGTTAACCCTCACGATAAGATCTGTTAGGTTTACATGCATATTCTATGTATTAATAAATGTATCCTCGTGTATTAGTACCTGTGTGTGTGTGTTGTTTGAGTTATATCGCATGGTTGAATTCTAAGGCCATTAAAAGAATCATTTTGTGACTTACTGCTTCAATTAATAATTGTCCCAGTAAATGCCCAAACCCCTACAGAACTGGTGCCTCGTGAGAGCACACTACAGAGTGTTTTAATACACTGTACAGTATAACAGTATAAAGCAAGTATGTTTTTTTAATGTTCGTAATCGCTATGCTTGCAAGTACATTTTGTATTCTGTTTGCTTCTGTGTGTTAGCTGGTGGGCAAATGTTCGAGGTGAAAATTCTTCCACAAGGAATGTACCTTTAAAGCAGAAAAGACCGCACCAAGCTTTTTCGGCTCTGTATGTTGCTCAAGCCATTTCTCTTTGACACTTTCTTTAGTCATAGATTTGGGAAGACGCCTCCCCCTCCCCCTTCCCTCTTCCTACCTCACCTGTTCCCATTTTCTTATCATTCTGTTTCTGAATTGCAGCGGGTGAGAGAGAGTAGTGAGAGACAGAAAAAGAGTGAACCCTGTTTTTTTTTTATAGTCATATTTAACGTATGTTGCAACGTATTGCAAATAAATGTGTTTACAAGATGTGGAAGTGTAAAAATTTATCATAGTGCAAATTTTAATACTAATTATTACTACTAATAGTTTATGCACCTGTCCAAAAAATGACGTAAAAACGACAAAGTGGAGGCTGTGAAAACATTCACATTGTACTTTAAACATTAAGCAAGTGTTCTCGAAATTCTAGGAGGTCTCGTGAAAACACAACAGGCGTGCCAAAATCATTTTCGAACTTCAAGCTAACTTTACCACGGTTGAAAACCGAAGAAAAAAATTACATATTATTAAAAGTTACAAGAAGCTTGAAATTATTATTATTAAATTAATACTGTTAATAATGACCAGACACATTTTATTGTTTCAGTGTTTTTTTTAATACCGCTTTGTATTAACAACACAACTTTGTCTGTCAGTGAAAAAAATGACCATGGGCACTTTTCCTTCCCCCCTATATTCTCATGTATGGGTAGAATAGGCGAACCTTCCAATGAAAGACAGTCCCCTTTCCCCCCACGGACAGACTGACAAATGTTTTCACAGCCTTCACTGTCATTTTTATACCATTTTTTTGACCACACATAAATATTCTTATGTCCATAACTCGCAAGTGTAACAGAAAGCCTTCAAACCAAATGCATTTTAAAGACCACAACTTGTGAAAATTTTCACAACCTCTACATAAATGTATCAGTGAGCTAATAAGTTTTTTTCTAACACTCAGGGTTTTGATTGATGCGCAATTACGCACCATCTGGAACACTGGGGGACCGCTGTATACATACGTTCACAATGCGAGAAATACCGCTCAATAGAGTTTCATGCAAAAAAAAACGTATATGACCATAGGAAGCAGCATAGCATAGTCTCCAATTACCCAGACTGTAAGCATGGGAATAAAGCTTTGTCTTATTTCTGAAACCCTTTCTTTATGTCCTGTTTTAATTCAGGTAAGGGTCAACTATATTCACAATACTGCTGACAGCAGGAAAATTTCTATTCTTTACTCAACAGCTTTTTAAAAACTGATTGTTTACACAGAAGACTGACACAGCTTTGCGTTGTGAATCTCTTTTTCTCGTGGTTTTATTTAATGTGCCACTATGCACTGGGATAGGGGGATGCTGTTCACGAGCTAATAGCATTTAAACCACAACACCCACAATGCTGCAACTAAGAGTTTTCCAAACTAGGCAGGTCCTCTGACATTTCCAAGCCTTGCTTTGATTGTGAAACCCAATGATTTTTTTTAAATATGGCACCATTAGACATGCAATACACTTCCTTGTGATCATCTTAGAATCTTTGTGTAAGCTGTATGTTTTTTTAACTTTTTAATTAAACATTGTAAACACTTTCATTTTGTAAACGCAACACACATTTCGTACAGATACAATAAAATCACATTCTCCTGTCTTCCCGTGGTGTGAAACGAATTAGCAGGTGATTGAGGTAACAGTGCACCTCCCACTGAGTGGCATGTTCTTTTTTGTAAAAAGAGGCAATACGTGTCTCCTCTGTAACTCTTCAGTTTACAGAGAAATTCTGCCAGACCCTTACAACATTGTCCAATAATATTCTTCTTGTGTCTAATTTTTAGTTTTGCGGTTTTGCGCGATAAGCACATTGTTTAATGGGAATGATATTACCCACGTCTATATCACTGTACAGCACTAACTACTTGAGGTGGGTGGCTACGCTACCCTGCATAGTCTGCAAAGGAACAAGTAATAGGTTTATTCCACGCTGAAAAGAGAAGAGAGAAAACCCAACATTTTGGCTGTGAAGCCTCCGTCAGCCTCCGTTGTGAGGGTCTTCACCTCAAAATAAAAGGCTTGGAGTTTGTAATGTAGGGCGCTCTGAACAAGCTAAACTTTGATGCAGGAAAAATGTATTTCCCACAAGCTCAAATTCATCATGCGTGAATGAGTCACATTAAAGATAAAATGTGTTTACAAAGAAAGTGGATTACAGTAATGCTACCAGCTATATAAATACATATATTTAGAACCTTAAATTAATATGGTTATTAATTTCCTTTGATACGCGATTCCATATTATATTTCCTAATAATTAAATTCTAAAAAGTATGCATTTCTTTTACTACGATAACGAGCACAAGTATTCGTGGAAAATGTTAATCACTTAACTCACTTAACTTTGAATGTTTTGTGATATTTAGAAATACCAACAAATCCAATATACAGTAGTGTCGATTATATTTATTATCAGTAATAACGACAGTAGTGGGAGTACAGTTGCAAATTGAAATTATTCATTATTATTAATAAATCACTTAGCCTCGAACATGTTGTGATATTTAGAAATATAAAAAATGTCAATATAGTGTCCATAATATTTGCTATTTTAGTTTTTCAAAGAAATTTTAATTTGTTAAGAGAAATCTCATGGTGACAGCCGGCATTACAGGTATTGCATGAGCTGGCTTGTAGGCATGGTGATGTCACTACCTTCCCTGAGAATAGCTGTAGCTCAACTGGCTGGTTCCTTGTTGAGTGATGCAGGAAGCCTGGGTTTGATCCACCAGTGGTGTAGGGTGCATACCCACATGAGCCCGAAAGTGCTGTATTATTAATAATATCTTCCGTGTTGCATTAACATTGGAATGTTCTTTTTTACAAGTGTAAAAAGAGGTGATACACAACGTGTCTCCTCTATAACTCTTCAGTTTGCAGAGAAATTCTACCAGAGCCTCACAACTTTGTCCAATAATACTCTTCTTGTGTCTAGTTTTTGGTTTAGCAGCATTTGAGCTACAGTATATGAATATAATTATATCGTTATTATTTCTTTAGATACACGACTCCATATTATATTCCGTATTAATCAAATTCTAAAAATGTCAATGTAGTGTCCATAATATTTGTTATTTTAGTTTATCAAAGAAATGTTTACTTGTTAAAAGAATACACATGGCAACAAATGCATTTGAAGCCCCACCCTCAGCAATACAAAGCACATGCCTAGCCCATTATGCCACAGACATAATCACATGGAAAAGAGTGAAACTGATGCAGACATTTCCAATGAAAGTGTACTACTGTGATAATTTGAGCTACGGTATATGAATATAATTATATCGCTCACTAGGTAACAAATCAGTTCTGGTTAATGATATGGTGCTTGACACCAACTCTGACCTGTGCCTACTAACTTTAGTTGAAGCCTCACCTAATGGCTATACTTTTTTATAGAAAGCGCATTGCTCATGGCGTGGAGGTGGCCTAGCAGCCACCTTCAGTGAGTCCCTGAGAATTGAATTAAAAACTATTAATGCCTTTCAGACATTTGAAGCAATGCTCCTTAAAATAGCACCCAAATTATCTACATACATTCTTTTAGTGTACAGACCCCCAGGACAATATGCATTGTTTCTTGCCAAATTTGGTGAACTGCTCTCTGATTTAGTTATTAACTTAGACAAAGTTGTAATATTAGGTGACTTTAACATACATATGGACATACAGACAGACACCTACAGTAAATATTTCTATTTTCTCCTTGTGGTGGTCCTGTTATATGGTAACTACAACCTACAGAGTTGTAGTTAGCATATAACAGGACCAACACACATATACAATCATATACTAGACTTAATTATCACTCACAGAGCTGATATTGATCATGTACTAATCCATCCCATCAATAACTCTTTTTCTGACCACTCTTTAATTACTTTTGAGATTCAACTGCCCTTGACAGCTGCAAAGGAGAAGACTGTTACAACTCGACACATCAATGGGGGTACTTCATTTGATTTCATGAACACGATGAACAATGCTAGCTTCATCTCCAGTAATAATGTTCACGAAATCACACATAATTATAATACAGTGGTCAGACAGGCCCCTGATGAAATTGCCCCGTTAAAGACTAAGGTAGTCAAAACCACTAGACAGTCTCCATGGTATAATGATCACACATGATCCCTTAAACAGGAGTGCCGCAAACTAGAGCAAAAATGGAGGTCTACTGGTTTCAGTATTCAAGTCGACATGGACTGATAGCCTGCAACAATATAAGAAAGCCCTATATAAAGTAGAGCTCGTTCAGCTTACTACTCTGAACTTATAGAAAGCAATAAAAATAACCCTCGCTACCTATTTAAGACAATAGCTCATCTCTAAGATCAAATAAGACAGATTCTATAGCACCATCTAACTTTAGTAGTGACGATTTCATTAACTTCTTTAACAATAAAATTAACACCATACTTCAAACACAATCAAATAAACCACAAAGAAATCTGGTACAGACACAATATGAGCACCTCTTTAGTGTTTTTCAATTAGTTAATGAACAAGAACTCAAGAAATTAATTATTAAGACAAAGTCAACCACCTCGAAGATTCCCTCGAAGTACTGGCAGGACCTATAATTAGTATAATGAACATGTTCCTTGCATCAGGTGTTGTACCTGACCAATTTAAAGTAGCAGTTGTTAGACCGCTCCTTAAGAAGTCAAATTTGGATCCACAAGTTCTTAACAACTACAGGCCTGTTTCAAACGTCCCATTTCTATCTAAAATTCTTGAGAGAATAGTTGTGGCCCAGCTACAATCTGAATTCAAATAATATACTTGAGAAATTTCAGTCTGGTTTCCGCCCTGGCCACAGAACTGAAACTGCATTAACAAGAGTCGTAAATAATATTCTGTTAGCTACTGATGCGGGGAATGCAACAGTGCTTGTGCTTCTAGATCTTAGTGCTGCCTTTGACACGCCTGACCACTCTGTTTTGTTACACAGGCTTGAGTTTGAGGTTGGCTTATCTGGAACCATCCTTAAGTGGTTTACTTTATATTTAAGTCATTGTTTTCATTATGTTCAAATATCTAATAATTGTACTGCTTCATCAATGTCAACAGTTCAATTTGGGGTACCACCGGGATCAGTGCTGGGACCAGTATTGTTCTCTCTCTACATGCTGCCGCTAGGTAGGATAATACGAAAACATAATATTAATTTTCATTCATATGCCGATGACACGCAAATATACATTTCGTTTACACCAAACGACAACTCTTCTATTAACACTTTAGTTAATTGCATTAATGAAGTAAACACTTGAATGTGTGAAAACATTTTGTTGCTTAACTCTGATAAAACTGATGTTCTGTTTTTTGGAGGCAACAATAGTGATAGGACTACTATAACTTCAGCACTTAACTCAGAAGATTTAAAAATTTGCCTCAAAGACTCAGCATGTAACCTAGGCATCATATTAGACACAAGGCTCTCATTTAACTCTCATGTTAAAACAGTGTAAGTATCCTCTCACGAGGCACCAGTAAATGTAGGGGTTAGTGCATAACTGGGACAATTATTAATTGTAGCAGCAAGTCACAAAAATGATTCTTCTGATGGCTATTAGAATCCAACCTTGCGGGATAACTCAAACAACGCACACTCATGGGTACTAATACACGAAATACATTTATTAATACATAAAATGTGCATATAAACATAACAGATCTTATCGTGAGGGTTAGCAGAATACAACAAGTATATATTCAGTCACGAAGAGTTACAAATACCAAGAGGGACATACGTTCGGTATATCATTCATTTAGACCGTTTCGTATTTGAACTTGGATTACAACTCCTACACTAGATGCTCAAAAGCAAGTTCATCACTCATAGGAATTAAATTGATATAAACTCAGGTTGAGGTAACAATTGAGTTCTTGAGCCGTAATGCAGAATGTTGAATACTCATCCAATCTCTGCAGGATCTCCTGCAGACACAAAGAAGCAGTGGCAAGCTTGTTGCTGTCCAATCAGCGATCTCCGGCTTGGTGCCTAGCAGTGCTGTTTGCGGCGTGCGACGTGGTAGAAGAGAGTCCTGCGGCGATGCGCTGATAATGCTCACTGAAGACTGGCTAGTTAGTTCTGGCTTACTAGCAAGAGTTTGTGCACAGGAGAAACGTGATTGCGGGTCCCAGCAGGTCAGAAAGAAGACCAGTTCGTTCCTGATAAAGCGCTAGTCCTGAATCCTTAGATTCAGGTTGGGTTCACGAGGGCTAACCTCGGGTGGATCCTTTGGTTACACGCTGGCAACCTCCGTTCTCGACTCTTAGAACAAAGGAAAGTCCTGCTACTCGGACACACTGGCGGTTACGTGGTGGTCCGGGATGAATCTGAGGATGTTCAGGAGGAGCCCTGAGGTTGAATGTCCAGCAGGCGTGCTGCAAGAATGTCCTGCGCGTGGGAAATGTTCGGCCCTTGAGAACTGCTCCACAGGCGCTCCATGCCGCCCATTTTGCCTGGTGGAACTGCAGGTCATTCACTGGCTGAAAGTTTCATGGGCGTCAGAGACCCACGCGGGGTTAACCTGCCCCACCAGTTCCTGATTGGCTGATGATGAGCAACCATGCACTCTGACCTTAGGGTTGTAAACCAACTTTGAATAACACTTTCCCTTGGAATCTCAGACTTTAAGGCGCCAGAGATGAACATTTATTAAGGTTGCTGGAGAATCTCAGCATTTGGGGAGCTGTTCCTTATCAGGACACTCTATCAGCTAGAAAAACACCTTAATTGTGAACCAAATGGAATGGCCTCTCTGTATCAAGCACCACTGAGATGAAAGAGAGAGGGACTGGCAAGGGAGCAGAAAACTTAATTCCTGTATTTTAATCAGCCTCGCCGCTACAACAGTATCTAAAACATGCTTCCTACAGTTAAGAAATATTACAAAACTACGGCACTTTCTCTCCACTCAAGACACAGAGAAATTAATACATGCTCTTGTATACAGCAGGTTAGACTACTGCAATGCCCTATTATCAGGGAGCACCCACCACTCTTTCAACACCTTACAGCGAATTCAGAATGCAGCAGCTAGAATTGTCACTAAGAGCAGAAAGTACGACCATTTAACCCCCATACTTAGCTCTCTTCATTGGCTTCCTGTCAGGTACAGGGCGGACTTCAAAATCCTTCTACTTACTTACAAGGCTCTCAGAGGTCAGGCATGTCTCTGTCTAATGGAACGTATTAATGTTTACCATCCAAATCGCCTGCTTAGATTACAGAATGCAGGTCTTCTTCATATTACCATGAATTAATAAAATAACAGTTGGCAGTAAAGCCTTTAGTTACAGGGCCCCTAGCTTATGGAACAGTCTCCGACCCCATGTTCAGGATGCCGAGTCAATCTCAGTATTCAAATCCAGACTGAAGACTTATTACCTCAGCCTAGTCTACTCACACCTTACATTATAGCCTGCTGCAACCATGGCTGCAGGTGCTGCTGTACATGCCATTGTGTGTCTCTGTGTTGGCACATCAGGTAGATACATCTGTTCTGACCAAATTATCCTATTCTCCTCCCCACATGTCTGAGTTGGATGCTGCATCACTGCCATGGAGCCAAGAGGGACATCGTGGATATAGCTATCATTTAGGAGGAATTGACTGGTCTACAGAGATCTGCATGGAGTACTAACATACAGAGGCAGATGATACACAGATGATACACAACACAAAACATGATGGATGGATGGATTAATACCCTCATCGTTTCCTTTTTTAAATTACAGTATATAATCGAGATCCACATGGTGTTAAACTGCCCTACCAGTTCCTGATTGGCTGATTGAGGTGGAGGATGAGTAACAATACACTCTGACCTTAGGGTTGTAAACCTTGGGATGAGACTCTTCCATGGAATCTCCCAGACAGTAAGGCGCCAAAGATGACCATTTATTAGGGTGACTGGTGAATCTCAGCCTTGGGAGCTGTTCCTTATCAGGAAACCCTATCAGCTAGAAAAACCCCTTCAATGTGAACCATGGAATGACCTCTCTGTGTCCAGCACCACTGAGATGAGGGAGAGAGAGACTGGCAAGGGAGCAGCAAACTTAATTCCTGTATTTTTGATAAGCCTTGCTGCTACACAGTTTACATTTATATGTTACATACTGTATGTTTATGTTCCTAAATTAATATCATTTATGACCTTCAGACACGTTATGTTCCTTTTCTTTTTATACGCAGCTACTAAAACTTCCCTTTAGTTGTCAAATTCCATATACATATTCAATACTAAGTGGATTTAAACATGCACAGTAAAGAGATTAAATGATAAAAATCGTTTCACAAACAAACAACCAGGGTTGTACCGTGCATTTTGAATGGCTGCATCTGTATATGTATGCTCTTGTGATTTTTTGGTACATGCCCGGGGCAATAATCAGGATCAGAATTTAATTCCAGTCAAGCCAGTGATAGTGTTCTAAAGTATAGCAACCCAGAGGATCACAAGGGTATACCCACTGCACTGTTTCTCCTTAAAAAAACAACATATACAGGTATGAAGCAGTCACATTGTAGCAGGAGTGACATTGATTTAGCGCTTGCATTACGGGGCTTGTGGAATCTATAGGGTATGATGTTTACTGAAGGCCTTCAGAGCCCAGTATATCAATGTTGCACCACAGAATCGCTGCTGTAATGGAAAGTTACTGCAGAAAAGTGTTTTATCCTAAAAATGTCATTTACGGGCAGAGCTGTGTGATTGTGATTGTACCCAGCGAGTCAAGGGCATGGGATGTTCTAAGAATATGTCTATCTCTACCCCAACAAAAAGGCGATTCAAAACTGCTCATAGCTGTCTTCTCTGTCCGTCAAGACTAAGACCTATAAGAACTGGAAAATTACTGTCTTGCCTGTCTTTGTATTACTAACCAACCATAACGAAGTAAACAAGTTGAGGTGTTGCATCAGCTAAGTGTATAAACTAAGGGACCTTTCCCTATTTTACTTTGGAAATCAGCTCCCACTTGCTGCACAGACTAGTGGTTGCTGTTTTTCTCTATTGCGCAATATGAATAAATGCCTTACAGAGTGAATGAGAACACCTTTCCTGGCTCTTCTTACATAAAGATTCCATGACACTTTTAAACCTTACCTCTGGTATACTTAGTTCCTATTGCTTAATGCATGACGAAAGTATTGCTTACAGGTGTCTGACATAGAGCACTGTGACACCCCTTGAAACAATCCTGTGCATGTTTCACGAATTATCATATTTTACTAGAGCTTACATTTTGGCTGCAGATCTGCAGTCTGGCCAACGGGTCTTTTAAGAAATTACAAATTCTGGATCATGTCAAAGGAGCAGGAAAAGTGTATTCAGTGATGTGTTTGCAGTGATTATGTGTCTCCAGCTTTTACACAGTGATATATATATTGTAACGCATACGGCCTCCATTGGTTGTGAGAGCCAGCTTACCAGCGCGGTGACGTCACCGCCCTTCCCTGTGAATAGCAGGGACCGCAGCCACCAAGCTGATGGGAGATTTCCCTTTGGCTCAAGTGGCTGGGTCCCTGTTGAGTGATGCTGGAGGCCTGGGTTTGAGTCCCTGATGGTGGGGGGCTGACCTGATGCAGCAGCGGCGAAGGCGCCCACATGAACCCTGATGTGTTACAATATACAGATGTAGCCGTTCATACTGCAGTATGTGACCGGCTGGCCAAAATAGATGAGAGGGGCACTCATCGTACATTGGTCGGTTGTGGAAAGATTTAATGTCTTTACTGTGAACGTTTTAATCCTCTTAGTATTTAATATTTATATGGAATTTTATAGGGAAATTTTAGTAGCTGAGCCTAAAAAGAATAGGAGCATAATGCATCTAAAGGTCATAAACAATATTAATTTTGGAACATAAACATATTATGTAAACTGTATATGGTTGGTCTCAGTGCCAGACTAGAGTCAAGCTCAATAGAGTCTTCTTTCCCCGCTGATTCTGCCAAGCCCGTTCCCTTGGCTGTGGTTTCACTAGATTGTAGATAGGGACAGTGGGAATCTTGTTCATCCATTCATGCGCGTCACTCATTAGATGACAAGGTATTTGGCTATTTTATTTACCAGATTAACTGGTTTCTTTTCCAGATTCATGGGCCCGTGCACATTGTCATCCAAATGACACCTGCATGACAGCATTTGGGAGATGATATAATCCACCTTTGAGGCTTTGAGTTTTCCCATGCTGATAGTAATCATTACGAGATCCCAAAGTCAGTGATGGGTTATCTAGTTTAAGTGCCATCCAGTCTTTTTTCAGTCCCAGCTTAGGTAGGGCTACATGGGGCGGGACCTAGCTAGTTGTTAGCGAGGAAAAAGAAGCTATAGCTGTGATTTTGTTCAGCTGTGAGGTTTACATTTTTCAATTTTTACAATTATTTTTACAGAGTTTAACAATTACATACACTTACATACATTTGTTACCTTTTATTATACCCACGTTTTTTTTCCGCCGATCATTGAAAGGATGTCAAGGGTGTATAGGAGGGCTCTTTGGCTGAAGAGTTTTACCAGGTGTTTCTGTCTTTTTTCTCCAATTTCCAGTCTCTGTAGGACGTTGTAGTTTTTTGCAAACCATTTCCCTCTTGTTCCAACTGGAAAACCGCAGATTGTGACTTTCTCAGCTCCTGCCAACTCTTTTATTTGCTCTTCCAGGGTGTTGTAACAGAAAAATAAGTTCTGATCCCGAGATGAAGTTAAACAGATGAGTTTATTGCATGCAAGGAACAATAAAACCGAAGTCTTGTTCCCGCAAGGAACAACAAAACCAAAGTATTGTTCAAAGTACCGGTACAAAACTTTCATTTTATATAGCCCTTTCCTGTCGCTTCTGACGTAGCTCATTACTATGGTAATAGCCCTTTGCTGCCGCTTCTGATGTAGCTCATTATTATGGTAAAGGGGGGAGGTCACGGTATTCGGACAGTTCACAGACTCTTGGCCAAATGGTCAGGGTTTTAGGTTACCCTCCCTGGGGGTTTCCTAGCTGGCATCTGGAATCCTTATCAGTTATCCCCCTTTCCTGCCATAACTCTAAGCCTGTTACTTAGAAGTCCAGTCCTCATGCAGAAAGGAATCAGTTAACCCCTTCTTCACATCTTGTATCCTTCTCCTTCTTATTTCCTTCTCCGTGGCTGCTTTTCCTACCATGTGCAGGTTCTGTTTGTATCTGATTGTTATGTCAGTCACTATTGGCTCATTGTTCTTGGTGAAGATGAGGTCAGGCTTTCTCAGTTCATTGGACCCTGTAAGCCTGATATGTGGCTCTTTTCTGACCTCCCAGTTTTGTTTCTTAGCTTCTTCGGCTAAGATGTCACAGTAAGCCAGGAATTGCTGTCGGGATGATCTTTGAAGTTGCTGATCCCCATTCCTTGAACAGATAGTTTTGTCCAATTTTCGAATTCTTCTTTCCGCCAATTGCAGGGAGTTTAAAATTTTGCTTTTTGTTTGGGGCTGGTCTCCCATTCCTCTGGTAGCAGTATTTCTTCTGTTGGGATTGTTAGGGTTGTTGGGTCGGCTAGCTGTGGGATTTTGCTTTCATCACCTCCAGCCTGGATCCAGAGTTTCTGGAATCTTTCTTGCGCTTCATTTGATTGCATTAGAGTGCTGATGATTGAGTCTGTAGACATTGCCATGCGCTGTAGCCTTCAGATTTGGATTGATGGTATCAGGCTGGATAGGTTGATTATGCCCAATCCCCCATCTCTATTGCTGGAGTAGATTAGTCCATTGCATGTAGACTCAGGTAGATTTTTGATCGTTTTCCGTATGAGTCGGTCAAGACTTTTTAGTGTTACTTGATTAGTGTAGGCGTGATCCATTTGGTTGAACAGTCTGGGGATTATGTAGACATTTAGGATTGTTACCTTCTGTAAGGTTTTAGCGGGGCTTTGTCGATTTTAAGGATCCGTGTTTGTAGCAGATTTATACCTTCTGGTTGCTTAGTTGTCATCCATAGGCTTATTTTAAGACCCAGGTATTTTTCAGATTCGCTTTGGGTCATCATATGGAGTTTGTTGTTGTTTATGGACCTGTCATCATAGTTGTTGATGACATACGAGTCCTTGGTAGGTGTAATTAGGAACCCGTGGCATTTTTTGGCTTGGACCATCAGTCCTGTTTGTGCGCAGAATTCTTCGGGGATGCAGATGTTTTTTTCCATCCCTTCCCAGCTGTCGCTCAGCAGAACCAGGTCATCTGCAAATGCCAATGTTGAGATGTTTCCAGCCTCAGTATTGAGGCCGCAACCATGTTCTTCCAAGGCATTGATCAAGCGATCCTGGGCTATGTTGAATAGTATGGGTGACATGGGATCACCTTGTTTAACTTCAACTTTAATGGAGATTTCTTGAGAGGAATGGCTTTCTGTTTTGATCATGGTAGTGCAGTTATGGTAGGAGTTTTTGATTAAATCAATTATGTGGTTGTCCAGTTCTTTTTGTTGCAGGACTTGAAATATTTGGTTGTGGGCCACAGAGTCAAATGCCTTGGCGATGTCAATGAACACCACTGTCTTTGTTATGACTTCTCCATGGTAATCACACTCAACTTCTCCCTTTACAGGATCATTGTCTCACTTCATTGTTTTACATCACCAAAACCACAAAACCTTTACAGAAAACCTTTTATCAATCGAAAAGGGTTCAACTAGAGCTTCACAAAACCGTTTTTGAACCGAAAACAAACGTACATATAATCATATGTGTGCTATCGTTGGCATGGTTGTAAGCGTCCACGATGTAAATCAATATCTACCTTTGATTCCTGCGTCATTTTTAATCATTTTTTACCAACAAAACCACAAAACCATGTTATCAATCAAAAAAGGACAACCGGAGCTTTAAAAAAATGTTGTTTTTTTAAAAAAACCAAGACAATCGATCATAAAGTCACTTTTTATCTGATGATGCACTTCCAAACTTCCAATATGTATCGATAAGATAATCAATAATCCAGCAAAACAAAACCGCAGAACCAAAAACCAGCAAAAAATATATATATATATCCCATGTTTTTACCTTATTCTGAAGAACGATATATATCCACAGAGCCTAGTCTAACCCTCCTCCAGACCTTGAGGCTACTGAGAGGTTATCGACTATGTAGTATATATTTGAAGCAGGACCACCAGAAATAAGGCGATCTGATTGGTAAATGAAAGCTGACATTCATTGATTTTCAGCCATTCAGAGGCCTTGGGGGCTGACTTCCTCTAGAAGCCTCAGGCTGCATGCCACTTGCTTTCTAGCTGTCAATCATTGACTCAGAAGGGGTAATCAATCAGTTTCTTATCAGTTTCTTATCAGTGCTCCTTTTTTCACACCAGAAGGCAATTCTGAGGTTTTTTTTTCAATGCATAACAGCAGATAAAGGCTCCCTAGCAGTGTCTAAAGGTTTTTATAGCACTTACAAAGGTTTTCATTGTTATTACTTTCAATATGTTTATGATTTATTTACTATATGCGAGAAATTTCATTCCAGGTCCAGTCTTCACAAAACATTATGTATAATTTTTTCTAATTGATCAGTTTGTCCCAGATTTTTTTCCAAGCTAGTAGTCACCTAGAACAAGGTTTTCAAATCATTCCCAGGACCTGACAGGTCTAGAATTGAAAATTCTGACCCTGAAGACCAAAACAACACTTCCGCCTGCTGTTTTTTGGGTTTTATTTTTCATATGTTTGTGTGCTGATTGGACACATTAAGAAACATAAGAAATTTAACTATTCACCCTCAAAGACAAGGGGATAAGCTTCAATTTAAGACCTGAACCAGGCTCCTGCTATGTTCTGCTGCAGAGATATAACAAAATGTGTAAGAGGAGGAAATTCCAGACGGACATTGGCTAAAACGGTCTTCGCAACTAACAGGTTAATACCACAGATGGCACACATAGGCTAGATGATATACAGGACACCTGGATGAACACATGAAATACATGGAGAATCTCAGTCATGAGTCATTGCTGAGGAAAACTGGGCCTCCTCTCTAACAAGGCACATGAGAGATTCCTGTGGGGATTTGGGCTTTATTGAAGGTAAAGGCATTAAAGAGCTTTGTTGATAACAAATAACCAACAGCTGGCTTTATTCCTCAGGAACTGACTTTTGTTTGAATATTTTCTCATGTATGTAATTTTTTGCTAAGTCTGTGTTGTTGCTTGTACTGTGTTGCTCTACAGTTTCTCAAGTTCAACACTTCTATTACCATAACAACCATTTGCATTGAGTCTGGTTGGGTCAGCTCATGCAAGCAAAAGACATCAGTACAATATACTACAGTACAAACATAAAACCAATAATAACATTCCTACATCACATACTATCCTTACATACTCCAGTAATAATGTATTCATTTCACCTACATTATATAACTGTGTTCACACATCTCACAGCCTCTGGGCAGGTGCTGTTGCAGAAGCTGTATTCCTTATTTTAACAGACCTAAGCACTACCAGAGAGGAGGAAGGTAAACAGAGGCTTGGTAGGATGGAAGCAGTCGGCGAGCATCTTTAGAGCTTTGTGTTTCAGTCTAGAGATGTAGAATGAATCCACAAAGGGAAGGTCAGTTTTAGAGGCGATATACACTGCCCTCTTTAGCTATTCAGTGTCCTGGGCAGAGGTGTAGCCATCTCACACAGTGAAGGGAAACAGCACAACACTCTCAATGACAGATCCATAAGAGAGGGCCATTGCTTCCTGTGACACTCCGAACTTCTTCTTCTACTTCAGGGATAAATTGAAAATCTCTCTAAGACAGTAGCAAGATGGTTGGCAAAGGATTTCAGTGTAGAGGTTACAGGAAAGCCCAGATGCTTCACTGCTGAGATACAGGTAAGCTTGCATGAACAGGAAATCAAACTGGAAAGTTTATACAACAAGACTAATGAATAACTGAACAAAGAGACATAATAATAATAAACTTTATTTTATATAGCACCTTTAAAGGTGGCTTCTCAAAGCACTTTACAAGATGACAATAACAATAAATAAGAAGAATACAACAATAAATAAGAAGAATACACAAGATAAGACACATACACATGCTTATTGAGGAACTAGACTCTGCCCTGCAAGATATCAGAGATCTCAAGCAGGACATGTGTGTCTCAGGTAGGGACCAAGGGTACAAGGGCATTCAGGAAGCCTGGGCTCAGAGAGTCCTTAGACTAGGATTTCTGAATGGATGAGAAAGAGCCATATACAGGACGCAAAGAGACGAAAGAGCCCTATACATCCTGTCCTTGGTCCATTTTGTAGGTAAGACAGCGGATTTAACCTCCACTTATTTAGACGGCTAGCAAGAAAAGAAATGCTTGATCTGACAATACCTGGTTGTAATGTCAAGACCTATACTGAGGAGCTGAAGGATATGTTCCAGTTCATGCCTGAAGCTATGGAACTCACGTAAGTTATTTTAATGAGACAAACTACCAGCAAGGCAGTACATGAGTAGATGGCAAGGCAAGGACCATGGATCTGTAACAGCTTTGATGTCAAGCTATGATATAGGAATATTCTATCCATATTGATCAGGTATTGGCTTTTGCTGCATTCCAGCATACGACTGCAATCAAGCTGTCAAGGGATTCCTTAATCAGAAGGTGTAATGAGCAGCCTTGAGCAGTGATAGATAATGGTCATGAATACAGTCCAACCATGTGCTCCAGATGACCGCTCTGTGCAGGGTCAAGTAGGCCCTGCTACCACACCATCCCTAAGGGGTTCACAGAGCAGATTTAAGAACAACTAGAAAAGACAGACACACTGGAAACTAAGGAGCATGCTTTCAGACACCCTATCTGGCAAAGATGTGATTCCAGTGGGAGACAGGAACACAGCTTTACAATAATGATGAGGAGTCAGCAGATGACCTGAAAAAAGAGGATATAACATCGATGCAGTTTGGAAAGGATAAAAATGAACAGATGAATTTCACCCACAGCGGATATAAACTAAGAAACATTGTAAGATCACTGGATACTCTGTGTTGCATATCAGTAATATTTGAGAACTATAATACATAAGAATAGAGAAGAAGATGGCGTTTCTGCTTGTTTTATATATATGATTTATAAAGACCTGTTGTTAGACAGTGACTTTGCAAACTGACCGGGAAGGTGGAGCTTCATTCTTGGCAGAGATAGACGGAGCATGGGAGCTAATTCACCTGCTGGTGTGAGCGAGGGGCCCCCACAGGACATGGGAACTTCCCCTCCATTCCTGGGAAGGAAGTGGGTCACCGTTTGACCCCATCGGTGGAAGTCATTCTTTTTTAAATTGGTTTTTGTTTACTGTTCATGTTGTTTGGATTTATATGTTCAAGTTGCCAGCATATACATCACACCATTATATGCTGGTTTTATATGGAAATTTTAAAGTAGCAGTATTTAATGTTAAATACTCAGCATACTCCATAATGTCCCACACTCAGCATACTCCAGAATAGATGACTTTTCATGTTTAATAGTGATAGGCATGAGGTGGAAGAATATATAATTTTTACACCCAGATAGTAGACCTAAAAATACAGTTTGGAGACTGAAAACAGGTATACTCAAGCAAAATCTGTGATTATCAAATTAAATAAGAAGTCAAGTCATGTTTAAGAATGATGATAACGAAGAAGTGAAACCTGATATACTTTGGGAAGCTGCCAAGGCAGTATCTGTCTATAGCAGTGTCTATAGGTACTACTCTGAAGAAACTGAGGGAGTATAAAATATGGAAGATTGGAGAGAAAATTACAATGTCAAGAAGACCAACATAAGACGGATAATGATTCAATCGACTTGGAACTGATTAAAAATACGTAGAAAGAAGCAGATGAGTTATATGAGTTATATGAGGAAGAACGCGGGAAGAAGCACAGATTTGTGTGGCAAACATACTATGAAGTAGAGCAGAAGCAAAAGGCTTCATAAACTGCAAGCCTCAAACACAGTCTGGAAGATAAAAGACCCCCCGATAAAAGACCTCAGCTTTTAAGGCCTTCAGTACACATCATACCAACATCCCATTAATGCAGGCTCTAAATCAATGTCACTACTGCTACAATGTTATTCTACACACCCCTACAGTATATGTAAACACCTGTATATGGTTTTTGAAGGAGAAACAGTGCAGTGGGTCTACCCTTCTGCTCCTGTGGGTTGCTGTACTTCACAACACTATCTCTGGCCCGTCTGGAGCTAAATCCTGATTATTGCCCTGGGCATGTACCAATAATTCACAGGAGCATATATATAAATATCACTGTGTTGAAGCTGTAGATACAGGACAACTGCCAACACTTCACTGATTATACTTTTTCTGCTCCTTTGACATGATCCAGAATTTGTCATTTCTTAAATGACCTGTAGGTCCGACTGCAGATCTGCAGCCAAAATGTAAGCTCTAGTAAAATATGGTAATTTTTGTAACCAGCACAGGTATGTGTCAAAAAGCATAGTACTCTGTCTCAGAGACTGTAAGCAGTACTTTGTTCATTGCATTTTGTAATGTTTTTCACATATGTTAATGAAATCAGATTATAAGTGTTGTTTATAAAACAAAACTAATTAAAATAAATAAAATCTTGTATCCCAGAACAGACAATTTTTTGTAGTTCAAGCCCACTATGTGTTCTAATGCAATTCATGAACTAAGGAAGATTATCATGGGAATGTCAGTATTGGTTTCCTCTTTCCATTCATTTCATTTTGTTTTTTTAAAGAAACTTACATTACTATGATAGTTCCATTGAACTTGAAAAAAAATCTTACACTGCTGAATGCAGAATTTAAATCTATAACATTAAAATCACCTCATAGAGAACTGAAATAAAAACCTGCCCTCAAAGTAAGACATTACCAACATTGACCACTAGGTGGAGATATTGTCCTCCCATGTTAAGAATGGCAAAGCTGCGATAAGGTAAAAGGAATAGAAATGCATTTAATTTGAAAAAATACTGTTTTTATTTCTAAATGAAAAAGCAAAACAGTAATGTTGTAGTGCGGTTTCACTGTTCACTTTGTGCTATTATGTGCTCTACTATGCAAGAGCTGCTTATGTTTTGACCTATGGAACTCTGAAGCATTCTGGAGTATGGAGCACTGTGCCCTTTGAGACACAACTGTACATGTTGCACAAATTATCATTGCATTGTGCATTAGGGACTAAATATACTAAAAGTATGATTTTAAAATGTATTTTATTTCACTTATGTTAATTAAATAAATTATTACATGTGTTTTGAAAAAACAAATCTAATTAAAATAAATGCTTTTGTTTTTATTTATCTTGTACCATAGAATAGGAAAATTTTTGTAGTTCAAGCCATCAAAGTGTCCTAATGATGCAATACATGATCTCAGGAAGATTATCACTGGAATGCATTCCTTTCATTTTATTTCATTTTTTAAATAAACTCACATTATGTATAGTTGCGGCCTTCAATTTAGAAAAAAAAATCTAGTTTGCTGAATGCACAATTCAAATAAATAAAAATAAAATAATCAAATCGAGAGTTGAAATACATTTTTTCTCAAAATAAGACATTACTAACAATGACCACAAGGTGGGGATATTGTCCTTAGAAGTTAGGAAACGCAAAACCGAGGAAAGGTAAAAGGAATAGAAAAGCATTAATTTTTTTAAAATACTGTTTTTTTTTCTAAATGAAAAAGCGAAACACTTATGCTGTAGTGCGGTTTCACTGTTAGCTGTTGTGCTATTATATAATCTTCTAAGCAAGAGCTGCTTGTTTATGCAGTATGAAACTCTGTTCTGTTTACATTGCTTGTGATTAATACCTGGGACAAATACCCACACAAGACATAGAATATACCAATCACATAGTATTGAGGGCAGAGCCACAGGATCACTGCAAACACTTCACTAAATACACTTTTCCTGCTCATTTGACATGATCCAGAATTTGTAATTTCTTAAAAGACCTGTCGGCCAGACTGCAGATCTGGATCCAAAATGTAAGCTCTAGTAAAATATAATAATCTTGGGCAGCAAGCAAAGGTTTCTGTCAACGGGGACAGCACTCCATCTCCGAGACCTGTAAGCAGTACTCTGCTGCTCCATAACTGTATATGTTGGTTTTTGAAGGAGATGCAGTGAAGTGGGTCAACGCTTGTGATCCTGTGGGTTGCTGTACTTCACAACACTATCTCTGGCCCGTCTAGAGCTAAATCCTGATCCTGATTATTGCCCTGGGCATGTACAGATGCAGCCATTCAAAACAAGTGGGGTATGCTGTGGTATAACACGGTGGGCGTGTCGCAGAGTACTGCATCATACCGTATGCAAATTAGATTATGTTTATAGTATCTGGAATCACCTTGTAAAACTGGCAGGTGGAGCTAATAAAGCTTAACCTCTCCTGTACAGCATTTGAGCTGTCACCAAAAAACATCCAGTTTTGAATCCCGATCACTGCTGAGGGACAATCTTTATTCAATTAAGAATTTAAGTTGTATACTATTTTAGACTTTTAAATTTAAACTGTGTATAACAGCATGTTAATCATTATACATTAAAAAATTGGTATATTTTATGAAAGCAAGATTGCTCAGTTAGACAAAACTACACAATCTACCACCTTTATCATAAATATTTTAATTATGCAGAAATATCTTATGCATCAAAGTCTTTACCGAAGATATTACTAATAGTATTAATAATGAATGACCTTGGACAAGCTGTAAACTCAGAGTATTACCATGGTCCACATTCTGTGTAATCGTCTTTGTAAACGAAAATACTTTATTTATTCATTGACAAAAAGTAACACCACAGCATTTCGTTGATCTGATCACGTATTTGTTTCCAATCGTACAAAGTAAGTCTTGAGAATCTCCGATTCACCATGCCTTTCACATGCTAATAAAATATATTAATTTAGGAACATAAACATATTACTGTTTGTAAACTGTACTGTATATGGCTGGTCTTGGTAATTTAAAGAAAAAATACACACCAGTATTCAATTTCTCCCTAAACATTTTAAGCATTAAAGTCTTACATGTGGTTATTTCGGAAACGTTTTTACATGCTCCTACTGACCATATTATTGTACGTTCATGTGAAAAGTGATCGTTTTAACCTTTTCTGTGAATATGCTCGTTATCAGAGTAAACAAAAGCATACTTTTAGAATTTGATTGATAGGGAATATAATGTGGATTCGCGTATCTAAATAAATTAATAACGGTATAACTATATCCATGTACTGTTGCACAAACAGTAGTATGAGACTTTCCATTGTTATGTGTGGGGCTATCAGATAACTTTCCTTGGTGGTGTTACAGTTTAAGTGACTAATTTATAACCCTGAGTTTGGGTGTTCAAACCCAGCCATTACCAGGAGTTATCTTTTGACAAATTAACATTTCTTTGAAAAACTAAAATAGCAAATAATATTGGCATTATATTTACATTTTTTATATTTCTAAATATCAGAACATGTTCGTACTGTATGTACACAGCGGTACTGCAGCGTGTAGGGCGCAAATCCATGTGTGCCCGAAAGCCCTACATTAATATTGTGTATTCGCCTGGCGCTGTGTGGTTTTCGCATCTCTCTCTCTCCCCCCCCGCCCCGGTGTGCTGGCTGTGACGAATTTCACTCCACTGAGTCTGTCTACATTGTTTGTAAACAAACTGGTTTCACAGGTATTTTCAAAGTAGAATGGGGTGAGTCTTCCATGAAAGACACTCCACTTTCCCCCATGGACACATGTTTTCTTAGAAAAACAGATTCACAACACGAAGCTGCGTCAGTCTTCTGTGTAAAAAATCGGTTTGAACACCATGGGAGCTGTTTTTAATAAGCTGCTGAGTAAAGAATATGAATTTTTCTGCTGTCAGCAGTATTGTGTATATAGTTGACCCTTACCTGAATGAAAACAGGACATAAAGAAAGGCTTTCCAAAATCAAACAAAGCTTTATTCCCATGCTTAAAGTCTGGGTAATTGGAAGCTACGCTGTTATGCTTCCTATGGTGATATACGGGTTTTTCGCAAGAAGCCGTATTGAGCAGTATTTCTTGCGTTGTGAACGTGTGTACACAGCGTCCCCCCGGATTCCAGTTAGTGCGTAACTACACATCGATGAAAAAATGGAGGTTTAAAAAAAGAGAATTAGCTCACTGATAGTTTTATGTGGAGGCTGTGAACATTTTCACAAGTCGTGGTCTTTAAAATGCACTTGGTTTGAAGGCTTTGTGTGTTTCCCTTGTGAAGATATGAACAAAAGAATAGTCAAGCATGGTCAAAAAATGGCTTAAAAACGAAGCTGTCACTCTTCTGTGCTTAGTGTGCTAAGTGTGTAAAACACTTGCAGAATTGTGGGTGCTGTGGTTTAAATGCTATTTGCTTGTTAACAGCATTGCCCTCTTCTTAGAGGTGCACAGTGCCACATTAAATAAAAGCACAAGAAAAAGAGATTCAGAACACAGTCTTCTGTGTAAAAAAATCAGTTTGAACATCATGGGAGCTGTTTTTAATAAGCTGCTGAGTAAAGAATATTTGAATTTTCCTGCTGGCGCTCTGAACGAGTTAAATTTTAATGTAGGAAAAATGTATTTCCCAGAAGCTATACTGATTCTTATGGAAGCCCGTTTCCACCAGGGAGTAAAAAAAAATGCACTATGGTATTCTCTCTGATGCAGTGCAGTTAAAAAAATATCTCTGATGCTGTTCCTAAATTAATATCGTTTATGACCATCAGACGCTTTACGCTCCTTTTCTTTTTTCCAATGGATTGAACAGGGAGAGGCATTTCATTATGTACTTTTCACTGATGAAACAACACTGGCTCTGGAATAGTTTTCAACCGTGTCGTTTTATAAAAAGGGGAGATATAGGGGAGCAAGACCCAAAACAAACATGTATGCCATACGGCGTACGCGTTACTAAAGCTAAAATTAGCCTTTGCCACTATTGTAACCACTAAATAAAGGCATTAATATAGAAATGCCTACATTCCAAACTGTATATGGCTGGTATTGGTATTTTAAAGAAAAAATACACACCAGTATTCCACTTTCTCCCTAAACATCTTAAGCATCAAAGTCTGACATGTGGTTATTTCAGAAACGTTTTTACGTGCTCCTTCTGACCATGTTACTGTTTACTGTTACTGACCATATTAAGTTTAAGTGCCTGTTGGCACTTTTCCTGTCCGTCTGGGGGGGGGGGGGCTATTCTACTCTGAGAATGTAGAGGAGGTGGAAAGTGCCCGCGGTCATTTAATTAGTATTAAAATTCGCACTGATTCCCTTGCGAAGATATGGACATAAGAATATTTGTGCGTGGTCAAAAAAATGGCATAAAAAAGACAAAGTTTTCATTGTCAGATTGTGAATCAAAAAAGGCATTGAATTAAACATGCGTTTGCGATTTTAATCAATTACTGTATTGATTGAAACAAACAATCCGTACAGATACAGTACAATCACATTCTCCTGTCTTCCCGTGGTGTAAAACGAATTAGCATCACCCACTGAGTGGAATGTTCTCATTTGTTCTCAAGTGTAAAAAGAGGTGACAATTCTTAATAATTCCGTGTCGCATTCACTAACTCTTCAGTTTATTCCGCCAGAGAGTACATGAATGTAATTATATCGTTATTAATTTGTTTAGATACACGATTACATACTATATTCCTTACTATACTATACTATATTCCTTGTTAATCAAGTTCTAAAAGTATGCGTTTGTTTAAGCCGATAATGAGCGAATTCACAGAAAAGGTTAAAAGACTATCACTTTTCACAAAGAGTATAATCTTAATATGGTCAGAAGGAGCACGTAAAAACGTTTCCGAAATAACCACATGTAAGACTTTGATGCTTAAAATGTTTAGGGAGAAATGGAATACTGGTGTGTATGTTTTCTTTAAACTACCAAGACCAGCAATATACAGTACAGTTTACAAAATATGTTTATGTTCCTAAATTAATATCATTTATGAGCATGTGAAAGGCATGGTGAATTGGAGATTCTCAAGACTTACTTTGTATGATTGGAAACGAATACGTGATCAGGTCAGCTAAATGCTGTGGTGTTACTTTTTGTCAATGAAAAAATAAAGTATTTTCGTTTACAAAGACGATTACAAAGAATGTGGACCAGGGTAATACTTTGAGTTTACAGCTTGTCCAAGGTTATTCATTATTAATACTATTAGTGATATTTTCAGTAAAGACTGACAGCAGGAACATTCAGATTCTTTACTCAGCAGCTTATTAAAAACAGCAGCCATGGTGTTCAAACCGTTTTTTTTACACAGAAGAGTGACACAGCTTCGCGTTGTTAATCTGTTTTTCTGTGTTTACAAAGAAAGTGTAATGCAGTAATACTACCTGCTGTATAGATACATAGTTTTAGATATTTAGATCCTGAAATTAATATTATTATTAATTTCTTTAGACACGTGATTCCATACTATATTCCCTATTATAAAATGGATAATTCCGGTCCTGAAATCTGATTGGCTGACACACTTTCGAAGCCGTGCTATATTCTCTAATATACGCACACCCAGGAATTTTGACTTCACTGTGTGATAAAGAAATTTTAAAGACTACTTCTTAGTGTAGATAAAAAAGCTTGGATTCTCATATATCTGATATCTTTTTCTGCTGTCTTTGTTGTGCTCTTGAGGATCCTTGTGATATTTTGAGCTCTCGTTGAATGATAAGTGTCACGTAGTTTAAATCATTTTCATTCTAAGAAATTATGAAACGCTCGGTTAAAAGCAAGGGAGATTATGTCTGTTATAGTGGGCATAACGCCGCAGCGAACTTTCGTTTTTATAGTAAACCCAATTTTAACAACAAATCGCTGGCGTTATATCCTAGAAGACACTGAGACCAGGACCAGTAGGAGCGTTCCCGCAGCGAAAAAGAAAATGCCTGACGAACTAGGGATTGGACAGTTTTTCAGTGATTGTACGATTGATGGAAATGTTCAAATAAATATACTAAAGAAATAAACAAAAAATTAATTTCATTTTATTTTTTAAAGAAACATACATAACTATGATAGTTCCATTAAAAATGGAAAAAAAATCTTGAACTGCTGAATGCAGAATTCAAATCTATAACATTAAAATCACCTATTAGAGAATTGAAATAAAAACCTGCCCTCAAAGTAAGACATTACCAACAAAGACCACAAGGTGGAGATATTGTATTCCTATGTTAAGAATGGCAAAGCTGAGATAAAGTAAAAGTAGTAGAAATGCATTGAATTTGAAAAAATACTGTTTTTAATTCTATCAAAATTGTTTTCATCATAAATATTCATTCCTTTCATTTTATTTTTTAAATAAACTCACATTATGTATAGTAGTGGCCTTCAATTTTTTTAAAAATTCTAGCACTGCTGAATGCACAATTCAAACCAATAAAAAAATCACCAAATAGAGAACTGAAATAAAAATTTTCCCTCAAAATAAGACATTACTAACAATGACCACAAGGTGGAGATATTGACCTTAAAAGTAAGGAAAGGCAGAACTGAGAAAAGGAATAAAAAAGCATTGAATTTTGAAAAAAATACAGTATTATTTTCTAAATGAAAAAGCGAAACAGTTACGCTGTAGTGTGGTTTCACTGTTGCCTTTATGCTGTGATATAATCTACTATGCAAGAACTGCTCATGTTTAGGCAGTATGGAACTCTGTTTTGTTGACATTGCCTGTTATTAATACCTGGGACATGTACCAACACATGACATAAAATATATCAATCACACAGTATTGAGGGCAGAGCCACAGGATCACTGCTAAACACTTCACTAAATACACTTTTCCTACTCATTTGACATGATCAAGAGTTGATCATTTCTTAAAAGACCCGTTGGCCCTTCTGCAGATCCGCAGCACCCGGCTCCGACCGGTGTGCGCAAGAGGGGCCGCGGCACGTGGTGCCTTGTCCAGCTGAGACTCGCTCCCAGCCCCACTTTACACCCCAGCCCGACTGACCCAGCCTTAAGAGCCAATCCTTATCCCGAAGTTATGGATCTGACTTCTGAATTCTCTTACCTACATTATTTTAACATACCAGCAGCCCCTCTCGCACACCCCCGTCGGAACCTCCCCTCCCCTTCTTGCGGGGGAAGGCCAGGGTGCCAGAGGGGTTAAGCCATCATCTGCAGCGGCCGGCAGCTGGCGGGCGGCCTCGGCCAGTGTCTAGCAGCCGGCTTAGAACTAGTGCGGACCAGGGGAATTCAACTGTTTAATTAAAACAAAACATCGCGAAGGCCCGCGGCAGGTGTCAACGTGATGTGATTTCTGCCCAGTGCACTGAATCTCAAAGTGAAGAAATTCAATGAAGCATGGCTAAACGGCAGGAGTAACTATGACTCTCTTAACTCCCTTGGGTAAAGAGTGGAGACTTAGTGACCTCTACCTCCACGTGGTCCCGCTGGTAACTCCACTGCTCTGCTTGAGTATGTGGAGGCCAAATGAGGTCTAAGTTATCTCACCCCTCCTGTGGCCTCGCCAACCCACTGGGTAGTACCCACTGGCGAAACCTCAAAATGGAGAGTAATGTTAATGATGAACCATACATGTTCATCGTGTCGCCCAGGCAAATAAGGTGCCCTGGAAGGACTTGGGGTTGGGTCCTGTTCCCTTAGAGCAAATCCCCTGTCAAGAATCAAAGAAGGAGAGTTAAGACTCGTCTCTGTGAGTACACAGATGACATATGACAATTTGGCCCAGGTCATGCCCGATGTTAGTCTACTCATCCATTCCACCAGAATATCTTCGATCAAAATAAACCATGCATTTGTGATCTACGGATCCCAATAGAAAACCATAAAGAGGCTTGACGATACCATCAACCTCCAAAGCCTCATACAAGAATGCGATCCCTTCCTGATGAACGTTTTGGAGGAATTTGAAAATGACACACCTGAGTATAATGACGAGAGCCTAACACCACCTCTGCAAGAGGAAGAGGACCATAGTCCAGAAGCGAATGGGTCACTCAATGAACCAACCTTTCTAAGTGGCCAGACCATAACCATGCAACTGCCAAATGATGATCAAACCTGTCTTATCTGCAAAGAAAAGATTGAAAGGCCGAGGCTGGCACTGCAACACTATACCCTCAAACACAATGAAATATCTATGTACCAAATGCAACAAAACAAGCAATAATCTCCACTCCATCCAGTGCCATCTCAAATGCAAAGGGAGAACTGACACGAATGAAGAAAAAGGTGAATGGAATTATAACATCTGTAACATAGACTTCCAATCAAATCTGGTTTATCGCAACACAAACGACATGCCCATCCAGACATCCAAGAATTGAATATAAAGACTCCAGCAAGATATGGACAGATAAAAAGCTAATGAAACTGAAAACACTGGAAATTAAATATAAAGGGGCAATAAACATCAATCAGCTAATTGCCCAAGAACTTCTGACAGCATTACAATACATCCTGGAAAATGGCAAAAAGGCCCATAAACAAATTGCAGTGGTGTTCATTGACATCGCCAAGGCATTTGACTCTGTGGCCCGTGACCAAATATTTCAAGTCCTGCAACAAAAAGAACTGGACAACCACATAATTGATCTAATCAAAAACTCTTACCATGACTGCACTAAAATGATCAAAACAGAAAGCCTGTCCTCACAAGAAATCTCCATTAAAGTTGGAGTTAAACAAGGTGATCCCATGTCACCCATACTATTCAACATAGCCCTAGATCCTTTGATCAATGCCTTGGAAGAACACGGTTGGGGCTTCAGTACTGAGGCTGGAAACATCTCAACATTGGCATTTGCAGATGACCTGGTTCTGCTGAGCAACAGCTGGGAAGGGATGGAAAAAAACATCTGCATCCTTGAAGAATTCTGCGCACAAACAGGACTGATGGTCCAAGCCAAAAAATGCCATGAGTTCCTAATTTCACCTACCAGGAATGACCAGGCGAAGTATTTAAGCCATTCTAACCCGCTTCTGGCTGCTCAGTATTGAGTCTACTCTTTGAGAGCTCTACCTGGCGTTTATTCTGTACCTCGCATTCTTCTGGATTCTGGACTTCCCTTTTGCCTTTCGACTTTGGACCTCGCCTCTTGTTTCGGATTGTTTGCCACTATTTGTACTTCCTGTATTTCGAACCACCTTTCTCCTTTTGACCATGGACTCGCCTTACGTACCGGATTGTTCGCCTGCCTTGTAACCTACCTACTCCTGCGTCTGCACAGGATCCACATATCTCTTCATTGGGGATTCGTTACAGTAGGTTAAATTAATTATTATTACTGGAGTATGTAAGGATAGTATGTGATGTGGGAATGTTATTATTGGTTTTATGTTTGTATTGTCATATATTGTACTGATCTCTTTGGCTTGCATGAGAGATTCCAGTCTTCCAGTCTTTTCTTTGCTGATAAGACAGGTTTGATCGTCATTTGACAGTTGCATGGTTATGGTCTGGCCACTTAGTCCTCTTAGAAAGGCTGGCTCATTGAGTGACTCATTCACTTCCGGACTATGGTCCTCTTCCTCTTGAGAGGTGGAGGCAGAGGTGGTGTTAGGCTCTCGTCATTATACTCAGGTGTGTCATTTTCAAATTCCTCCAAAATGTTTATCAGGGAGGGATTGCATTCTTGTATGAGGCTTTTGAGGTCTATGGTATCGTCAAGCCTCTTTATGGTCTTCTACTGGGATCCGTAGATCACAAATGTGTGGTTTATTTTGATCGAAGATGTTTCGGTCGAACGGATGAGTAGACTAACATCGAGCATGACCTGGGCCAAGTCGTCATATGTTGTCTATGTACTCACAGAGATGAGTCTTAACTCTCTTTCTTTGATTCTTGACAGAGGACTTGCTGTAAGGGAACAGGACCCAACCCCAAGTCCTTCCAGGGCACTTTATTTGCCTGGGTGACATGCCATTCAGTATGGTACATCATTAACATTACTCTCCATTTTGAGGTTTCGCCAGTGGGTACTACCCAGTGGGTTATCTCACCCCTCCCAGTGACAGGAGGGGTGAGATAATTTAGACCTCATTTGACCTCCACGTACTCAAGAAGAGCAGTGGAGTTACCAGCGGGACCACGTGGAGGTAGAGGTCACTAAGTCTCCACTCCTTACCCAAGGGAGTTAAGAGAGTCAAACCTACTCCTGACGTTTAGCCGCGCTTCATTAAATTTCTTCATATTGACATGTAAAGCACTGGGCAGAAATCACATTGCGTCAACACCCGCCGTTGGCCGTCGCGATGCTTTGTTTTAATTAAACAGTCTAATTCCCCTGGTCCACACCAGTTCAAAGCCAGCTGCTAGACACTAACCGATGCCGCCCATCGCCTGCTGGCCATTCCACCCCTGCCGCTGCAGATGATGGCTTAACCCCCCCGGCACCCTGCCCTTCTCTCCTGCCTTCCCCCACGAGGAGGGGAGGGGGAGCTCCAATGTGGGTGTGTGTGAGGGGCTGCTGAAATGGTAGAACAATGTAGGTAAGGGAAGTCAGATCCATAATTTGGGATAAGGATTGGCTGGTGCTGGGTCGGTCGGGCTGGGGTGTGAAGCAGGGCTGGGCGCAAGTCTCGGTTGGACAAGGCACCACATGCCGCGGACCCTCTCGCACGCACCAGTCAGATAGAGGGCTGCGGATCTGCAGTCAGGCCAACGGGTCTTTTAAGAAATGATCAATTCTTGATCATGTCAAATAAGTAGGAAAAGTATATTTAGTGAAGTAACAAGTAATAGGTTTATTCCATGCTGAAAAAAAGAAGAAAGAGAACACAACGTTTCGGCCGTGGAGCCTTCTTCAGGTGTTCAGGCTTCTTCAGGTGTTCAGGGGGGTTCAGGCTCCACGGCCGAAACGTTGTGTTCTCTTTCTTCTTTTTTTCAGCATGGAATAAACCTATTACTTGTTCCTTTGCAGCCTACGCATGCTGACGCAGCTACCCACCTGAACTACTATTTAGTGAAGTGTTTAGCAGTGATCCTGTGGCTCTGCCCTCAATACTATGTGATTGATATATTTATGTCATGTGTGGGTATTCGTCTCAGGTATTAATTACAGGCAATGTCAACAGAACAGAGTTCCACACTCCAGAGTGCTTCAGAGTTCCATACCGCCTAAACATAAGCAGCTCTTGCATAGTAGATTATATCATAGCACAAAGGTAACAGCGAAACCGCACTACATTATAACTGTTTCGCTTTTTCATTTAGAGAAAAATGTTGTATATTTTCAAATTTCAATGGATTTCTATTCCTTTGACCTTTTCTCAGTTTTGTCTTTCCTAACTTGTAAGGTCAATATCTCCACCTTGTGGTCATTGTTAGTAATGTCATATTTTGAGGGAAAATTTTTATTTCAGTTCTCTATTTGGTGATTTTATTTTTATTGGTTTGAATTGTGCATTCAGCAGTGCTAGATTTTTTTTTAAATTGAAGGCCACTACTATACATAATGTGAGTTAATTTAAAAAAAAAAATGAAAGGAATGCATTTTTATGAGGAAAACAACGTTGATATTCCCGTGATAATCTTCCTTAGATCATGTATTGCATCATTAGGACACTTTGTGGGCTTGAACTACAAAGATTTTCATGTTCTATGGTACAAGATAAATAAAAACAAAAGCAGCCCAGTTTCACACCCCAGCCCGACCAACCCAGCACTTAGAGCCAATCCTTATCCCAAATTATGGATCTGACTTCCTGACTTCCCTTACCTACATTGTTCTACCATGTAGATTTCTTTTTTAAAACACATAAAGTACCTAGTAATTTATTTAATTGACATAAGTGAAATCACTTTTAGTATATTTAGTCCCTAATGCACAATGCAATGATAATTTGTGCAACATGCACAGGTGTGTCTCGACGGACACAGTGTTCCACACTCCAGAGTGCTTCAGAGTTCCATATTGCCTAAACATAAGCAGCTCTTGCATAGAAGACCACATAATAGCACAAAGGTAACAGTGACACCACTCTACAGCATAACTGTTTTGCTTTTTAATTTAGAAATAATAACAGTATTTTTTTCAAATTCAATGCATTTCTATTCCTTTTACCTTAACACAGCTTTGCCATTCTTTCCACGGGTGGACAATATCCCCACCTTGTGGTCATTGTTGGTAATATCTTCCTTTTTGGCAGGTTTTTGTTTCAATTCTCTAATAGGTGATTTCAATGTTATAGATTTGAATTCTGCATTCAGCAGTGCAAGATTTTTTTTTCCAAGTTCAATGGAACCATCATAGTGACGTAAGTTTCTTTAAAAAAATAAAATGAAATGAAAGGAATACATTTTTATGAGGAAACCAATACTGACATTCCCATGATTATTTTCCTTAGTTCATGTTGAAGTAAGATGTGAAGAAGGGGTTAATTTTAAGTCCTTTCTGCATGAAGATTAGACTTCTAAGGCTGGAGTTTATGGCAGGAAGGGGGTTAACTGATAAGGATTCCAGATGCGAGCTAAGAACCCCCTGGGGACGTAATCTTAAACTGACCATTTGGCCAGGGTCTCTTAACTGGCCAAATACCATGACCCCCCCTCTTTACCATAGCAACATAACTGACGCAAGGAAGGACTATATAAACCTAAAGTTTGTACCGGCACTTTGGACAATAATTCGGTTTTGTTGTTTCTTGCGGGAAACAAGACTTTGGCTTTATTGTTCCTTGCATGCAATAAACTCATCTGTTTAACTTCATCTCGGGATCCAGAACCTTATTCTTTCTGTTACAACAATGTATTGCATTAAAACACCTTGTGGGCTTGGGATACAATGATTTTTCTGTTCTATGATACAAGATAAATAATAACAAAAGCATTTATTTTAATTAGTTTTGTTTTATAAACAACATTTAAGATCTGATATCATATGTGAAAAAAAAACATTGCATAATGCAATGAACAAAGTATTGCTTACAGGCCTCTGAGACAGAGTGCTATGCTTTTTGACACATACCTGTGCTTGTTGCAAAAATTTTACTATAGCTTATAATTTGCCTGCAGTTCTGCAGTCAGGCCGACAGGTGTTTTAAGAAATGACAAATTCTGGATCATGTCAAAGGAGCAGGAAAAGTGTATTCAGTGAAGTGTTGGCAGTTATCCTGTATCTCCAGCTTCAACACAGTGATATTTATATATATGCTCCTGTGATTTATTGGTACATGCCCAGAGCAATAATCAGGATCAGGATTTAGCTCCAGATGGGCCAGAGATAGTGTTGTGAAGTACAGCAACCCACAGGATCACAAGGGTAGACCCACTGCACTGTTTCTCCTTCAAAAACCATATACAGGTGTGTAGCAATAACATTGTAGCAGTAGTGACATTGATTTAGAGCCTGCATTAATGGGATGTTAGTATGATGTGTACTGAAGGCCTTCAGAACTCAGCATATCTAAGACTGGGTTGTAAGTCAGGCATGTTGCACCAGAGGATCACTTTAAAACCTTACCTCCTCTATATTTAGTCCATGGTCCATGCAATGAGCATAGTACTGTTTACAGGTCTTGAAGACAGTGCTTGCTGCCCCCAAATTATCATATTTTACTAGAGCTTACAATTTTGCTGTGGATCTACAGTCGGGCCGATAGGTCTTTTAAGAAATGTGAAATTCTGGATCATGTCAAATGAGCAGGAAAAGTGTATTTAGTGAAGTGTTTGCAGTGATCCTGTGGCTCTGTCCTCAATACTATGTGATTGATATATTTTATGTCATGTGTGGGTGTTTGTCCCAGGTTGTTTTTTATGGAGAAGGACAAGCTTTGGAGCATCTTCCTAGTAAAATATGAGATTTATCAGAGAGAGTGAATTGCCTCTCTGTTCTCCAGTCTGAGAACAGCAGAGGTCTTTCTCAGGACACATCCAGACCCTCACAGACACAGGAGAGGGAGGCTGTAACATCCTGACTCTGAATGTTTCTCTGTGGACTTGATTAACTGTCCACTTAGCATGAGAATCAGACCCATCAGTCTTTGCAGAAAGTGAAAGTCCTAAAACTAACCTCCAACCCGATCTTAGACTCCATGAGACACCCTTATCTGCCTTAAGAACAAAAGAGAAACCAAACAAAAAAAAACCCAAATGCTGAAATTGAGAGGGAGTATTTTAATACCACAGATGGCACACATAGTCCAGATGATATACAGGATACCTGAAAAACACATTAAATACATGGAAATTCTCAGTCATGGGTCATTGCTGAGGAAACCTGGGCCTGCTCTCCAGCAGGATCCATGAGAGATTCCTGGGGATTTGAGCTTAATTGAAGGTAAAGGCCTTAAAGAGCCTTGTTGATAACAAATAACCAACAGCTGGCTTTCTTCCTAAGGAAAAAAAATAGACTGAAACTGGCTTCTGTTGGAATATTTTCTCATGTAATTTTATGCTAAGTGGTTGCTTAGCTGCTAAGCTTGTTGCTTGTACTGTGTTGCTCGACAGTTTCTCAAATTCAACACTTCTATTACCATAACAACCATTTGCATCGAGTCTGGTTTGGTCAGCTCATGCAAGCAAAAGACATCAGTACAATATACAACAGTACAAACATAAAACCAATAATAACATTCCCACATCACATACTATCCTTATATACTCTAGTAATAATGTCTTCCTTTAACCTACATTATATAACTGTGTTCACACATCTCACAGCCTCTGGGCAGGTGCTGATACAGAAGCTGTACTCCTTATTTTAACAGACCTAAGCACTACCAGAGAGGAGGAAGGTAAACAGAGGCTGGGCAGGGTGGAAGCAGTCGGCGAGCATCTTTAGAGCTTTGTGTTTCAGTCTAGAGATGTAGAATGCAACCACAAAGGGAAGGTGAGTTTTAGAGGCGATATACACTGCCCTCTTTAGCTATTCCGTGTCCTAGGCAGAAGTGCTGCCATCTCACACAGTGAAGGGAAACAGCACAACACTCTCAATGACAGATCCATAAGAGAGTGTCATTGCTTCCTGTGACACTCCAAACTTCTTCTGCTTCAGGGATAAATTGAAAATCTCTCTAAGATAGGAGCAAGTTGGTTGTGTCACGATCGCTAACCCCTCCTCTTAAGGGCGCTCCAGCCCTTCCTTGTGTTCTCCCATTGTCTGCACCTGTTCCCTATTCCCGCTCCCCCTTAAAAGCCAGACGCAGACTTCACTTCGCGTTCCTCATTGAATCGCGTTTCGTTAGAGCCCGGGGTCCTGCTGCGTCTAGCTCCGTTATGCTTTTAACTTTCTGTTCCTGATTCCCCTCGCCGGTTCCAACCCGGATCCTGTTCCCTATCCCCCGGATGGATCGCCTGGCCATGGACTTTTGCCTCTGTTCCTGATTACCCGTTTGGATTTCCTATTTGGATTGTTCTCCCCGGACTCACTTCCCCTGGACACCTGCACTTCTTGGACACGCCCCCTGTCTCCATCCCTTCTCCTGCATGACTTTATTCCTACTGTGTCTTCACCAACCAGATCGTGTCATCTGCATAGGGCCCGGAAAGAACTGCTACGTGACAGGTTGGCACAGGATTTCAGTGTAGAGGTTACAGAAAAGCCAAGATGCTTCCTTGCTGTTCTATATGTAGAAAAACAATGAACCCAGCTGCCCCTGCTCTTTAAAGCTACACTTTATATATGGGTTACCTTTTATGCTACTGTGGTAGATAGTTGTATAGAACTGTAGTAAGGTGTGTTCAAAGGTAAAATTCTAAAAAGAGTCTTTTGTTTCCCTGAAAAATAGAAATGGCTGCCAGATAATCTGAAGTTCAGTAGTTTATAATTAAGATCTCTGATTGCGACAATCCTGGTTACTGGGACAGTACTAAGAAGTCTGACTTTAGATTTCAGATTGAAAAAACCCACACAGAAACCCAGCTGGGGCAATTTCCTAGTTTAAAAAGGAAGGGTCCCAGTCTTATCCAGTTTAGCTTTAAACTGCTCTAGTTAAATTTGAATTCACACTGGCTGAGTTGTCAAAAGCTCAGAAACTGGAGGAATATAAAAAAGCAATTCAAAATATTTGGCATTATCAGTGAAAAGAAAATGGAAAATGAACAGAAAAAGAAACTACTCAAAGAAGTGTTAGTGAAAATAGAAAATAGAAGACCCTCTGTCCTGGAGGAGGCCAGAAAAAAGATACAGGTAAGCTTGTATGAACAGGAAATCAAACTGGAAAATTTGCAATATGCAACAAGACTAATGAATAACTGAATAAAGAGACACACTAATTGAAGAACTAGACTCTGTCCTGCAAGAAATCAGAGATCTCAAGCATAGCAAGCGTGTCTCAGGTAGGGGCCAAGGGTACAAGTGCATTCAGGAAGCCTGGGCTCAGAGAATCTCTAGACTAGGATCTCCGAGTGGATCAGAAAGAGCCCTATACAGGACGCTCAGGTGTATCCGTCCCGTCCTTGATCCATTTTGTAGGTAAGACAGTGGATTTAACCTCCACTAATTTAGACGGCTAGTAATAGACAAAGAAATGTTTGATCTGACAATGCCTGGTTGTAATGTCAAGACCTATATTGAGTGTCACGGACAGTTCTTTCCGGGCCCTATGCAGACGACATGATCCGGAATTGTGAAGAAACACTGGGGAAAAAGTCATGCAGGAGAGGGTATGGAGACAGGGGGCGTGTCCGAGGGGTGCAGGTGTCCAGGGAGAGTGAATCCGGGGCGAACAATCCATGAAAAAGTCCAAAAAGGTAATCCAAGACAGAAGGTAGAGTCCAAGGCCAGGGGATCCATCCAGGGAATAAAACCATGAACCGGGTCAGGACCGGCGGGGCAGGGAATCAGGAACAGAACATTAAAAGCATAACAGAGCCAGACGCTGCAGCACCCCGGGCTCTTACGAAGCGGAATTCAATGAGGAACCAGGAGTGAAGTCTGCGTCTGGCTTTTAAGGGGGAACGGAAATAGGGAACAGGTACAGGCAATGGGAGAAAACAAGGAAGGGCTGGAGCGGCCTTAAGAGGAGGGGTTTGCGATCCTGACATTGAGGAGCTGAAGGATATGCTCCAGTTCATGCCTGAAGCTATAGAACCAAAGAAAGTTATTTTAGTGAGAAAAACTACCAGCAGGGCAGTACATGAGTAGATGGCAAGGCAGGGACCATAGATCTGTAACAGCTTTGATGTCAAGCTATGATATAGGAATATTCTATCCATATTGATCCACTGGGTTAAGCACAGACATCTGAGTCTCCTTGTGAGATTTGCTACAAGATCAGATACACTTATTTTGCTGGGCAGAATTGTGTCAGTGATGAAGAGAGAGCAGGCATATTACGCCTACCCCAGCATACGATTGCAATCATGCTGTCAAGGGATTCCTTAACCAGAAGGTGTAATGAGCGGCCTTGAGCGAATGATCATGCATACAGTCCAATCATGTTTTCCAGATGACCGCTCTGTGCAGGGTCAAGTAGGCCCCGCTACCACACCATCCCTAAGGGGTTCACAGAGCAGATTTAAGAACAACTAGAAAAGACAGACACACTGGAAACAAAGGAGCACCCTTTCAGACACCCTATCTGGCCAAGGTGCAAATCCAGTGGGAAACAGGAACACAGCTTTACAATAATGCTGAGGAGACGGTAGAGGACCTGAAGAAAGAGGATATAACATCAATGCAGTTCGGAGGGGATAAAAATGAACAGATGCAGGCAAGGCTCCAAGAATGTCACCCACAGTGGATATAAACCGAGAAACATTGTAAAATCACTTGATACTTTCTGTTGCATATCAGTCATATTTGGGAACTGTAATAGATAAGAATTTTAATACGATTACAGATGGCGTTTCTGCTCAGTTTATATATATGATATTGAAAGACCTGTTGTTAGACAGTGACTTTGCAAACTGACCTGGAAGGTGGAGTTTCATTCTTGACAGAGATAGACGGAGCGGGGGAGCTAATTCACCTGCTCGTGTCAGCAAGGGGCCCCCACAGGACACGGGAACTTCCCCTCCATTCCTGGAAAGGAACATATCGCCGTTTGACCCCATCGGTGGAAGTCATTCTTTTTGAAATTGTTTTTTGTTTACTGCTCATCTTGTTTGGATTTATATGTTCAAGTTGCCAGAATATACCATTGTTTGCTGGTTGTGTATGGAACGTTTACTGCCCGTGAAAGTTGGAAGATCAGCATCAGGGGACAGGATACTGCTCCATGTGTCACAAGGGACATTCTTCAAGCAGAATCCTCCAAATCTCACCTCTGAGGCAAACTACAAACAGCATAAAATACCATTAAGAATTACTGGGCCACAATGTCACTGGCACAACCAAGCATCACCTTCTTCAGTAGGAAGCACAAATTTGTGTGGCAAACATACTATGAAGTAGAGCCAAAGGCAGAAAGCTTCATAAACAGCAAGCCTCAAACACAATATGTAAGATATAAGATCCCTTGGCGGTTGACCGACAATCGCCGCAGCTTGGCAGATCCGCGGGAAGGGCCCGGCGCGCGTCCAGATTCGCTGCCCGGCACCCTGGCACCCCAGCCTTCCCCCTGCCCTCCCCCCGCAGGAAGGGGAGGGGGGCCGCGGCACACGGTGCCTCGTCCAGTCAAGACTCGCGCCCAGCCCCGCTTCGCACCCTAGCCCGACCGACCCAGCCCTTAGAGCCAATCTTTATCCCAAAGTTACGGCTCTGACTTGCCGACTTTTCTTACCAACACCTTGGAGACTTGCTGCACACTACAAGCTTAAAACTAAATGCACATGAAAGCAGAGAATCAGAGCTTTCATTTAATGTCTATTATCCCCACTTTTAAACTTAGCATCATGCCTGCCTCATCATAAAAATGTGTGTCCAATATTTTGGAATGTTATTAATGGATTGCATATTTTCATTAATATCTCTGAAATGGTACTGTACATATTAATAGATTTAAATCAAGTACATGTGAAAGCAGAGACTCAGAGCTTTCATTTAATCCCCATGAACCCCAGTTAGAAAGATCTGCATCATGTCTGCTTCCATAAAAATGTGTCCAGAATTTTTAAATATTGACAAAATGGATGGCATATTTTCATTCATATCTCCTAAACGGTGCATATTACAAGCGTAAAACCAAATGCATGTGAAAGCAGGGACTCAGAGCTTCCATTTATTCTCTATTATCCCCACTTTTAAACTCAGCATCATGTCTGCCTCCATAAAAATGCATTGCATTTTTGTTTATCTTGTACCACAGAACTTTGTGTCCTAATGATGCAATACATGATCTAAGGAAGATTATCACGGAAATATCAACATTGTTTTCCTCATAAAAAAGCATTCCTTTCATTTTGTTTTATTTTTTAAATGAACTCACATTATGTATGGTAGTGGCCTTCAATTTAAAAACAATCTAGCACTGCTGAATGAACAATTCAAATCTATAAAAATAAAATCACAAAATAGAGAATTAAAATAAACATTTTACCTCAAAATAAGACATTACTAACAATGACCACAAGGTGGAAATATTGTCCTTACAAGTTAGGAAAGGCAAAACTCAGAAAAGGTAAAATGAATAGAAATGCATTGAATTTGAAAAAATACTGTTTTTTTCTAAATGAAAAAGCGAAACATTTATGCTGTAGTGCAGTTTCGTAGTTACCTTTTTGCTATGAATCTGCTAAGCAAGAGCTGCTTATGTTTAGTCAGTATGGAACTCTGAAGAGCCCTGGAGTATGGAACTCTGTTCTGTTGACATTGCCTGTAATTAATACCTGGGACACATACCCACACATGATATAAAATATATCAATCACATAGTATTGAGGGCATAGCCACAAGATCACTGCGATGGAGCCTGCTAACATCTTTTACATGCTGAACTGTGACCATCACACTTGCCTGAGCACAGATGCTTTCCCCCACTGTACTTACCCCAAGATGATGAATGTTTACACTAAATTCCTGATGAGAAAGGAAGGTTTCTATTTCCTGGAGTTACATCAAAGACAGAATTTGTCATTTCTTACAACACCTGTTGGCCCGACTGCAGATCTGCAGGCAAAATGTAAGCTCCAGTAAAATAGGGCAAGTTTTGCAGCAGGCACAGGTACAGTATGTGTCAAAAAGCATAGTGCTCTGTCTCAGAGGTCTGTAAGCCTGAAATTCTTTGTTCATTGTATTATGCAATGTTTATAAAACAAAATGAATTAAAATAAATGCTTTTCTTTTTCTTTATCTTGAATCACAGTACAGAAAAATCATTGTAGAACAAACTGTTCTAATACAATACATGAACTAAGGAAGATTATCATGGGAATGTCAGTATTGATTTCCTCATAAAACTGTATTCCTTTCATTTCATTTTATTTTTTTAAAGAAACCTATACAGTAAATATTTCTATTTTCTCCTTGTGGTGGTCCTGTTATATGGTAACTACAACCTACAGAGTTGTAGTTAGCATATAACAGGACCAACACACATATACAATCATATACTAGACTTAATTATCACTCACAAAGCTGATATTCATCATGTACTAATCCATCCCATCAATAACTCTTTTTCTGACCACTCTTTAATTACTTTTGAGATTCAACTGCCCTTGACAGCTGCAAAGGAGAAGACTGTTACAACTCGACACATCAATGGGGGTACTTCATTAGATTTCATGAACACGATGAACAATGCTAGCTTCATCTCCAGTAATAATGTTCACGAAATCACACATAATTATAATACAGTGGTCAGACAGGCCCCTGATGAAATTGCCCCGTTAAAGACTAAGGTAGTCAAAACCACTAGACAGTCTCCATGGTGTTGTAACGGAAAGAATAAGGTTCTTGATCCCGAGATGAAGTAAAACAGATGAGTTTATTGCATGCAAGGAACAATAAAGCCGAAGTCTTGTTTCCCGCAAGAAACAACAAAACCGAAGTATTGTTCGATGTGCCGGTACAAACTTTTAGGTTATATAGTCCTTGCTTGCTGCTTCAGACGTCATTCAATGTTATGGTAAGAGGGGGGGGGGGTCATGGTATTTGGCCAAATGGTCAGTTTAAGATTATGCCCCCAAGGGGGTTCCTTGCTCGCATCTGGAATCCTTATCAGTTAACCCCCTTTCCTGCCATAAACCCCTGTTGCTTAGAAGTCTAATTTTCAGGCAGAACTGACTTAAGTTATTAACCCTTTTAACATCTTGTCTCTTACTTCATTCCCCCCTTATAAAATATGGCATACGTCAGGACTGCCTATTTTTACACATACAATGTCAGGGCAGATCTTTCCTTTTTAGATGTACGGGCATGCATTACCATGACATTGTGCGTTCCACGGTTACAACAAGATGTTATTGATGTTTTTGTACAAGTGATAGTTACAATTATACACATAAAACAATCCTAATCCTACAAATACATAAAGTCCTACCCCAGGACCCAAACGCAGACCTCAGTCATGTGGAGATCTATCGTCAGGATCTTGGAACAGCAATATTGACCCAACTCCGATTATAATTTTTTTTGGCTGAATAGATATGCCAACACCCGGAATGTATTGATGCCATATTCCCAGTAATGCTCCTCAGGCCTAACAAGCACACTGTTGGTCTTAGGAAGCATCAGACACAGAAACGGTAACAACATCCTTCTTTCTGTTCACTCAGTCTCTGGTGCCGTGGGTCGTTGAAAGTGCAATGCGCGGATCCAGCGATCTCATCCTGTCACTCAGATGGCACAGTCAGTAGTTGGTGGCACTTGATATGGTCCCTCCCAGCAGGATTGCAGCGTCTGGCAGGGTATCTCTTCTTCACCTACACCCACTCGCCAGGCATCCGGTCGTGTCTCCCCTCTACTGGAGGTCCCCAAGCGTCCGGCACCTGTTCACGAGCCCTGTGCACCGCTTCAGTTAACAAACCTACAACACTTTAATAGAGAGTTAGTAAATTCATCAGTGCGTTAGCCACACTTGGCCTCCAGGGAGTTTCTTTGGCTGCCCGTGATGATCTCAAATGGGCTCAGTCTCACAGTTCCGTTTGCTCCAGCCCGCAAACCGCACAGGGCATCTACCCACAGTGTTCCTTCGGTTGATATTTCCTTAGTTGGTCTTTCAGACTGTGGGTGATGGGGGCAATGTGACTTCCAACTTACCCCTAGTGAGGCAATTACAGCCTGACACACCTTCCCAGTGTAGTATGCCCCTAGATCAGTATCCAAGGGGCAGGGCAGTCCGTACCACGGGATCATCTTTGTCATACACTTGGGTATGTGCCAGCCCACATCCCATCATCATACAACCCCTTTACACATTTGTTCTAACCACTATTAAACATCTATTGAAGGCCTCAACCTGAATTCTCCCTTTTCCCCAATAGAGGTTTCACAGGGGTCTCAGACTCCCGCTCTCCCAGTGCCGCTCGTCTGGCATCTGCATCTGCATGGTTGTTACCTTGAGTTACTGGAATTCTTTATTTATTGTGTTATTTACACCTTACTCAAGCTGCTTCTGTCGGCAGCTGTAAAACTACAAATCAGTTCAGAGACAAGCCCAGTATTCTTAACTGGAGTCCCTGCCGTTGTGAGAGAATCCTATTTCTCCATAGCCATCCAGAATTGTGGCCTATATGCAACAAATACATACATTATATACATATATAGTAACCCTTTAACATATTTCTTTTTACAATCTTCCATCAGTGCTCTTAACTGGCTTGCTGCGCTGAGGCAGTGGAGGGGCATTTTTCCGATTGTTAGCACCTCGAATTCTGTTGTAACGGCTCAGCCTGATCTCTGTTCTCCCTCATGCATCAGAGAGGACCCATCAATAAACAGTATTATATTTTCTTAAATTTTCACGGTCCCCCACCTTTTGGCTACAGCATCTAATGGTATAATAGTGCCTACCTCCATGCTCCTGCGTCAGCACAGCTGCCCAGAACCCTTTTTCCACACTTACATACAAAGAATGGTTGATCCATCTGAGGAAACCCCAGTCTCAGCACCTGTAAGAGAGCTTGTTTCAAATTATTACAGGCGGCTTTTGCTGCTGGAACCAAGGCAATCTTGTCCTTGTACTGCACTCCCCCCTTAAGCAGATCTGTTAAGAGTTGTGCACCCCGTAAAAACATTGCACCCAGGCCCTGTTAAAATTTCACAATGCTAGACACAAAAGGGCCTTATCATAACTGCTTCTATTAGACACTCTAAAGCTGAAGCAACTCAGACTTGTGGGTTTCCTCATCAGGGGAAGCACTCAGAATACCATCAACATACTGAGTGATCACAGTCAGTTGAAGCCACGTGATACCCTGTTCTGGATAGTCATTCTTTGTAATGCATAATATTCCAACCCAATAGATCTGGGATAAAACCACCCACATTCGTGTGATAAGTGCACGTGAATGTTAAAATCTGGTACTCAGCAAGTAAAACTTGCTACCCCAATACTCCTGTGGCTTCCTGCCATCTCCCCATATACATTACTCTATAGCACACTGTTGAACAGAGGAGTGAAACAAGCATGACAGTAGTGCTCCAGTATCCCCTAACAGAGAAACCAACACTCCATTAACAGTACATTTTTATCCACTGGACTGGGACAAACTTAGGGAGGCTACAAGGGATTTACAGGATCTAATCGTTAGGTAAACAGATCTTCTCACAAGACGTTATTCTCCCCAGTCTCGATTCTAAACCTACAGCGTTTCAGCATGTCTGGTTTCGAGGCATTCGAATAAATCCAAATTGTTTCCACTATTGCAACTAATTGTATAAAAATACAAAAACTGTTTATCTAACTACTTTTACGTCCACCTGTACTGTACTTATACATTTCAGACGCTCTTATATTTTCCAATCTCCTTAAGTTGATTTTCGTCAAGTCTCTTTAGTTACGTCTCTAGCCAGTCCCGCTGGCTAAACACACTCACACCGTCATTTAGTATACCAAAACTCACAGTTACATACATACATGCCGGCACACAAATTCATAAAACACACATACACATCGAGAATATATTTTTCTCTTCGTACTACAATGTGTTGTATTCTTGTTTCACTTCTACATGAATCCTTTTAATTCCTGAAGCGCACTCCAGGTTCGCTGCGTTCCTAATTTCGGGTGCGGTACTTTACCCCACCGGTCAATATCTTCCGGTTTTGGATTTGATAGTATGGGGGAATCGGGGAAGGTAGGTGCGAGTGCAGACCCCCTTGACGGGGTGCGAGACAGTTAGAGTGACGCTGTCATCACCAGCGCCAGCCCCCGCTACATCAGGCCCTCTGTTTAAGAAGGGAGTTCCTGTTCCGTCTCTATCACACTCGTACCAGGTGTCATCCCACTCAGACCCCCCGTCTCCATATGGTCATTGTGGGAATTGATCCCAATTATTTTCATTTCCTGCCTGTCTGTTCCCCTATGGGAGAACAGGATATAACACATTAACTAGTGCAGTGCGACCAGGAACTAATTCTTCTTTTAGTTTCCGATTCTCCTGCACTGCCTCTTTTCGCTTTTGTTTATACTCTTTCGTAGCGGGTAAAGTATCTTTTCTTCCGGGTTTTTGTTTTCCCCGTAAACACACTTTTAAGAAGTCCCATCCCAATTTCTTTCTTTTTTTTTTTTCATGTATCTGCCACCACTGGTGCCGGCCGTGCACCAGGGTGGGAGCTACATGCTTGTGCTTTTGCCAATCAATACGCATATGCTTTCTTTACAGGCGTCTTCGCCCCAAACTCCTTCTGACAAACTCAGCTTTTCCCATATTTTTCTCCTTCTTTTCCGTCAACTTACGCTTTTCCGATATATAAACGGACCCTTCCACCACTTTCTCAAACCATCAGTTAGCACACATGTTCGGTCTCTTTTACTTTTGTCATGTGTGAGGTAACAGCTCATTCAGTAGGGGGATGTTTTCACTTGGGAAAATCTGTGCATTACTGCACTCATTCAGCTAAGGGCGTCTGTTACCTCCAGATCTAAATGCCTCTCAGAGACTTTAGAGAGGACTTACACCACACTGTTCACAGGTAAGGAACGAGACCTCGAAAACCCCCTTTCTTGATCAGAAATTCACCATCCCCAGAACGCCAGCATCGCTGCTTTTGCCCCGGGGTGGACTTACACACTGAGCTCAATCAGGGCGATTCTTGGGTCTCACCGTCCTTTAAATCCTGCTACTTAATGCTTTGCTCTTTTATGAGGTGTGTTTATGTTAGTGTCGTGCGTGTGTATATGTATTTCACAAACAAGGAAAACACCAAGAACATACATATATATACCTCCTACTTCTGTTTCCTTTTAAAACAAAAAACCACGCCACGCCAATCCGTGCACGATCAAGGCGTAGCTAATCTCAGGACCCCGGGCGCAATTAAGGCCCACACCAATCCTGGATTATACGTGCATTTAATGCACCACTCAGCTCCAGAACCCCGGGTGCAATTAAGGCCCACACCGATCCCGAGCCACAGAACTCCGGGCGCAATTAAGGCCCACACCAGTTCTGACCTTCAGAACTCCGGGCGCAATTAAGGCCCACACCAGTCCTGATCTACGTGCATTTAATGCACCACTTGCTCTAGAACCCCGGGCGCAATTAAGGCCCACACCGATTCTGAGCCTCAGAACTCCGGGCGCAATTAAGGCCCAAACCAGTTCTGACCTTCAGAACTCCGGGCGCAATTAAGGCCCACACCAGTCCTGAACTTCACGGTAAGGGTCCAAAACCCGTTCAAAACTCCACGCGCAATTAAGGCATACACCAGCTTCGAACGCCTGTACACAATACCGCGGAACCCCTGCCAGACCAAATTCTGGGCTTACAGCAAACAACCCATTACATACACCGGTGTCTTCCCCAGGCCAGAGGAATTCAGAAACTCACGTTTACTCCGTCATCTCGGGCGATTCTCGCAGGGAGCAGAGATTTCCCAATCGGTCAGAGAGAGTCGGGACTTTTAAATAAAAGAGGAGTCCTTACCTTTTCGTAATGTGCGCTCTGACCGTCTCTCCTGCCGATGGGAAGTTCTGCGCCTTCTGGAGCATCTGCCGACTACGCCAAATTTGTTGTAACAGAAAGAATAAGGTTCTTGATCCCGAGATAAAGTAAAACAGATGAGTTTATTGCATGCAAGGAACAATAAAGCCGAAGTCTTGTTTCCCGCAAGAAACAACAAAACCGAAGTATTGTTCGATGTGCCGGTACAAACTTTTAGGTTATATAGTCCTTGCTTGCTGTTTCAGACGTCATTCAATGTTATGGTAAGAGGGGGGGGGTCATGGTATTTGGCCAAATGGTCAGTTTAAGATTATGCCCCCAGGGGGTTCCTTGCTCGCATCTGGAATCCTTATCAGTTAACCCCCTTTCCTGCCATAAACCCCTGTTGCTTAGAAGTCTAATTTTCAGGCAGAACTGACTTAAGTTATTAACCCTTTTAACATCTTGTCTCTTACTTCAATGGTATAATGATCACACATGATCCCTTAAACAGGAGTGCCGCAAACTAGAGCAAAAATAGAGGTCTACTGGTTTGCAAGTATTCAAGTCGACATGGACTGATAGCCTGCAACAATATAAGAAAGCCCTATATAAAGTAGAGCTCGTTCAGCTTACTACTCTGAACTTATAGAAAGCAATAAAAATAACCCTCGCTACCTATTTAAGACAATAGCTCATCTCTAAGATCAAATAAGACAGATTCTATAGCACCATCTAACTTTAGTAGTGACGATTTCATTAACTTCTTTAACAATACCATACGTCTTTAACGTACCATAGATACCATACCATAACACCATACTTCAAACACAATCAAATAAGCCACAAAGAAATCTGGTACAGACACAATATGAGCACCTCTTTAGTGTTTTTCAATTAGTTAATGAACAAGAACTCAAGAAATTAATTATTAAGACAAAGTCAACCACCTCGAAGATTCCCTCGAAGTACTGGCAGGACCTATAGTTAGTATAATGAACATGTTCCTTGCATCAGGTGTTGTACCTGACCAATTTAAAGTAGCAGTTGTTAGACCGCTCCTTAAGAAGTCAAATTTGGATCCACAAGTTCTTAACAACTACAGGCCTGTTTCAAACGTCCCATTTCTATCTAAAATTCTTGAGAGAATAGTTGTGGCCCAGCTACAATCTGAATTCAAATAATATACTTGAGAAATTTCAGTCTGGTTTCCGCCCTGGCCACAGCACTGAAACTGCATTAACAAGAGTCGTAAATAATATTCTGTTAGCTACTGATGCGGGGAATGCAACAGTGCTTGTGCTTCTAGATCTTAGTGCTGCCTTTGACACGCCTGACCACTCTGTTTTGTTACACAGGCTTGAGTTTGAGGTTGGCTTATCTGGAACCATCCTTAATTGGTTTACTTTATATTTAAGTCATTGTTTTCATTATGTTCAAATATCTAATAATTGTACTGCTTCATCAATGTCAACAGTTCAATTTGGGGTACCACAGGGATCAGTGCTGGGACCAGTATTGTTCTCTCTCTACATGCTGCCGCTAGGTAGGATAATACGAAAACATAATATTAATTTTCATTCATATGCCGATGACACGCAAATATACATTTCGTTTACACAAAACGACAACTCTTCTATTAACACTTTAGTTAATTGCATTAATGAAGTAAACACTTGAATGTGTGAAAACGTTTTGTTGCTTAACTCTGATAAAACTGATGTTCTGTTTTTTGGAGGCAACAATAGTGATAGGACTACTATAACTTCAGCACTTAACTCAGAAGATTTAAAAATTTGCCTCAAAGACTCAGCATGTAACCTAGGCGTCATATTAGACACAAGGCTCTCATTTAACTCTCATGTTAAAACAGTGTAAGTATCCTCTCACGAGGCACCAGTAAATGTAGGGGTTAGTGCATAACTGGGACAATTATTAATTGTAGCAGCAAGTCACAAAAATGATTCTTCTGATGGCTATTAGAATCCAACCTTGCAGGATAACTCAAACAACGCACACTCACGGGTACTAATACATGAAATACATTTATTAATACATAAAATGTGCATATAAACATAACAGATCTTATCGTGAGGGTTAGCAGAATACAACAAGTATATATTCAGTCACGAAGAGTTACAAATACCAAGAGGGACATACGTTCAGTATATCATTCATTTAGACCGTTTCGTATATGAACTTGGATTACAACTCCTACACTAGATGCTCAAAAGCAAGTTCATCACTCATAGGAATTAAATTGATATAAACTCAGGTTGAGGTAACAATTGAGTTCTTGAGCCGTAATGCAGAATGTTGAATACTCATCCAATCTCTGCAGGATCTCCTGCAGACACAAAGAAGCAGTGGCAAGCTTGTTGCTGTCCAATCAGCGATCTCCGGCTTGGTGCCAAGCAGTGCTGTTTGCGGCGTGCGACGTGGTGGGAGAGATTCCTGCGGCGATGCGCTGATAATGCTCACTGAAGACTGGCTAGTTAGTTCTGGCTTACTAGCAAGAGTTTGTGCACAGGAGAAAAGTGATTGCGGGTCCCAGCAGGTCAGAAAGAAGACCAGTTCGTTCCTGATGAAGCGCTAGTCCTGAATCCTTAGATTCAGGTTGGGTTCACGAGGGCTAACCTCAGGTGGATCCTTTGGTTACACGCTGGCAACCTCCGTTCTCGACTCTTAGAACAAAGGAAAGTCCTGCTACTCGGACACACTGGCAGTTACGTGGTGGTCCGGGATGAATCTGAGGATGTTCAGGAGGAGCCCTGAGGTTGAATGTCCAGCAGGCGTGCTCCAAGAATGTCCTGCGCTTGGGAAATGTTCTGCCCTTGGGAACTGCTCCACAGGCGCTCCATGCCGCCCATTTTGCCTGGAGGAACTGCAGGTCATTCACTGGCTGAAAGTTTCATGGGCATCAGAGACCCACGCGGGGTTAACCTGCCCCACCAGTTCCTGATTGGCTGATGATGAGCAACCCTGCACTCTGACCTTAGGGTTGTAAACCAACTTTGAAAAACACTTTCCCTTGGAATCTCAGACTTTAAGGCGCCAGAGATGAACATTTATTAAGGTTGCTGGAGAATCTCAGCATTTGGGGAGCTGTTCCTTATCAGGACACTCTATCAGCTAGAAAAACACCTTAATTGTGAACCAAATGGAATGGCCTCTCTGTATCAAGCACCACTGAGATGAAAGAGAGAGGGACTGGCAAGGGAGCAGAAAACTTAATTCCTGTATTTTAATCAGCCTCGCCGCTACAACAGTATCTAAAACATGCTTCCTACAGTTAAGAAATATTACAAAACTTTCTCTCCACTCATGACACAGAGAAATTAATACATGCTCTTGTATACAGCAGGTTAGACTACTGCAATGCCCTATTATCAGGGAGCACCCACCACTCTTTCAACACCTTACAGCGAATTCAGAATGCAGCAGCTAGAATTGTTACTAAGAGCAGAAAGTACGACCATTTAACCCCCATACTTAGCTCTCTTCATTGGCCTCCTGTCAGGTACAGGGCGGACTTCAAAATCCTTCTACTTACTTACAAGGCTCTCAGAGGTCAGGCATGTCTCTGTCTAATGGAACGTATTAATGTTTGCCATCCAAATCGCCTGCTTAGATTACAGAATGCAGGTCTTCTTCATATTCCATGAATTAATAAAATAACAGTTGGCAGTAAAGCCTTTAGTTACAGGGCCCCTAGCTTATGGAACAGTCTCCGACCCCATGTTCAGGATGCCGAGTCAATCTCAGTATTCAAATCCAGACTGAAGACTTATTACCTCAGCCTAGTCTACTCACACCTTACATTATAGCCTGCTGCAACCATGGCTGCAGGTGCTGCAGTACATGCCATTGTGTGTCTCTGTGTTGGCACATCAGGTAGATACATCTGTTCTGACCAAATTATCCTATTCTCCTCCCCACATGTCTGAGTTGGATGCTGCATCACTGCCATGGAGCCAAGAGGGACATCGTGGATATAGCTATAATTTAGGAGGAATTGACTGGTCTACAGAGATCTGCATGGAGTACTAACATACAGAGGCAGATGATACACAGATGATACACAACACAAAACATGATGGATGGATGGATTAATACCCTCATCGTTTCCTTTTTTAAATTACAGTATATAATCGAGATCCACATGGTGTTAAACTGCCCTACCAGTTCCTGATTGGCTGATTGAGGTGGAGGATGAGTAACAATACACTCTGACCTTAGGGTTGTAAACCTTGGGATGAGACTCTTCCATGGAATCTCCCAGACAGTAAGGCGCTGTTGTAACAGAAGAAATAAGGTTCTTGATCCCGAGATGAAGTAAAACAGATGAGTTTATTGCATGTAAGGAACAATAAAGCCGAAGTCTTGTTTCCCGCAAGAAACAACAAAACCGAAGTATTTTTCGATGTGCCGGTACAAACTTTTAGGTTATATAGTCCTTGCTTGCTGCTTCAGACGTCATTCGATGTTATGGTAAGAAGGGGGGGGGGGTCATGGTATTTGGCCAAATGGTCAGTTTAAGATTATGACCCCAGGGGGTTCCTTGCTCGCATCTGGAATCCTTATCAGTTAACCCCCTTTCCTGCCATAAACCCCTGTTGCTTAGAAGTCTAATTTTCAGGCAGAACTGACTTAAGTTATCAACCCTTTTAACATCTTGTCTCTTACTTCAGCGCCAAAGATGACCATTTATTAGGGTGACTGGTGAATCTCAGCCTTGGGAGCTGTTCCTTATCAGGAAACCCTATCAGCTAGAAAAACCCCTTCAATGTGAACCATGGAATGACCTCTCTGTGTCCAGCACCACTGAGATGAGGGAGAGAGAGACTGGCAAGGGAGCAGCAAACTTAATTCCTGTATTTTTGATAAGCCTTGCTGCTACACAGTTTACATTTATATGTTACATACTGTATGTTTATGTTCCTAAATTAATATCATTTATGACCTTCAGACACGTTATGTTCCTTTTCTTTTTATACTCAGCTACTAAAACTTCCCTTTAGTTGTCAAATTCCGTATACATATTCAATACTAAGTGGATTTAAACATGCACAGTAAAGAGATTAAATGATAAAATCATTTCACAAACAAACAACCAGGGTTGTACCGTGCATTTTGAATGGCTGCATCTGTATGTGTATGCTCTTGTGATTTTTTGGTACATGCCCGGGGCAATAATCAGGATCAGAATTTAACTCCAGACAAGCCAGAGATAGTGTTCTAAAGTATAGCAACCCAGAGGATCACAAGGGTATATCCACTGCACTGTTTCTCCTTAAAAAAACAACATATACAGGTATGAAGCAGTCACATTGTAGCAGGAGTGACATTGATTTAGCGCTTGCATTACGGGGCTTGTGGAATCTATAGGGTATGATGTTTACTGAAGGCCTTCAGAGCCCAGTATATCAATGTTGCACCACAGAATCGCTGCTGTAATGGAAAGTTACTGCAGAAAAGTGTTTTATCCTAAAAATGTCATTTACGGGCAGAGCTGTGTGATTGTGATTGTACCCAGCGAGTCAAGGGTATGGGATGTTCTAAGAATATGTCTATCTCTACCCCAACAAAAAGGCGATACAAAACTGCTCATAGCTGTCTTCTCTGTCTGTCAAGACTAAGACCTATAAGAACTGGAAAATTACTGTCTTGCCTGTCTTTGTATTACTAACCAACCATAACGAAGTAAACAAGCTGAGGTGTTGCATCAGCTAAGTGTATAAACTAAGGGACCTTTCCCTATTTTACCTTGGAAATCAGCTCCCACTTGCTGCACAGACTAGTGGTTGCTGTTTTTCTCTATTGCTCAATATGAATAAATGCCTTACAGAGTGATTGAGAACACCTTTCCTGGCTCTTCTTACATAAAGATTCCACGACACTTTTAAACCTTACCTCTGGTATACTTAGTTCCTATTGCTTAATGCATGACGAAAGTATTGCTTACAGGTGTCTGACATAGAGCACTGTGACACCCCTTGAAACAATCCTGTGCATGTTTCACGAATTATCATATTTAACTAGAGCTTACATTTTGGCTGCAGATCTGCAGTCTGGCCAACGGGTCTTTTAAGAAATTACAAATTCTGGATCATGTCAAAGGAGCAGGAAAAGTGTATTCAGTGATGTGTTTGCAGTGATTATGTGTCTCCAGCTTTTACACAGTGATATATATATTGTAACGCATACGGCCTCCATTGGTTGTGAGAGCCAGCTTACCAGCGCGGTGACGTCACAGCCCTTCCCTGTGAATAGCAGGATCCGCAGCCACCAAGCTGATGGGAGATTTCCCTTTGGCTCAAGTGGCTGGGTCCCTGTTGAGTGATGCTGGAGGCCTGGGTTTGAGTCCCTGATGGTGGGGGGCTGACCTGATGCGGCAGCGGCGATGGCACCCACATGAACCCTGATGTGTTACAATATACAGATGTAGCCGTTCATACTGCAGTATGTGACCGGCTGGCCAAAATAGATGAGAGGGGCACACATCGTACATTGGTCGGTTGTGGAAAGATTTAATGTCTTTACTGTGAACGTTTTAATCCTCTTAGTATTTAATATTTATATGGAATTTTATAGGGAAATTTTAGTAGCTGAGCCTAAAATGAATAGGAGCATAATGCATCTAAAGGTCATAAACAATATTAAATTTGGAACATAAACATATTATGTAAACTGTATATGGTTGGTCTCAGTGCCAGACTAGAATCAAGCTCAATAGAGTCTTCTTTCCCCGCTGATTCTGCCAAGCCCGTTCCCTTGGCTGTGGTTTCACTAGATTGTAGATAGGGACAGTGGGAATCTTGTTCATCCATTCATGCGCGTCACTAATTAGATGACAAGGTATTTGGCTATTTTATTTACCAGATTAACTGGTTTCTTTTCCAGGTTCATGGGCCCGTGCACATTGTCATCCAAATGACACCTGCATGACAGCATTTGGGAGATGATATAATCCACCTTTGAGGCTTTGAGTCTTCCCATGCTGATAGTAATCATTACGAAATCCCAAAGTCAGTGATGGGTTATCTAGTTTAAGTGCCATCCAGTCTTTTTTCAGTCCCAGCTTAGGTAGGGCTACATGGGGCGGGACCTAGCTAGTTGTTAGCGAGGAAAAAGAAGCTATAGCTGTGATTTTGTTCAGCTGTGAGGTTTACATTTTTCAATTTTTACAATTATTTTTACAGAGTTTAACAATTACATACACTTACATACATTTGTTACCTTTTATTATACCCACGTTTTTTTTCCGCCGATCATTGAAAGGATGTCAAGGGAGTATAGGAGGGCTCTTTGGCTGAAGAGTTTTACCAGGTGTTTCTGTCTTTTTTCTCCAATTTCCAGTCTCTGTAGGACGTTGTAGTTTTTTGCAAACCATTTCCCTCTTGTTCCAACTGGAAAAACGCAGAATGTGACTTTCTCAGCTCCTGCCAACTCTTTTATTTGCTCTTCCAGGGTGTTGTAACAGAAAAATAAGTTCTGATCCCGAGATGAAGTTAAACAGATGAGTTTATTGCATGCAAGGAACAATAAAACCGAAGTCTTGTTCCCGCAAGGAACAACAAAACCAAAGTATTGTTCAAAGTACCGGTACAAAACTTTCATTTTATATAGCCCTTTCCTGTCGCTTCTGACGTAGCTCATTACTATGGTAATAGCCCTTTGCTGCCGCTTCTGATGTAGCTCATTATTATGGTAAAGGGGGGAGGTCACGGTATTTGGACAGTTCACAGACTCTTGGCCAAATGGTCAGGGTTTTAGGTTACCCTCCCTGGGGGTTTCCTAGCTGGCATCTGGAATCCTTATCAGTTATCCCCCTTTCCTGCCATAACTCTAAGCCTGTTACTTAGAAGTCCAGTCCTCATGCAGAAAGGAATCAGTTAACCCCTTCTTCACATCTTGTATCCTTCTCCTTCTTATTTCCTTCTCCGTGGCTGCTTTTCCTACCATGTGCAGGTTCTGTTTGTATCTGATTGTTATGTCAGTCACTATTGGCTCATTGTTCTTGGTGAAGATGAGGTCGGGCTTTCTCAGTTCATTGGACGCTGTAAGCCTGATATGTGGCTCTTTTCTGACCTCCCAGTTTTGTTTCTTAGCTTCTTCGGCTAAGATGTCACAGATTTTGTTGTGTCTCTTTATTCTTGTGTTTTGTACGCTGGGGCATTGTCCGAGTATGTGGGAACAGGTTTCAGTTTTTTCCTGGCAATTACGCAGAGTGTTGGGAATCCCCTTTGACCTTTGTTTAGGCACTCCCTGGTGGGGTATACATTGGCTCGTAGCTGTAGGGCTGCAATAAAATGTCTTTCTCTGAAGTATGGTGTGTAAGCCAGGAATTGCTGTCGGGATGATCTTTGAAGTTGCTGATCCCCATTCCTTGAACAGATAGTTTTGTCCAATTTTCGAATTCTTCTTTCCACCAATTGCAGGGAGTTTAAAATTTTGCTTTTTGTTTGGGGCTGGTCTCCCATTCCTCTGGTAGCAGTATTTCTTCTGTCGGGATTGTTAGGGTTGTTGGGTCGGCTAGCTGTGGGATTTTGCTTTCATCACCTCCAGCCTGGATCCAGAGTTTCTGGAATTTTTCTTGCGCTTCATTTGATTGCATTAGAGTGCTGATGATTGAGTCTGTAGACATTGCCATGCGCTGTAGCCTTCAGATTTGGATTGATGGTATCAGGCTGGATAGGTTGATTATGCCCAATCCCCCATCTCTATTGCTGGAGTAGATTAGTCCATTGCATGTAGACTCAGGTAGATTTTTGATCGCTTTCCGTATGAGTCGGTCAAGACTTTTTAGTGTTACTTGATTAGTGTAGGCGTGATCCATTTGGTAGAACAGTCTGGGGATTGTGTAGACATTTAGGATTGTTACCTTCTGTAAGGTTTTAGCGGGGCTTTGTCGATTTTAAGGATCCGTGTTTGTAGCAGATTTATAGCTTCTGGTTGCTTAGTTGTCATCCATGGGCTTATTTTAAGACCCAGGTATTTTTCAGATTCGCTTTGGGTCATCATATGGAGTTTGTTGTTGTTTATGGACCTGTTATCACAGTTGTTGATGACATACGAGTCCTTGGTAGGTGTAATTAGGAACCCGTGGCATTTTTTGGCTTGGACCATCAGTCCTGTTTGTGCGCAGAATTCTTCGGGGATGCAGATGTTTTTTTCCATCCCTTCCCAGCTGTCGCTCAGCAGAACCAGGTCATCTGCAAATGCCAATGTTGAGATGTTTCCAGCCTCAGTATTGAGGCCGCAACCATGTTCTTCCAAGGCATTGATCAAGCGATCCTGGGCTATGTTGAATAGTATGGGTGACATGGGATCACCTTGTTTAACTCCAACTTTAATGGAGAATTCTTGTGAAGACTGGCTTTCTGCTTTGATCATGGTAGTGCAGTCATGGTAAGAGTTTTTGATTAGATCAATTATGTGGTTGTCCAGTTCTCTTTGTTGCAGGACTTGAAATATTTGGTCGTGGGCCACAGTGTCAAATGCCTTGGCGATGTCAATGAACACCACTGCAATTTGTTTATGGGTCTTTTTGGCATTTTCCAGGATGTATTGTAATGCTGACAGATTTTTTGAACTGTGCCAAGTTCTTGGACAATTATCTGATTGATGTTTTTGCCCCTTTATATTTAATTTCCAGTGTTTTCAGTTTTGTTAGTTCTTCATCTGTCCATATCTTGCTGGAGTCTTTGTTTGTATTCAATTCTTGGATTCTTTCTTTGTTCCTGATGTCTGGATGGGCATGTCGTTTGTGTTGCGATAAGCTGGATTTTGATTGGAAGTACATGTTACAGATGTTATACTTCCATTCACCTTTTTCTTCAATCATGTCAGTTCTCCCTTTGCATTTGCGGAGATGGCACTGGATGGAGTGGAGATTATTGCTTGTGTTGTTGCATTTGGTACATAGAAACATATTTCATTGTGTTTGAGGTTATAGTGTTGCAGTGCCATCCTCGACCTTCCAGTCTTTTCTTTGCTGATAAGACAGGTTTGATCATCATTTGACAGTTGCATGGTTATGGTCTGGCCACTTAGTCCTCTTAGAAAGGCTGGCTCATTGAGTGACTCATTCACTTCCGGACTATGGTCCTCTTCCTCTTGCAGAGGTGGTGTTAGGCTCTCGTCATTATACTCAGGTGTGTCATTTTCAAATTCCTCCAAAATGTTTATCAGGGAGGGATTGCATTCTTGTATGAGGCTTTTGAGGTCAATGGTATCGTCAAGCCTCTTTATGGTCTTCTACTGGGATCCGTAGATCACAAATGCATGGTTTATTTTGATCGAAGATGTTTCGGTCGAACGGATGAGTAGACTAACATCGAGCATGACCTGGGCCAAGTCGTCATATGTTGTCTATGTACTCACAGAGATGAGTCTTAACTCTCTTTCTTTGATTCTTGACAGAGGACTTGCTGTAAGGGAACAGGACCCAACCCCAAGTCCTTCCAGGGCACTTTATTTGCCTGGGTGACATGCCATTCAGTATGGTACATCATTAACATTACTCTCCATTTTGAGGTTTCGCCAGTGGGTACTACCCAGTGGGTTGGCAGGCCCACAGGAGGGGTGAGATAATTTAGACCTCATTTGACCTCCACGTACTCAAGAAGAGCAGTGGAGTTACCAGCGGGACCACGTGGAGGTAGAGGTCACTAAGTCTCCACTCCTTACCCAAGGGACTTAAGAGAGTCAAACCTACTCCTAAAGTTTAGCCGCGCTTTAAGTTACGAACACCGATTATAGGGGCTGTGATACTTGTCTTCCTGTTTTTATGTTGCTGTATGACATGTATTATTCCAATGCTTCGAAATATGGTAATGAATATGTTTACGCATCAGTATATTCTGATAAGAACGCAAGAATCCGAAATTATGGGAGCCGAAATCCGAAATTATGGGAATCCATATGAAGAATCTAACTTTTAACCTTTTTCAAGAATAAAAAGGAGGGAATTGTAATGGAAATCTAATAAGTAAATTGATTCTTAAAATATAGAGAGCTATGCAAAAAATATATTGGTGCTTTTATAAAATATATTTCAAGGATGTAACTGCTGTGCTACAGTACATGCAGAATTTTAGAAAACGGTGCGTCAACAAAGTACACTGTTTAGGTTACTTTAGAAGACAATGTACCAAAACAATATATGCTGTCTGGGTCATTAGATTAGCCGAAAGTAACTGATAAGCTTTGAAAAACAAAACTAGTGGTGCTTCTTCTTTCGTTTTATGATGTAATCTGTTTTGTCTTAAGGAAAGGGGAAGTGTTAGAAGGGACAAAGTGCTGAGCTTTCTCTTACAGCGCAACATCTTATAAAAACCCTGTACTGCTTGTAACAAATTGAGTCTCTGGTTTACTTTGCAAAGTGGCGGCAGGGCTCCCAATATTGCAATATTGAAATAAAGACCTTACTCAGGTAAGAACTCTCTCTTGTGGCTTCCTTGATAGGTAAATTTCCACAACAACTGTTTAACCCCAGCCAGGAGAGGAGCATCTAGAGCGTGTTTTCTGCAAAGTCCAGCCTGTGCTACTCTCTTCCAGAGAGCCTGCTGATAACTCTTAACTACTGGGGTCCTGTAGGGATTTACTGGAACAGGACCCAACCCCAAGGCTTTCCAGGGCACCTTATTTGCCCGGGCGACATGCCATCCAGTATGATTCATCATTAACTTTACTCTCCATTTGGAGGTTTCGCCATGGGTACTACCTAGTGGGTTGGCGGGCCCACAGGAGGGGTGAGATCATTTAGACCTCATTTGACCTCCACGTACTCAAGCAGAGCAGTGGAGTTACCAGCGGGACCACATGGAGGTAGAGGTCACTAAGTCTCCAAGGGAGCAAGGGAGTTGCACCAAGGGAGCAAGGGAGTTAAGAGAGTCATAGTTACTCCCGCCGTTTACCCGCGCTTCATTGAATTTCTTCACTTTGACATTCAGAGCACTGGGCAGAAATCGCATCGCGTTGACACCTGCCGCGGGCCTTCACGATGGTTTGTTTTAATTAAACAGTCGAATTCCCCTGGTCCTCACCAGTTCTAAGCCAGGTGCTAGACACTGGCTGGCCTTCCGCCCCCCCCTGGGCAGGAGAGGTTTGACCGGTGCACAACCCAGCTGGGGAGATCAACGGGAAGGGCCCAGCGCGTGTCCAGATTCGCCACCGTAGATGATGGCTTGCCCCCCTGGCACCCCGGCCTTCCCCCGAGAAGGGGAGGGAGGGCTCCGAACAGGGCACCCAAGAGTGACCATGGCATGCGACGCCTTGTCCTGCCGAGACTCACGCCCAGCCCCGCTTCCCAACCCAGCCCGATAGATCCAACCCTTAGAGCCAATCCTTATCCCAAAGTTATGGATCTGACTTGCTGACTTCCTTTACCTACATTGTTCTAACATGCCAAAGGGTGTTCACCCTGGAGAGCTGCTGCAAAACTACAAGTTTTAAACTAAATGCACGTGAAAGTATAGAATCAGATCTTTCATTTAATGTCCATTATCCCCAATTTAAAAACTCAGCATCATGTCTACATCCATAAAAATGTGTGGCCTATGTTTTTGAATATTGACCAAAAGGATGTTACGTCCCAGTGTGTGATCCATGTATGCTTTGTTGCTATGTTCCCCGCTTCCTGACCTTGATTGTTCTTCCTCCCCCATTGGCCCATTATTACCCCATTGTTTCCGTATTATGTCATCATCAATTAGCTTCTCGGCCAATCAGAGTGCAGTTTATTCAGTATATAACTTGGAGGTTTTCAGAAGGAAGGGCCCTTTCGTTTGACTTTGCTCCCACTCGGCTTAGCTTCGTTTTGCTGTGTGTGTGTGTGTGTGTGTGTGTGTGTGTGTGTGTGTGTGTGTGTGTGTGTGTGTCATATAGCTTTAGGTTTGTTGGTTTGTTGGTTTGTGTTTGTCTCCTTGGACTTTCATGTGTTTGTGTTATTCTTTATTAGCCATTACCTTGCCCAGATGAATTGTATCAACCTTGGTTTTCTTTTGTATCCTGTTACTTGTGTCCACTCTAGTTTTCCCTTTGGTATTTGTAGTTCGCTTGTGTATTTGTGTGAACTCTTGTGTATTGGGTTGGTTTATGTTGTTGGGTACATTCTGAACACATAGTTGATTTTTGTTTTAGGAACACTAGTTTAGGACGTGTGAGTGCCTTTTGTCTTGTATGGTTTTGGGTAGTTAATGAAGGTTAGCTAGGACGTTAGAAGATGCCGAGGACCGAGTGTTTCGGGTTTTCTTATGTAGTTAGGTTAGCTTTCCCTCACTTTCTTAGCCAGCTCCATTTTGTTTGTTGTTTTCTTTTCTTTGGCACCGCTCTAGTTCCCCTACCCATTGTGTTATTGTGTCCTATTACGTACCAGTCACTTATTCACCTTAAAATAATCACTTTTTGCACCAACCCTTGTTATCACGCTTCCTAAGTCCCTCACCAGAACCCACCTGTATCCAAAAACTATCCTAATTGTTACACCCCTTTGCCCCTAGACACTTGGGGTCATAACAGGATGGCTTGTTTTCATTAATATCTCTGAAATGCTGCATGCTACTAGGTTTAAACCAAGTGCATGTGAAAGCAGAGACTCAGAGCTTTCATTTAATGTCTATTATCTCCAGTTTAAAACTCAGCATCATGTCTGTATCCATAAAAATGTGTGTCCAATATTTTTGAATATTGACAAATTGGATGTGTTACGTCCCAGAGACACAGAGCTTTCAGTTAATGCAAATGAACCCCACAGTTCAGATCAGCATAAGTCCTGCACTCCCTAAAATATGTGTCCCCTATTTTTCAATATTGACAATATGGATGGCATATTTTTATTCAGATCTCCGAAACAATCAATACCGTGCCGCGTCTGGCTCCTGGTTGACCCTTTGAGCGGGGCTCTCTTTCCCCTGAGCTTTTTTCTCACATTTGGTGCTTTCAGATAGGGGGACCCAGGCCTCCCTGGCCTGGAAATGCGCCTCCTGCCTGACAATCAGTGGGTCTCCTGGACACCCACTAAGAACAGTTAGCTGTCTGGTAATCCAGGGGACGTAGTCTTTTTTGCACACAGTACGGTGACTGCTGCCTGGTCACCCACTATGAACGGTTAGCCGAATGGTCCCCCGCCTGTGTCAGAAGGCCGTCTGGTCTGGGGGGACTTAGTCTTTTTTGCACACAGCACGGAGGCTGGCGCTTGGTCACTCTCTAACACTCGGTGGGCTTCCTGGACACCCACTATGAACGGTTAGCCGTATGGTCTTGGAGGGTCGTCTGGTCACCCGGGGGACTTTGTGCGATTTTCGCTTTTACCGGCTAGGCTGCCTGGTCCCGGGCCGTGGGTCACTGGGAGCACGCGGGGTGTCCAGGCCACCACCGGATCTTGCTCAGTCTGAACGCGCAACAAAAGCTTGGATCGAGGGCTGACTTTCAATAGAAAATAGCAAGGTGACTGCTCTGCTACGTACGACACCCTGACCCAGAATTAGGTCATCTTCGAATGATTTATCTCGTACTGAACAGGATTACTATTGCAACAACACATCATCATTAGGGTACAACTAACCTATCTCTTGACGGTCTAAACTCAGCTCACGTTCCCTATTAGTGGGTGAACAATTCAACTCTTGGTGAATTCTGCTTCACAATGATAGGAAGAGCTGACATCGAAGGATCAAAAAGCGACGTCGCCATTAACGCTTGGCCACTACAAGCCAGTTATCCCTGTGGTAACTTTTCTGACACCTCCTGCTTAAAACCCCAAAAGCCAGAAGGATCGTGAGGCCCCACTTTCGCAGTCTGTATTCATACTGAAAATCAAGATCAAGCGAGTTTTTGCCCTTCTGCTCCACAGGAGGTTTCTGTCCTCCCTGAGCTCGCCTTAGAATACCTGCGTTACCGCCCCGGAGCGGGTCGTGGCCAGCGGGTGCCAGAAACAAGAGCCTGTGTGGGGCTCTCCCTCCCGCCTCACCAGGTAACTGAGGAAACGATAAGAATAGTGGTATTTCACCAGCAGCGCCCCCAGGTGGGGGGCCTCCCACTTATTCTAGACCTCTCAGGACTCTTCGCAGTGCCAGACTAGAGTCAAACTCAACCGCTGATTCTGCCAAGCCCTTTCCCTTGGCTGTGGTTTAGCTAGATAGTAGGTAGGGACAGTGGGAATCTCGGGTTGTTTTGTTTCAGTACCATCCAGTCTTTTCAGTCCAGGCTTAGGTAGGGCTACATGGGGTAGTTGTTAGCAAGGTAAAGAAGTTATAGCCATGATTTTATTCAGCTGTAGGGTGTAGTGTCCTCTCACGAGGGACCAGTAAATGTAGGGATTGTGCTTAACTGGGACAATTATTAATTGAGGCAGTAAGTCACAAAATGATTCTTTTGATGGTATTAGAATCCAACTTTGCGGGATAACTCAAACAACGCACACACATGGGTACTGATTTATTTATTTTTTTTTATTACAAAAATGCAAAAAATCCACAGTTCTCAAAATTTAAAAACAGAACCAAAAAACAATTCCTTTCTTGGCTTAATCAACACTTTCTCTTCTCAGTGTCACCTTCTTAGCATAATCCCACCCCATATGCAAACGTAACCCACCCCCATCACAAGTTCTCCCTTCTACAAACAATTCGACATTAATATTATATATTGGACATATAAATATAAATATATTGGATTATTTTTTAAACCAACCAATGCAAATCCCAAGGTCAGTCCTTCACCAATAAGCCCTTAATACACAGAAAACACACATGGGTACTGATTTTTTTTTATTACAAAAATACAAAATACCACAAACCAAAACTCGTTAAAGCCAAAAAACTCAAAACCTGAAACTCAATTCTCAAATACACCAAATTTACATAAACCAACCATTAACATAATCCCACCCCTTATGCAGAATCAATCCCTCCTCTAATCCCAAGTTATTCCCATACTCAAAACACATAAAACCCACAAAGACAGAACCAAATCTACCATCATACAAAAACTTAAACTTAGCTTAATTTTTGCACATGGGTACTGATACACAAAATACATTTATTAATACATAAAATGTGCAACAGGTATATATTCAATCACGAAGAGTTACAAATACCAAGAGGGACATACATTCAGTATGTCATTCATTTAGACCGTTTCATAAATGAACTTGGTTACAACTTCTACACTAGATACTCAAAACAAGTACATCACTCATAGGAATTAAATTGATATCAACTGGTTGAGGTAACAATTGAATTCTTGAGCGGTAATGCAGAATGTTGAATACTCATCCAATCTGTGTGGAGTCAGATCTCCTGCGGACACAACGAAGCAGTGGCAGGCTTGTTGCTGTCCAATTGGCGCACTCTGGTTCGGTGCCAGGCCATGTTGTTGATTGCGACATGGTGGGAGAAATTCCTGTTGCGGTGCGCTGCTGATGCTCTCTGAAAACTGGCTAGTTAGTGTTGGCTGAAACTAGCAAATTGCAGGGAGTTTTAAATTTTGCTTTTTGTTTGGGGCTTGTCTCCCATCCCTCTGACAGCAGTATGGATCCAGAGTTTGTGAAATTTTTCTTGCGCTTCGTTTGATTGCATTATAGTGCTGATGATTGAGTCTGTAGACATTGCCATGCGCTGTAGCCTTCAGATTTGGATTGGTTGGCTGGATAGGTTGATTATGCCCAATCCCCCATCTCTATTGCTGGAGTAGATTAGTCCATTGCATGTAGACTCAGGGAGATGTAGCCAATTTTTGATCACTTTCCGTATGAGTCAGTCAAGACTTTTTAATGTTACTTGATTAGTGTAGGCATGATCCATTTGGTAGATCAGTTTGGGGATTGTGTAAACATTTAGGATTGTTTCCTTCTGTGAGGGTTTTAACGGGGCTTTGTCGATTTTAAGGATCCATGTTTGTAGCAGATTTATAGCTTCTGGTTGCTTAGTTGTCGTCCATGGGTTTATTTTATGACCCAGGTATTTTTCAGATTCACTTGGGGTCATCATATGGAGTTTGTTGTTGTTTATGGACCAGTCATCACAGTTGTTGATGACATATGAGTCCTTGGTAGGTGAAATTAGGAACCTGTGGCATTTTTTGACTTGGACCATCAGTCCTGTTTGTGCGCAGAGTTCTTTGAGGATGCAGATGTTTTTTCCATCCCTTCCCAGTTGTCACTCAGCAGAACCAGGTCATCTGCAAATGCCAATGTTGAGATGTTTCTAGCCTCAGTATTGAGGCCGCAACCATGTTCTTCCAAGGCATTGATCAAGGGATCCAGGGCTAGGTTGAATAGTATGGGTGACATGGGATCACCTTGTTTAACTTCAACTTTAATGGAGATTTCTTGTGAGGACTGGCTTTCTGTTTTGATCATGGTAGTGCAGTTATGGTAGGAGTTTTTGATTAAATCAATTATGTGGTTGTCCAGTTCTCTTTGTTGCAGGACTTGAAATATTTGGTTGTGGGCCACAGAGTCAAATGCCTTGGCGATGTCAATGAACACCACTGTCTTTGTTATGACTTCTCCATGGTAATCACACTCAACTTCTCCCTTTACAGGATCATTGTCTCACTTCATTGTTTTACATCACCAAAACCACAAAACCTTTACAGAATACCTTTTATCAATCGAAAAGGGTTCAACTAGAGCTTCACAAAACCGTTTTTGAACCGAAAACAAACGTACATATAATCATATGTGTGCTATCGTTGGCATGGTTGTAAGCGTCCACGAATCAATATCTACCTTTGATTCCTGCGTCATTTTTAATCATTTTTTACCAACAAAACCACAAAACCATGTTATCAATCAAAAAAGGACAACCGGAGCTTTAAAAAAATGTTGTTTTTTTAAAAAAACCAAGACATTCGATCATAAAGTCACTTTTTATCTGATGATGCACTTCCAAAGTTCCAATATGTATCGATAAGATAATCAATAATCCAGCAAAACAAAACCGCAGAACCAAAAACCAGCAAAATATATATATATATATCCCATGTTTTTACCTTATTCTGAAGAACGATATATATCCACAGAGCCTAGTCTAACCCTCCTCCAGACCTTGAGGCTACTGAGAGGTTATCGACTATGTAGTATATATTTGAAGCAGGACCACCAGAAATAAGGCAATCTGATTGGTAAATGAAAGCTGACATTCATTGATTTTCAGCCATTCAGAGGCCTTGGGGGCTGACTTCCTCTAGAAGCCTCAGGCTGCATGCCACTTGCTTTCTAGCTGTCAATCATTGACTCAGAAGGGGTAATCAATCAGTTTCTTATCAGTTTCTTATCAGTGCTCCTTTTTTCACACCAGAAGGCAATTCTGAGGTTTTTTTTTCAATGCATAACAGCAGATAAAGGCTCCCTAGCAGTGTCTAAAGGTTTTTATAGCACTTACAAAGGTTTTCATTGTTATTACTTTCAATATGTTTATGATTTATTAACTATATGCGAGAAATTTCATTCCAGGTCCAGTCTTCACAAAACATTATGTATAATTTTTTCTAATTGATCAGTTTGTCCCAGATTTTTTTCCAAGCTAGTAGTCACCTAGAACAAGGTTTTCAAATCATTCCCAGGACCTGACAGGTCTAGAATTGAAAATTCTGACCCTGAAGACCAAAACAACACTTCCGCCTGCTGTTTTTTGGGTTTTATTTTTCATATGTTTGTGTGCTGAGTGGACACATTAAGAAACATAAGAAATTTAACTGTTCACCCTCAACGACAAGGGGATAAGCTTCAATTTAAGACCTGAACCAGGCTCCTGCTATGTTCTGCTGCAGAGATATAACAAAATGTGTAAGAGGAGGAAATTCCAGACGGACATTGGCTAAAACGCAACTAACAGGTTAATACCACAGATGGTACACATAGGCTAGATGATATACAGGACACCTGGATGAACACATGAAATACATGGAGAATCTCAGTCATGAGTCATTGCTGAGGAAAACTGGGCCTCCTCTCTAACAAGGCACATGAGAGATTCCTGTGGGGATTTGGGCTTTATTGAAGGTAAAGGCATTAAAGAGCTTTGTTGATAACAAATAACCAACAGCTGGCTTTATTCCTCGGGAACTGACTTTTGTTTGAATATTTTCTCATGTATGTAATTTTTTGCTAAGTCTGTGTTGTTGCTTGTACTGTGTTGCTCTACAGTTTCTCAAGTTCAACACTTCTATTACCATAACAACCATTTGCATTGAGTCTGGTTGGGTCAGCTCATGCAAGCAAAAGACATCAGTACAATATACTACAGTACAAGCATAAAACCAATAATAACATTCCCACATCACATACTATCCTTACATACTCCAGTAATAATGTATTCATTTCACCTACATTATATAACTGTGTTCACACATCTCACATCCTCTGGGCAGGTGCTGTTGCAGAAGCTGTACTCCTTATTTTAACAGACCTAAGCACTACCAGAGAGGAGGAAGGTAAACAGAGGCTTGGTAGGGTGGAAGCAGTCGGCGAGCATCTTTAGAGCTTTGTGTTTCAGTCTAGAGATGTAGAATGAATCCACGAAGGGAAGGTCAGTTTTAGAGGCGATATACACTGCCCTCTTTAGCTATTCAGTGTCCTGGGCAGAGGTGTAGCCATCTCACACAGTGAAGGGAAACAGCACAACACTCTCAATGACAGATCCATAAGAGAGGGCCATTGCTTCCTGTGACACTCCAAACTTCTTCTTCTACTTCAGGGATAAATTGAAAATCTCTCTAAGACAGTAGCAAGATGGTTGGCAAAGGATTTCAGTGTAGAGGTTACAGGAAAGCCCAGATGCTTCACTGCTGAGATACAGGTAAGCTTGCATGAACAGGAAATCAAACTGGAAAGCTTATACAACAAGACTAATGAATAACTGAACAAAGAGACATAATAATAATAAACTTTATTTTATATAGCACCTTTAAAGGTGGCTTCTCAAAGCACTTTACAAGATGACAATAACAATAAATAAGAAGAATACAACAATAAATAAGAAGAATACACAAGATAAGACACATACACATGCTTATTGAGGAACTAGACTCTGCCCTGCAAGATATCAGAGATCTCAAGCAGGACATGTGTGTCTCAGGTAGGGACCAAGGGTACAAGGGCATTCAGGAAGCCTGGGCTCAGAGAGTCCCTAGACTAGGATTTCTGAATGGATGAGAAAGAGCCATATACAAAGAGGCGCAAAGAGACGAAAGAGCCCTATACATCCTGTCCTTGGTCCATTTTGTAGGTAAGACAGCGGATTTAACCTCCACTTATTTAGACGGCTAGCAAGAAAAGAAATGCTTGATCTGACAATACCTGGTTGTAATGTCAAGACCTATACTGAGGAGCTGAAGGATATGTTCCAGTTCATGCCTGAAGCTATGGAACTCACGAAAGTTATTTTAATGAGACAAACTACCAGCAAGGCAGTACATGAGTAGATGGCAAGGCAGGGACCATGGATCTGTAACAGCTTTGATGTCAAGTATGATATAGGAATACAGTATTCTATCTATATTGATCAGGTATTGGCTTTTGCTGCATTCCAGCATACAACTGCAATCAAGCTGTCAAGGGATTCCTTAATCAGAAGGTGTAATGAGCAGCCTTGAGCAGTGATAGATAATGGTCATGAATACAGTCCAACCATGTGCTCCAGATGACCGCTCTGTGCAGGGTCAAGTAGGCCCTGCTACCACACCATCCCTAAGGGGTTCACAGAGCAGATTTAAGAACAACTAGAAAAGACAGACACACTGGAAACAAAGGAGCACGCTTTCAGACACCCTATCTGGCAAAGATGTGATTCCAGTGGGAGACAGGAACACAGCTTTACAATAATGATGAGGAGTCAGCAGAGGACCCGAAAAAAGAGGATATAACATCGATGCAGTTTGGAGAGGATAAAAATGAACAGATGAATTTCACCCACAGCGGATATAAACTAAGAAACATTGTAAAATCACTGGATGCTCTGTGTTGCATATCAGTAATATTTGAGAACTATAATACATAAGAATAGAGAAGAAGATGGCGTTTCTGCTTGTTTTATATATATGATTTATAAAGACCTGTTGTTAGACAGTGACTTTTTCAAACTGACCAGGAAGGTGGAGCTTCATTCTTGGCAGAGATAGACGGAGCATGGGAGCTAATTCACCTGCTGGTGTGAGCGAGGGGCCCCCACAGGACATGGGAACTTCCCCTCCATTCCTGGGAAGGAAGCAGATCACCGTTTGACCCCATCGGTGGAAGTCATTCTTTTTTAAATTGTTTTTGTTTACTGTTCATGTTGTTTGGATTTATATGTTCAAGTTGCCAGCATATACAACACACCATTATATGCTGGTTTTATATGGAAATTTTAAAGTAGCAGTATTTAATGTTAAATACTCAGCATACTCCATAATGTCCCACACTCAGCATACTCCACAATAGATGACTTTTCATGTTTAATAGTGTTAGGCATGAGGTGGAAGAATATATAATTTTTACACCCAGATAGTAGACCTAAAAATACAGTTTGGAGACTGAATACAGGTATACTCAAGCAAAATCTGTGATTATCAAATTAAATAAGAAGTCAAGTCATGTTTAAGAATGATGATAACGAAGAAGTGAAACCTGATATACTTTGGGAAGCTGCCAAGGCAGTATCTGTCTATAGCAGTGTCTATAGGTACTATTCTGAAGAAACTGAGGGAGTATAAAATATGGAAGATTGGAGAGAAAATTACAATGTCTAGAAGACCAACATAAGATGGATAATGATCCAATCGACTTGGAACTGATTAAAAATACGTAGAAAGAAACAGATGAGTTATATGAGTTATATGAGGAAGAACTCGGGAAGAAGCACAGATTTGTGTGGCAAACATACTATGAAGTAGAGCCGAAGCAAAAGGCTTCATAAACTGCAAGCCTCAAACACAGTCTGGAAGATAAAAGACCCCCCGATAAAAGACCTCAGCTTTTAAGGCCTTCAGTACACATCATACCAACATCCCATTAATGCAGGCTCTAAATCAATGTCACTACTGCTACAATGTTATTCTACACACCCCTACAGTATATGTAAACACCTGTATATGGTTTTTGAAGGAGAAACAGTGCAGTGGGTCTACCCTTGTGCTCCTGTGGGTTGCTGTACTTCACAACACTATCTCTGGCCCGTCTGGAGCTAAATCCTGATTATTGCCCTGGGCATGTACCAATAAATCACAGGAGCATATATATAAATATCACTGTGTTGAAGCTGTAGATACAGGACAACTGCCAACACTTCACTGAATACACGTTTCCTGCTCCTTTGACATGATCCAGAATTTGTCATTTCTTAAATGACCTGTAGGTCCGACTGCAGATCTGCAGCCAAAATGTAAGCTCTAGTAAAATATGGTAATTTTTGTAACCAGCACAGGTATGTGTCAAAAAGCATAGTACTCTGTCTCAGAGGCCTGTAAGCAGTACTTTGTTCATTGCATTTTGTAATGTTTTTCACATATGTTAATGAAATCAGATTATAAGTGTTGTTTATAAAACAAAACTAATTAAAATAAAATCTTGTATCCCAGAACAGACAATTTTTTGTAGTTCAAGCCCACTATGTGTTCTAATGCAATTCATGAACTAAGGAAGATTATCATGGGAATGTCAGTATTGGTTTCCTCATTCCATTCATTTCATTTTATTTTTTTAAAGAAACTTACATTACTATGATAGTTCCATTGAACTTGAAAAAAATTCTTACACTGCTGAATGCAGAATTTAAATCTATAACATTAAAATCACCTCATAGAGAACTGAAATAAAAACCTGCCCTCAAAATAAGACGTTACTAACAATGACCACTAGGTGGAGATATTGTCCTCCCATGTTAAGAATGGCAAAGCTGCGATAAGGTAAAAGGAATAGAAATGCATTGAATTTGAAAAAATACTGTTTTTATTTCTAAATGAAAAAGAAAAACAGTAATGTTGTAGTGCGGTTTCACTGTTCCCTTTGTGCTATTATGTGCTCTACTATGCAAGAGCTGCTTATGTTTTGACCTATGGAACTCCGAAGCATTCTGGAGTATGGAGCACTGTGCTCTTTGAGACACAACTGTACATGTTGCACAAATTATCATTGCATTGTGCATTAGGGACTAAATATACTAAAAGTATGATTTTAAAATGTATTTTATTTCACTTATGTTAATTAAATAAATTATTACACATGTTTTGAAAAAACAAATCTAATTAAAATGAATGCTTTTGTTTTTATTTATCTTGTACCATAGAATAGGAAATTTTTTGTAGTTCAAGCCATCAAAGTGTCCTAATGATGCAATACATGATCTCAGGAAGATTATCACTGGAATGCATTCCTTTCATTTTATTTCATTTTTTAAATAAACTCACATTATGTATAGTTGCGGCCTTCAATTTAGAAAAAAAATCTAGTTGGCTGAATGCACAATTCAAATAAATAAAAATAAAATCATCAAATCGAGAGTTGAAATACATTTTTTCTCAAAATAAGACATTACTAACAATGACCACAAGGTGGGGATATTGTCCTTAGAAGTTAGGAAACGCAAAACCGAGGAAAGGTAAAAGGAATAGAAAAGCATTAATTTTTTTAAAATACTGTTTTTTTTTCTAAATGAAAAAGCGAAACACTTATGCTGTAGTGCGGTTTCACTGTTACCATTGTGCTATTATATAATCTTCTAAGCAAGAGATGCTTGTTTATGCAGTATGAAACTCTGTTCTGTTTATATTGCTTGTGATTAATACCTGGGACAAATACCCACACAAGACATAGAATATACCAATCACATAGTATTGAGGGCAGAGCCACAGGATCACTGCAAACACTTCACTAAATACACTTTTCCTGCTCATTTGACATGATCCAGAATTTGTAATTTCTTAAAAGACCTGTCGGCCAGACTGCAGATCTGGATCCAAAATGTAAGCTCTAGTAAAATATAATAATCTTGGGCAGCAAGCACAGGTTTCTGTCAACGGGGACAGCGCTCCATCTCCGAGACCTGTAAGCAGTACTCTGCTGCTCTATAACTGTATATGTTGGTTTTTGAAGGAGATGCAGTGCAGTGGGTCAACGCTTGTGATCCTGTGGGTTGCTGTACTTCACAACACTATCTCTGGCCCGTCTAGAGCTAAATCCTGATCCTGATTATTGCCCTGGGCATGTACAGATGCAGCCATTCAAAACAAGTGGGGTATGCTGTGGTATAACACGGTGGGCGTGTCGCAGAGTACTGCATCATACAGTATGCAAATTAGATTATGTTTATAGTATCTGGAATCACCTTGTAAAACTGGCAGGTGGAGCTAATAAAGCTTAACCTCTCCTGTACAGCATTTGAGCTGTCACCAAAAAACATCCAGTTTTGAATCCCGATCACTGCTGAGGGACAATCTTTATTCAATTAAGAATTTAAGTTGTATACTCTTTAAACTTTTAAATTTAAACTGTGTATAACAGCATGTTAATCATTATACATTAAAAAATTGGTATATTTTATGAAAGCAAGATTGCTCAGTTGGACAAAACTACACAATCTACCACCTTTATCATAAATATTTTAATTATGCAGAAATATCTTATGCATCAAAGTCTTTACCGAAGATATTACTAATAGTATTAATAATGAATGACCTTGGACAAGCTGTAAACTCAGAGTATTACCATGGTCCACATTCTGTGTAATCGTCTTTGTAAACGAAAATACTTTATTTATTCATTGACAAAAAGTAACACCACAGCATTTCGTTGATCTGATCACGTATTTGTTTCCAATCGTACAAAGTAAGTCTTGAGAATCTCCGATTCACCATGCCTTTCACATGCTAATAAAATATATTAATTTAGGAACATAAACATATTACTGTTTGTAAACTGTACTGTATATGGCTGGTCTTGGTAATTTAAAGAAAAAATACACACCAGTATTCAATTTCTCCCTAAACATTTTAAGCATTAAAGTCTTACATGTGGTTATTTCGGAAACGTTTTTACATGCTCCTACTGACCATATTATTGTACGTTCATGTGAAAAGTGATCGTTTTAACCTTTTCTGTGAATATGCTCGTTATCAGAGTAAACAAAAGCATACTTTTAGAATTTGATTGATAGGGAATATAATGTGGATTCGCGTATCTAAATAAATTAATAACGGTATAACTATATCCATGTACTGTTGCACAAACAGTAGTATGAGACTTTCCATTGTTATGTGTGGGGCTATCAGATGACTTTCCTTGGTGGTGTTACAGTTTAAGTGACTAATTTATAACCCTGAGTTTGGGTGTTCAAACCCAGCTGTTACCAGGAGTTATCTTTTGACAAATTAACATTTCTTTGAAAAATAGCAAATAATATTGGCATTATATTTACATTTTTTATATTTCTAAATATCAGAACATGTTCGTACTGTATGTACACAGCGGTACCGCAGCGTGTAGGGCGCAAATCCATGTGTGCCCGAAAGCCCTACATTAATATTGTGTATTCGCCTGGCGCTGTGTGGTTTTTGCATCTCTCTCTCTCCCCCCCGCCCCGGTGTGCTGGCTGTGACGAATTTCACTCCACTGAGTCTGTGTCTACATTGTTTGTAAACAAACCGGTTTCACAGGTATTTTCAAAGTAGAATGGGGTGAGTCTTCCATGAAAGACACTCCACTTTCCCCCATGGACACATGTTTTCTTAGAAAAACAGATTCACAACGCGAAGCTGCGTCAGTCTTCTGTGTAAAAAAATCGGTTTGAACACCATGGGAGCTGTTTTTAATAAGCTGCTGAGTAAAGAATATGAATTTTTCTGCTGTCAGCAGTATTGTGTATATAGTTGACCCTTACCTGAATGAAAACAGGACATAAAGAAAGGCTTTCCAAAATCAAACAAAGCTTTATTCCCATGCTTAAAGTCTGGGTAATTGGAAGCTACGCTGTACGGGTTTTTCGCAAGAAGCCGTATTGAGCAGTATTTCTCGCGTTGTGAACGTGTGTACACAGCGTCCCCCCGGATTCCAGTTAGTGCGTAACTACACATCGATGAAAAAACGGAGGTTTAAAAAAAGAGAATTAGCTCACTGATAGTTTTATGTGGAGGCTGTGAACATTTTCACAAGTCGTGGTCTTTAAAATGCACTTGGTTTGAAGGCTTTGTGTGTTTCCCTTGCGAAGATATGAACAAAAGAATATTCAAGCATGGTCAAAAAAATGGCTTAAAAACGAAGCTGTCACTCTTCTGTGCTTAGTGTGCTAAGTGTGTAAAACACTTGCAGCATTGTGGGTGCAGTGGTTTAAATGCTATTTGCTTGTTAACAGCATTGCCCTCTTCTTAGAGGTGCACAGTGCCACATTAAATAAAAGCACAAGAAAAAGAGATTCAGAACACAGTCTTCTGTGTAAAAAAATCAGTTTGAACATCATGGGAGTTGTTTTTAATAAGCTGCTGAGTAAAGAATATTTGAATTTTCCTGCTGGCGCTCTGAACGAGTTAAATTTTAATGTAGGAAAAATGTATTTCCCAGAAGCTATACTGATTCTTATGGAAGCCCGTTTCCACCAGGGAGTAAAAAAAAATGCACTATGGTATTCTCTCTGATGCAGTGCAGTTAAAAAAATATCTCTGATGCTGTTCCTAAATTAATATCGTTTATGACCATCAGACGCTTTACGCTCCTTTTCTTTTTTCCAATGGATTGAACAGGGAGAGGCATTTCATTATGTACTTTTCACTGATGAAACAACACTGGCTCTGGAACAGTTTTCAACCGTGTCGTTTTATAAAAAGGGGAGATATAGGGGAGCAAGACCCAAAACAAACATGTATGCCATACGGCGTACGCGTTACTAAAGCTAAAATTAGCCTTTGTCACTATTGTAACCACTAAATAAAGGCATTAATATAGAAATCCCTACATTCCAAACTGTATATGGCTGGTATTGGTATTTTAAAGAAAAAATACACACCGGTATTCCACTTTCTCCCTAAACATCTTAAGCATCAAAGTCTGACATGTGGTTATTTCAGAAACGTTTTTACGTGCTCCTTCTGACCATGTTACTGTTTACTGTTACTGACCATATTAAGTTTAAGTGCCTGTTGGCACTTTTCCTGTCCGTCTGGGGGGGGGGGCTATTCTACTCTGAGAATGTAGAGGAGGTGGAAAGTGCCTGCGGTCATTTAATTAGTATTAAAATTCGCACTGATTCCCTTGCGAAGATATGGACATAAGAATATTTGTGCGTGGTCAAAAAAATGGCATAAAAAAGACAAAGTTTTCATTGTCAGATTGTGAATCAAAAAAGGCATTGAATTAAACATGCGTTTGCGATTTTAATCAATTACTGTATTGATTGAAACACACAATCCGTACAGATACAGTACAATCACATTCTCCTGTCTTCCCGTGGTGTAAAACGAATTAGCATCACCCACTGAGTGGAATGTTCTCATTTGTTCTCAAGTGTAAAAAGAGGTGACAATTCTTAATAATTCCGTGTCGCATTCACTAACTCTTCAGTTTATTCCGCCAGAGAGTACATGAATGTAATTATATCGTTATTAATTTGTTTAGATACACGATTACATACTATATTCCTTACTATACTATACTATATTCCTTGTTAATCAAGTTCTAAAAGTATGCGTTTGTTTAAGCCGATAATGAGCGAATTCACAGAAAAGGTTAAAAGACTATCACTTTTCACACTTTTCCGAAATAACCACATGTAAGACTTTGATGCTTAAAATGTTTAGGGAGAAATGGAATACTGGTGTGTATGTTTTCTTTAAACTACCAAGACCAGCAATATACAGTACAGTTTACAAAATATGTTTATGTTCCTAAATTAATATCATTTATGAGCATGTGAAAGGCATGGTGAATTGGAGATTCTCAAGACTTACTTTGTATGATTGGAAACGAATATGTGATCAGGTCAGCTAAATGCTGTGGTGTTACTTTTTGTCAATGAAAAAATAAAGTATTTTCGTTTACAAAGACGATTACAAAGAATGTGGACCAGGGTAATACTTTGAGTTTACAGCTTGTCCAAGGTTATTCATTATTAATACTATTAGTGATATTTTCAGTAAAGACTGACAGCAGGAACATTCAGATTCTTTACTCAGCAGCTTATTAAAAACAGCAGCCATGGTGTTCAAACCGTTTTTTTTACACAGAAGAGTGACACAGCTTCGCGTTGTTAATCTGTTTTTCTGTGTTTACAAAGAAAGTGTAATGCAGTAATACTACCTGCTGTATAGATACATAGTTTTAGATATTTAGATCCTGAAATTAATATTATTATTAATTTCTTTAGACACGTGATTCCATACTATATTCCCTATTATAAAATGGATAATTCCGGTCCTGAAATCTGATTGGCTGACACACTTTCAAAGCCGTGCTATATTCTCTAATATACGCACACCCAGGAATTTTGACTTCACTGTGTGATAAAGAAATTTTAAAGACTACTTCTTAGTGTAGATAAAAAAGCTTGGATTCTCATATATCTGATATCTTTTTCTGCTGTCTTTGTTGTGCTCTTGAGGATCCTTGTGATATTTTGAGCTCTCGTTGAATGATAAGTGTCACGTAGTTTAAATCATTTTCATTCTAAGAAATTATGAAACGCTCGGTTAAAAGCAAGGGAGATTATGTCTGTTATAGTGGGCATAACGCCGCAGCGAACTCTCGTTTTTATAGTAAACCCAATTTTAACAACAAATCGCTGGCGTTATATCCTAGAAGACACTGAGACCAGGACCAGTAGGAGCGTTCCCGCAGCGAAAAAGAAAATGCCTGAAATAAACAAAAAATTAATTTCATTTTATTTTTTAAAGAAACTTACATAACTATGATAGTTCCATTAAAAGTGGAAAAAAATCTTGAACTGCTGAATGCAGAATTCAAATCTATAACATTAAAATCACCTATTAGAGAATTGAAATAAAAACCTGCCCTCAAAGTAAGACATTACCAACAAAGACCACAAGGTGGAGATATTGACCTTACAAGTTAGGAAAGGCAGAACTGAGAAAAGGAATAAAAAAGCATTGAATTTTGAAAAAAATACAGTATTATTTTCTAAATGAAAAAGCGAAACAGTTACGCTGTAGTGTGGTTTCGCTGTTACCTTTATGCTGTGATATAATCTACTATGCAAGAACTGCTCATGTTTAGGCAGTATGGAACTCTGTTTTGTTGACATTGCCTGTTATTAATACCTGGGACATATACCAACACATGACATAAAATATATCAATCACACAGTATTGAGGGCAGAGCCACAGGATCACTGCTAAACACTTCACTAAATACACTTTTCCTACTCATTTGACATGATCAAGACTTGATCATTTCTTAAAAGACCCGTTGGCCCTTCTGCAGATCCGCAGCACCCGGCTCCGACCGGTGTGCACAAGAGGGGCCGCGGCACGTGGTGCCTTGTCCAGCTGAGACTCGCTCCCAGCCCCACTTTACACCCCAGCCCGACTGACCCAGCCTTAAGAGCCAATCCTTATCCCGAAGTTATGGATCTGACTTCTGAATTCTCTTACCTACATTATTCTAGCATACCAGCAGCCCCTCTCGCACACCCCCGTCGGAACCTCCCCTCCCCTTCTTGCGGGGGAAGGCCAGGGTGCCAGGGGGGTTAAGCCATCATCTGCAGCGGCCGGCAGGTGGCGGGCAGCCTCGGCCAGTGTCTAGCAGCCGGCTTAGAACTAGTGCGGACCAGGGGAATTCAACTGTTTAATTAAAATAAAACATCGCGAAGGCCCGCGGCAGGTGTCAACGTGATGTGATTTCTGCCCAGTGCACTGAATCTCAAAGTGAAGAAATTCAATGAAGCATGGCTAAACGGCAGGAGTAACTATGACTCTCTTAACTCCCTTGGGTAAAGAGTGGAGACTTAGTGACCTCTACCTCCACATGGTCCCGCTGGTAACTCCACTGCTCTGCTTGAGTATGTGGAGGCCAAATGAGGTCTAAATTATCTCACCCCTCCTGTGGCCTCGCCAACCCACTGGGTAGTACCCACTTGCGAAACCTCAAAATGGAGAGTAATGTTAATGATGAACCATACCGGATGGCATGTCGCCCAGGCAAATAAGGTGCCCTGGAAGGACTTGGGGTTGGGTTCTGTTCCCTTAGAGCAAATCCCCTGTCAAGAATCAAAGAAGGAGAGTTAAGACTCGTCTCTGTGAGTACACAGATGACATATGATGACTTGGCCCAGGTCATGCCCGATGTTAGTCTACTCATCCATTCCACCAGAATATCTTCGATCAAAATAAACCATGCATTTGTGATCTACGGATCCCAATAGAAAACCATAAAGAGGCTTGACGATACCTTCAACCTCCAAAGCCTCATACAAGAATGCGATCCCTCCCTGATGAACGTTTTGGAGGAATTTGAAAATGACACACCTGAGTATAATGACGAGAGCCTAACACCACCTCTGCAAGAGGAAGAGGACCATAGTCCAGAAGCGAATGGGTCACTCAATGAACCAACCTTTCTAAGTGGCCAGACCATAACCATGCAACTGCCAAATGATGATCAAACCTGTCTTATCTGCAAAGAAAAGATTGAAAGGCCGAGGCTGGCACTGCAACACTATACCCTCAAACACAATGAAATATCTATGTACCAAATGCAACAAAACAAGCAATAATCTCCACTCCATCCAGTGCCATCTCAAATGCAAAGGGAGAACTGACACGAATGAAGAAAAAGGTGAATGGAATTATAACATCTGTAACATAGACTTCCAATCAAAATCTGGTTTATCGCAACACAAACGACATGCCCATCCAGACATCCAAGAATTGAATATAAAGACTCCAGCAAGATATGGACAGATGAAAAGCTAATGAAACTGAAAACACTGGAAATTAAATATAAAGGGGCAATAAACATCAATCAGCTAATTGCCCAAGAACTTGGCACAGTTCAGAAAATCTGACAGCATTACAATACGTCCTGGAAAATGGCAAAAAGGCCCATAAACAAATTGCAGTGGTGTTCATTGACATCGCCAAGGCATTTGACTCTGTGGCCCGTGACCAAATATTTCAAGTCCTGCAACAAAAAGAACTGGACAACCACATAATTGATCTAATCAAAAACTCTTACCATGACTGCACTAAAATGATCAAAACAGAAAGCCTGTCCTCACAAGAAATCTCAATTAAAGTTGGAGTTAAACAAGGTGATCCCATGTCACCCATACTATTCAACATAGCCCTAGATCCTTTGATCAATGCCTTGGAAGAACACGGTTGGGGCTTCAGTACTGAGGCTGGAAACATCTCAACATTGGCATTTGTAGATGACCTGGTTCTGCTGAGCAACAGCTGGGAAGGGATGGAAAAAACATCTGCATCCTCGAAGAATTCTGCGCACAAACAGGACTGATGGTCCAAGCCAAAAAATGCCATGAGTTCCTAATTTCACCTACCAGGAATGACCAGGCGAAGTATTTAAGCCATTCTAACCCGCTTCTGGCTGCTCAGTATTGAGTCTACTCTTTGAGAGCTCTACCTGGCGTTTATTCTGTACCTCGCATTCTTCTGGATTCTGGACTTCCCTTTTGCCTTTCGACTTTGGACCTCGCCTCTCGTTTCGGATTGTTTGCCACTATTTGTACTTCCTGCATTTCGAACCACCTTTCTCCTTTTGACCATGGACTCGCCTTACGTACCGGATTGTTCGCCTGCCTTGTAACCTACCTACTCCTGCGTCTGCACAGGATCCACATATCTCTTCATTGGGGATTCGTTACAGTAGGTTAAATGAATTATTATTACTGGAGTATGTAAGGATAGTATGTGATGTGGGAATGTTATTATTGGTTTTATGTTTGTATTGTCATATATTGTACTGATCTCTTTGGCTTGCATGAGCTGACCAAACCAGACTCGATGCAAATAGTTGTTATGGTAATAGACGTGTTGAACTTGAGAAACTGTAGAGCAACACAATACAAGCAAAAACACAGACCTAGCATAAAATTACATGAGAAAACATTCAAACAAAAGCCAGTTTCAATCTATTTTTTTTCCTGAGGAATAAAGCCTGCTGTTATTTGTTATCAATGAGACTCTTTAAGGCCTTTACCTTCAATAAAGCCCAAATCCCCACAGAAATCTCTCATGTGTCTTGCTGGAGAGCAGGCCCAGTTTTCCTCAGCAATGACTCATTGGCCTGGTGTCCTGTATATCATCTGGTCTATGTGTACCATCTGTGGTATTAAAATACTCCCTCTCAATTTCAGTATTTGTTTTTTTTGTTTGGTTTCTCTGTTGTTCTAAAGGCAGATAAAGGTGTCTTGTGGAATCTAATTTTCAGGTTAGAGGTTAGTTTCAACAGTTTCACTTCCTGCACAGAGTGATGGGTCTGATTCTCATGCTAAGTGAACAGTTAATCAAGTCCACAGAAAAACTTTCAGAGTCAAGATGTTACAGCCTTCCTCACCTTTGTCTGTGAGGGTCTGGGTGTGTCCTGAGAGAGACCCCTGCTGTTCCCAGACTGAGGTACAGAGAGGCAATTAACTCTCTCTTTCTTCTTTTTTTTCAGCATGGAAGAAACCTATTACTTGTTCCTTTGCAGCGTACGCATGCTGACGCAGCTACCCACCAAATATCATATTTTACCAAGAAGATAAAAACAGTCATTCGCCTGCTCCAAAGTGTGTCGTTCTCCCCAAAAAAACTTCCTGGAGACACTTAATCATATTTCAGGTCTTCTCCCACAGCAATCTCTTGCAAGGAACAGAATTGTAATGAAGTCCTGTTCATCGACCACAAAAGCCTGCCTCACTGGTCTAAAGTTGACTCTTTAATTTATTCGTCTTCCAAAGATGTCTTTATCTGGATGACAGGTGCTGAGAATCTTATGATTCCTGTGCCACCTATGACTTTAGGACTGTGCTGTTGTCTTTGTTATGACTTCTCCATGGTAATCACACACAATCTCTCCCTTTACAGGATCATTGTTGATTAGGAGACATCTCCAGATTCAAAGTGTTTGAAAAACCAATGAATAAAACTTTTCTCCCCTCTGTTTTGTAAGAGTTTTGAGAGCAGTGAGTAAAACTCCTCCCGCTGTATTTATTGTACATCCATATGGGAACCACACAATTAAAGGGCATCAGGACCAGGCAATAAGAGCAGTTGTAAACAAATTGTATTTAAGAGAAATATACAAAAATATTCCTTTTCTAGTTGTAGTGGTTTTATGGTTTTACTGAGACAATTATTAATTGTAGCAGTAATCACAAGGTGGTTTGTTGTGGCTTTTAGAAAATCAATCATCAGAACAACTTACAACGCACACCCACGGGTTCAATACACGAGATACATTTATTAACATAAATTGTGCACCAAACATATACTAGTCTGCCTGGATACAAGCGGCAGACCTTACTGTGAGGGTTATTAATATACAAGGTATATAATCTCAAAGAGATGCAAACACAAAGAGATACACAACAGAGAATATATGTCAATATATATCGTTCGGTTACACCAAATCGCTAATCAGTGTTATTATCCACTGTTACTCTAAACTCAGGAGTAAATACATTACTCATGCATTAAATTGATAACAACTTGTGATGAGGTACAATTGAATTCTCGAGACGCAATGTAGAACATAGGGTTTACTTATCCACTGTGTATGGATTTGGAATTTCCCTGCACGAACACCAAACCAGCTGACAGGTTCTGTTGCAGCCTCTGTTCCAGCAGTTATCCAATGGGCATTGTCCCAGCATCCTCTGGCTACCGGCCAACCAGTCGAGGTGCAGCTCGGAGTAGGACGGGCGGAGGAATCTAACTGCGGCGCGCAGGGCAGTCGTTGCTCCGAGGGGATCTACCAGCAGTCCGGCTGGCTAGTAGAAACTCTCTATGCACAGAGTGTGACCGCGGGTCCTCGCAAGTCACTCTTTTGCCCGGGAAGAAGCTGGTTCGTTCCCGGTCCAGCGCTGCTTCTGAATAAGCTATTCAGGTTGTCGACGAGGGTCCAACTATACAGTAGGCTGCCGTTGATCAAGCAGAGCATTCACGTTGGTAGAATTCTGAGTACGTACAGGATCCTCGGCCTTGCGCTTAGAACAAAGTTCAAGTCCCAGTGCAGACAACAGCAGTTGTCACGTGATTGTCTCTGAGGATGCGCGAAAATGGCCAAGGAGAGCCCCGACCTGAGCTTGCGCTCCCTTTTTGACCAAGACACAGATGTGTGTTGATTGGTTGAGAGTTTGGCCGCGAAGTCGTGCGAAGGGTGCGAAACCTGTCCCCACCCAGCTCTGAGCAAAGCGTTGAGTCATTCTCTCCCATTGTCCAAACATCACAGCTATGTTCTAACAGATAGGCTTCTGAGGGGTCAGGTAGCAAAGTGGCTGGATTTAGAGCCCCTTCACACTCAATAATAATATTCGGAGCCTCTAACAGGACCTGCCACTTGCTCCATCAAACAGCATTAACCTTGCTGACCCGGTCATGTCCTCAGGGACATGAGGGTGTGTACCACTTGTGGGCATTGAACAATTAGTTGCTGGTCTAGCACTATGTTATTAACTGCCTGTACTGCTAGACAGAAGGCCTTAACAGCGTGTAGACATGGTCCCCAACCCCTGGCAACCTTGTCTAAGGGTCCCGAGTAATACCCTACCGGGCGGTACTTACCCCCATGTTCCTGTGATAGTACAGCTGTTCAGAATCTATTCTTTTCACTTACGTAGAGGTAGAAAGGTTGATCTGTCTGAGGAAACTCCAATGCAGGAGCCTGTAACAGAGCTTGTTTCAAATCATTAAAAGCATGTTCAGCTTCACGGCTCCAAGCAATCGGGTCAAGGGGTCTCCCTCCCCCCTTTCATAGGTCTGTGAGTGGTTTGCCCCGCTCAGAAAAAGCATCAACCCAATTTCTATTGAAATTGCTCAGGCCCAGGAATGACCACAGTATTGGGACTAGGGTGTGAGCTGATTGCCTGAGCCCAATCATCTGTCAATTCCCTCTTTCCCTGATTAACTTTCTGTCCCAAGTAAATAACTGTGTCTAGGCATAACTGCCTTATCATAATTAGCCTTGTGCCCTTTTTTAACCAAATGGTTAAGAATGATTTGGAGGTCCTTCTTGTGGGTTCCGTCGTCGGGAGATGCAATTAAAATATCGTCCACATACTGGATGACGACGGAGGCCACCGGAGGCAACTCCTGGAGATGCCTCCGAAGTGCCATGTGATACACGGTGGGGCTGTTATGAAACCCCTGTGGTAACCTGGTCCAAGTATATTATTCTCCATGTACAACAAAAGCGAACCAATCTTGTACCTCTGGATGTAGAGGAAGGGACCAGAACCCATTAGCCATGTCAATTACCGAAAACACCTGGTTCTCAGGTGTCAGCAGTTGAAAAATAGCAGAGGGATCTGTTACCAAGGGGGTGAGACAATTGATGTATTGATTAGCTTTTGAGTAATCAACTGTGAATCGCCACGCTCCGCTGGCCTTTCTGACGGGCCATATTGGGCTCTTGCTTGTGCTATGTGTTTTTCGTACAATGCCTTGAGCTAATAGTTTTTGTACTACTCGTCGAACCCCTTCCTCCGCATCTTTGTTGATTTTATATGGCTTTGTGTATGGCGGGGAATTCCCAGAAAATGTGGTGGGTTCCATGTCCAGAAGCCCACATTCATCCTTATCCTTTGTCCAAATTGAATGACCTTTCAGTTCATCCTTCTGGAGGGACCAGATGTTTACATCCACCCTCTCCTCATGTACAGTTAATGTAATTCCTTGTAGATATTTCAGAGCATCCCACCCCAAAAGATCTGGGGTAGGTCCTACGCACATGACAGCATTAAATGTTACTTCTCCATCTCCTAGTCTAGTCTCGAGTTTTTGAGTCTCTATGAGTATTATTCGATTGCCCCCTACACCAGTGGCCTCCATCTCCCTCCCTTTGAATATTACACCACACCGTTCAGCTGACTGTTCAGATAAACAAGACAATTGAGCCCCAGTATCCCATAAAAGAGACATTTGAGTCCCATTAATTGTACACTGTAACTTAAGTTCCTTTTCACCTAGCTCCTGCGATAGGCGTAGGGAGGCCACTAGGGGGAGGCCTAGGTTAAAAGATCCCTAATAGCACGCTTGTCTGCTTCACTCAAATCCTGTAATTGTGAAAGCAGGCTTTTTTGTCCCTCTCAATTTGAGGCATTGAATGGGAGATCGTGATGTTTTCCAGCCCTGCCTTCAATGGCCATTCGTTTTTTGCAATTTTTTTGAAAATGTCCAAAACTTTTACAATAATGGCACTGACCTGTAATAATTCCCCTTTTGGAATAAGTCGGGTGGTAGAGCCGGCTTCACCCTTCTGCATGGGGGGTGTTCACCCTGTTTGTATTGCCTGCAACTTAACATACATATTCCTTTCGATTTGTCATGCCATTTTAACTGCTTGTTCGTGTCTTGCACTATTTCAGGCTCTTTCAACTGAAGGGCTTTGGCTATATCAGGCTTGAGGCCACTCAAATAAATCTGTTTAATCACAGCAGAGGCGTCGCTTTTCACATCATCTGTGTCACAAACTCACGAGCATTCCAGCCAGACTGTGACGAAGCAGTCAGTGAAATCAGCCACATCCTCGATCTCTTTCTGCTGACAAGCAGATATCTTTTTCCAATCTGTTTTTGGTGGGTAATGTTGTTTAAGCCATCGCCAAACCCACTCCCATCGCCCTCCCCTGCCTTTATCCTCACACAATTGCCTAAGTTCTCCAATACGCTTTTCCCCTGTCCTTCGGAGGATCATAGCGGCAGTCAGGGGAGTGATACCATAAGTATCTTTTAACTCCTGAAGCGCACTCCAGGTCTGCTGCATGCCTATTTTCGGGTGTGGTACTTCATTAGCCAACCAGTCAATATCTTCTGGTTTTGGATTTGATCGTATGGGGGGGTTAGGGAAGGAAGGTGCGAGAGTAGAACCCCTCAACGGGGTGTGGGACGGAGTTCGGGTAGCGCTGTCATCAGCAGCGGCGGCTCCTTCTACGTCAAGTCCTTTCCAACTTTGGGTGAGAGCACAGATCTGCAGGCGTCCTCCCTCTGATAGGGGAGATCCTGATCTGTCTTTATCACACTCATACCAAGTGTCATCCTAATCAGACGCCCCGTCTCCATATGGCCAATGTGGGAATTGATCCCAATCATTTGCGTTACCTGCCTGTCGGTTCCCCTGTGGGAGAGCAGGATATAATTTAGTGGACGGCTGCAACACATTAACCAGTGCAGTGCACCCAGGAACTAATTCTTCCATCAGTCTCAGATTCTCCTGCCTTGCCTCTTTTAGCTTTTGTTCAAGCTCCTCTTTTGCAGTGAGTAAATTATCTTTCCTTTCATTTAATGCTTTCAGTTTTTCTGTAAGCTCTTTTTTGTATCACATTCTGATTTCTCTTTCACGTTTATCAGCCGAGCACCAGGGCTGCAGCTACATCCTTGTGCTTTTGCCAAATCTCAAATGCTTTCTTACAGGCATCCTCGCCCCAAACTCCCTCTGATAAACTCAGCTTCTTCATATATTTTTTTCTCCTTTTCTTTCAACTTACACTTATGACTATGTATCAGACACCTCCACCACTTTCTCAAACACCCAGTTAGCACACATGTTTGGTTTCTGAAGGTTTACTGTGTCGTGTGTGAGGTAACAGCTCATAGGCAGATCCTTTTACTTGGAAATCCTGTGCATTGCTGCACTCATGCAACTAAGGGCGTCTGTTACCTCCAAATATAAATGCCTCTCAGAGTCTTTAGAGAGGACTTACACCACACAGGTAAGGAACGAGAACACGATCCTGTTCTCTGGATCAGTAATTCACCATCCCCAGAATGCCATCATTGCTGCTTTTGCCCCCAGGTGGACTTACAGACTGGGCTCCAGTCAGAGCTGATCTCAACATCCTTTAAATCCTGCTACTGAGTGCTTTGCTCTTTTATTATGAGGTGTGTTTATGTAAGTGTGTTGTGCGTATGTGTATGTTCACAAACAAGAAAAACACATAAAAAAACATACATATATTATCTCCTTTCCTCCTGTTCCCTTTAAAAATAAAAAAAACACACCACACCGTGCACAATCAAGGCACAACTCAGCTCAGGACCCCACGCGCAATTAAGGCACAAAACCAGTTCTGAGCTTTGCAATAAAGGTCCAAACCCGTTCAAAAACTCCACGCGCAATTAAGCCATACACCAGTTTTGAACGCCATACGCAATACCGTGGCTCGTCACCTGCCAGACTATATTCTGGGCTTCCAGCCAACCACCCATTTCATATACCGGTGTCTTCTCCGGGCCAGAGGAAACCAGAAACTCACGTTTACTCCATCATCTCGAGCAATCCTTGCAGGGAGCAGAGACTTGCCAATCGGTCAGACAAGAGAGTCGGGACTTTTAAAAAAAGAGGAGTCCTTACCTCTTTGTAGTATGCGCGCTGACCATCTCTCCTGCCGATGGGAAGCCTTGTGCCTTCTGGAGTATCCTGTTCATGATGCCAAAAGATGTTGTAACAGACAAATAAGTTCTGGATCCCGAGGTGAAGTTTAAACAGCTGAGTTTTATTACATGCAAGGAACAATAAGACTGAAGCATTGTTTGGAATACAGGTACAAAACTTCCAGTTTATATAGCACTTTTTGGCCAGTTCTGACATAGTTTGTTTCCATGGTAATGGGGAAAGGTCACGGTGTCCGGACAGTTCCCAGACTTCGACCACTCTTAATGGTCAGTTTTAAGTTTCCTTCCTTGGGGGGGGGGGGGTTTCTAGCTGGCATCTGGAATCCTTATCAGTTATCCCCTTTTTACTGCCATAACTCTAAGCCTGGAATGTCTTGTGTGCAAGAAGTCCAGTTCTTGTGCAGGAAGGAATCAGTTAACCCCTTCTTCACATCTTATATCTTTCTTCATTCCCTCTGAAAAAGTACTTACAGAACAAATGTAAAACTCATTACTTTCTGATGCGATGGCAGCCAATGTGTGCCAGAATGCTCACCACACCAGCTCTCAGTGGGGAGGAGAACAGTGTGATGAAGCCAATTCATAGATGGGGATTATTAGGAGGCATGATTAGTAAAGGCCAATGGGAAATTTAGCCAGGATGCTGGGGTAACACCATAGAGAGTCAGGAAGTCGGTTTTACATCTCGTCCAAAAGACAGCACTTTTTACAGTACAGTTTCTCTGTCACTATACTGGGGCATTAGGATCCACACAGACTGCAGGGTGAGCGCTCCCTGCAGGCTCCACAACACCTCTTCAGGCAGCCTTAATTTACTTACTTTCCTGTTTCCCAGGAGGTCTCCCAGGTACTGACCAGGTTCACACCTGCTTAGTTTTAGTGGGTTGCCAGTTGTGAGTTGCAGGGTGGTATGGTTGCCGGCAATTATTGTGAGCCTAAGGTAGTTGTTTTAGCTAATTTATTTTGACTTCCCCTGATATTAATAATGTTGACTTATTTCTTTTTATATCTGTTGAAAAGGAAAATTCCCTCAGTCCATTACACCTGAAGACATCTGGGGACAGATCTCAAATGGCTTCAATCGGAACATCCACCAAGTAAGAGTTCATTGTTGTTTTACAAAGTCATGTTTTATTTCAGAATCACGTAGCTATCTGATAAAATACAATTAGGGAGAAAGCTTAATTAGGAAAATGTAGGCCTTCTCTTGTTTCTATAGTCAAATGTTTTTCTATGTTGTCTTAGGAAACCCAGCAGGATTCCCCTGGTGTGCAAGATGTGCTAGAAGACATTTGACCAGCTTCCTGCTCACTTGAAGAGGGCGTGTATGAAGCGAGCCACACCAGAGGAGATCAGGATGGCCTCTCACCAGGCCAGGAAGGACTTGATGAGTCACCTGAGGAATAGGCAGGTTGTGGATTACGAGAGCATAGAGCTATTGTTCGATGAGGCAAATAGGAACCTGGCTGTGAGCCTGGTGGAGTCCATTGGCTGTTTTGTACGTGGGAAATCTGAAGACAAACCAGCAAGGTGAGAGACTGAATTTTGCCATTTCTTCATTGTATTTTCATAGTTTTTTTTTAAACCGGTTAGCTCGGTTAGTATTTTATGTAATTGTGGTTCCAGATGCCCTATGGAAGCGCCTCCTGTCCAGCAGAAAGAGGTGCAGTCCAGTGACTAAAGAGGATAAGGAAGACGAAGGAGAACATGGGAGTTTTGGAGAACTGGAGCAGCAATACAACTTTCCTCTCGTTTCCAGTTTGATTAATAATTCAACTGGCTCTCACGTATGAAATCATTCTATATATTCCTATGTATTCCTACAGGACCCCAGTAGTTAAGAGTTATCAGAAGGCTCTCTGGAAGAGAGTGGCCCAGGCTGGACTATACAGAAAACACGCTCTGGATGCTCCTCTCCTGGCTGGGTTTAAACAGTACCTTATACAGGACCTGGGTGTGATAAACTGCTCTCAGGAGGTAGTTATTTAAAACTGGGCAGAGACTCCAAAGTACGTATTTTAACCCATTAGCAAAGAATTCACCCATCTGAGATTGTACCAGCTTTAAAAATATTTTTTTTTAGATAGACAACATTTCCAGATTCCTGTTTTTTATGGATCCATCTGAAGCATCCTTGATGTTTGTGAAGGACAATCTCAAAACTGAGGATGACTGGACTGTCTCTCCAAACCATTCCTAATTACATCAAAAACATCAACCGGTTCCTGCGCTATATCCTGAATGCCACTAACCTAAGACAGGAGGATCATAGTCATCAGAAAGAGATATTTTCCATTTGGAGCTCTGATTCCAGTTGGTTTCTAGTTTTACTACATGACGGGAATTGACATTGATGGTACTACTCCTTCTGCCACAGATACACACAGCTGCAGAGTCCTGGTCCGAGCACCAGTGACTGCTGGAAGGTGCTGAGGGCTAAGAGAAAAGAGAGATGTTGAGAGGATACTGGAGAAGACGCACACCTCTGAAGACATCACCATGCCTGAGCAGCTTCTTGTGCTGTATTACCTGCAGGCCATTCTCCAGCTGGAGCACCTGCAGCACCCACGGGTGGTAAAGAATATGACAGTAAGCATGACAGTTATGCATATTTCGGTTGTTTGGTCAAATTCTAACAATGACACTATTATCTGACATTTATAAAGAGAAAGAATAACAATGATAGTCAGGGCTCATCGCTGTCATTTAGGTGGGCTCCCGTTACTTAGGGCCTTAACAGGGAGACTGGAATGGAGGGTGGGGTGAGGGAGAAGATTCTCTCAGCTCTGTTTTCAGTCAGGCAGAATGAATGCACTTGAGAGTGGAAGTGTGAGAGTGGAATTTGATCTCCACCCCAACTTCTCTTCAGTAACTCCATATGGAAGAAGAGTTAGTGAATGGCAAACATCAGGTTCAAACAGCCTCAGCAGCACTAAATTGTAATGATTCTTGATGACACCTCCTCATGTTATATGTAAGCCCCTTCTCTCCTTCACATTCATCTTTTGCACCTCTCTTCCACACCATCCCCTACATGTGAGTCCTCATTGGGATCCCAGCCTCCTCGTTCTACAGAAGCTTAGCACCCAGCCAAGTGGGTCAGACTGACTGACTGAAACACTCAACACTCTCCATACACTTCATTGCTGGGTGCTGCTGTTGCTACTGTAAAATGATCATTGGCAGTTTTGAATCAGATAGGCAGCTTGTGATATCAGATCCAGGAATGGATGCAGAGAAATAATTTTGTGTCACAAAGAGGGCAAAAACTGGCGATAATAGCAGACACAAAGCACACAACCTCCTCTCAGCAGCTGGCATGCTTTGCCCTGAATGAAGAAGAGGAACATGTAAGTCGAATTTACGCTGATATACGGTATTCTCTCCAGTTCATTGCCAACATCTGTCTTCGGCATTCAACAATAGTTGAAAAGTACAATAACTGCATTTTGTACTGCCACTGATAGCATATGTGGAACAGAGACTGAATTATTCTAAATTTCTTCTGTGGGGGAGTCAATTTATAGTCCTTCCAATGACTTGCGAAGACTGCATGAGAAGTAAACCAAATCACAAAGTTGTTTTAATGTATTCATCGAACTGCCTGTGGCTTGGAAACAATCATACACTGTGTGTATGTGTTTGTTTTGTAGATACTACCTCCCATTCATCACCTGCCAGGCTGCCAGGAGGGCATTTGAGACGGCCACAAAGAGGCTCACAGATGCACAGGAGAGCATTGTGGCGGATTATCTGCACACTCAGATGTTACTGCAGAGAAACACTAGAGGATGCTGACACATGACAACATCTGCTCAGCCATTGAAGTCATTGAATGTGTTGCAGAGGAGGGAGCTCAGTAAGTGTCACCATTTTCTGAATAAATGACAAAATATTCATGTGTCAACAACAGCAATTACTTCATGCTTTTGAAACATCAAAAGAGCAATCGCCAGTAAGTGCTGCAGGATGCACATCTGCTGTGTAACTTGAAGAGAAAACACCACTTTCAGTTCTATTCAGCCAATGTGTTACAGATATTATTGTGATCTAATATTCGTTTTTAAATCAGATCAACACCAGCCCTCGCTGTTGCAGCTGCAGGATCTGGAAATCCGAAGATGGATGATGCCACAGCCTTCTAGGAGCTGACACGGGAGTTTCCAGTGTCGTTAGACGGACAGCTTCCCAGAAAGAAAGAGTGCCTGAGACTGATTGGAAGTCATGACCAACACTGTTAGGACCGGTGGAGATCAGAGCAGAGGAAGATGAGACTGCAGAACATTATTGGTAAGTTTACAAAACTATTATTTACACAGAGAAACTGACAAAGTGAATTTGAAATCAGTTCTGAGGGTTTCTGTTCTGGTTTTCATTCCAGACCATTACGCTAGACAGTTACCAACAGAAGGCCAGGTGACCCGCTATTTTCAAAAGATGGACTGGACTGCAAATACACCAACAGCATCTGAAGTGCTTGAGAAGTGGAAGCCCAACACAGATGCACAACCAAATGAAAGGCAAATTAAAACCTGAAGAGGCCTGAGCATCACTGACGATCCAGTGAAGGGGAAGAAGGTTGTGACTTCCAGGTGTTTCCTGAAGGGAGAGGTAGTGTGTGATCACCATGGCAAGGTCATCACAAAGACAGCTGCAGAAGCCCTAATGGCACAGATGGCAGATGCAGAGATGAGATGTCTGTTCTTTTTTGATGGACATGCACAAAAATGTGCATTGATGCTTGTGAAGAACAATGCAACTTCTACCCGGATAAGGAGACGATCGGAAGGCAGATAAATTCCTCTAAGAAAAATGACAACATCAGGGCTCTTAGAGAGTCGTTCATAATCAACGGACAGCCCATCATGACAATTCTGTTTATAGCAAAGAGGGACATTGCTGAGGGAGAAGAGCTCCTCTTTCATTACAGAGTTTCGAGGAAATCATTGCTGCATGAAGGACAGGCTCTGAAGTGGTTGGATAACTGACCAGTTTCAGAAAATACTTTGTAAGTATGTTGAACATATTTTCTTTTAACTATTAAAGATTGTGTCTTCTTGTGACTTGAAATCCATCTCAGTATTGTTTGTGTCATTGTTTTGAAGATGACATGTCTCGTTCTCCAACAGCTAGGATACCAGGAGGGGACAAGAGACAGTAGAAAAGTAGATAAATGAAGCTCAGAAGAGCAGTCTTCACTCAGGTTAGGAGATTGTCAAACAGAGATCTTTAAAACAATCAGCTGAAGGGGAGCACATCACAGAGATAGGGTTTCCCCTAGCACTCAAGACATGCTCACTGTACTGAAGTTATACTTTCCTTTTTATACATTAAAAGTAGGCAAGACTTTAACATATCAAAGGAACATACAGGGAAAGGGGCAGTGTCAAAAGTCAAACAAAACAGGACAGGAAGATGCCATTTGGCATCCTACACTCTGTTTCATTTCTCTCTGGTTGAATGGGTGTGAGGAATCACAGGCTTTAGTTTGCACCTAAGACAGTGGTCTTAGGTGCGAACAGAAAACCTTTCCCGCGCATAGTCACTGTCCTGACCTTTTGACTCGGTCTTCCACATTATCTAGAGTCATCCTGTAGGCTCTGTTCTTGGTGTCGTTCATGAAGTCCAGTCAGTCTCAGTCAATGTCTCTTCCAAAGCAGTTGCTTGTCTAATGCTGCTGGAAACTCCAGTGTCCGTTTTGGGCCATCATCAGTCTTCTGACAGTGAATATCGCCTTTATCTGTTAAGATTAAATTCATAAATCAATAATTACTTTAACACATCATTTCATAAAGATTTGAGAGTTTGTTCAATTTAAACTGACCCAAAAGCAGATGTCTTACATTGAAAAAGATTCTTTGCATTGCTCCACTAATCATGGACTAATTTGAAAACTATGTTTTAAATGGAGTGATCGCTCTTTTAAAACATGAAGATAAAGTCAACAGTTTTTCAAAAGTGGTGACAATTATACCTCTTAATTCCAAAACTTTCAAAAAGAACAAGAGCTGGGCAGATGTCGCATAGTGTTTTGTCTTGGGAATATTTGAGTTTTAAACCTTACATCTGGTATACTCAGTTCCTATTGCTGAATGCATGATGAAAGTATTGCTTACAGGTGTCTGACATAGAGCACTGTGACACCCTTTGAGAGAATCCTGTGCATATTTCACAAATTGTCATATTTTATTAGAGCTTACATTTTGGCTGCAGATTTGCAGTCTGGCCGACAGGTTGTAACGAACAGTTCTTTCCGGACCCTATGCGGACGACACAATCCAGAATAGTGAGGAAGGAATACACTAGGGAAAAGTCATGCAGGAACAGGGGGGCGTGTCCATACGGTGCTGGTGATCTGGGGAGGTGTGGCCAAGGCGAACAGTCCAGAATAAATCCAAAAGGGGAAATCCAAAAACGAAAGCAAAAGGTCCAAGGCTGGGAAATCCATCCAAACAGGAGATTAAAATCAGGTGCTGGGTCGGGACCGGCGGGGGGAACAAGGACAGGAGCAGGAAGTTAAAAACATAACGGAGCCAGGCGCAACTAGGTCCCGGGCTCGCAAGATACGGGGATCAGATGCAGAGCCACGAGTAAGGTGCGCGCCTGGCTTATAAAGGCGAAACGAACCGGAGCGAAACAAGGAACAGGAGGCGGGAGTGATGCAAATGAGGAAGGGCTGGACCGCCCTTAAGAGGAAGGGTTTGCGATCGTGACACAGGTGTTTTCAGAAATGACAAATTCTGGATCATATCAAAGGAGCAGGAAAAGTGTATTCAGTGACGTGTTTGCAGTGATTCTGCGTCTCCAGCTTCAACACAGTGATATATATATTTATATGCTCCTGTGATTTATTGGTACATACCCAGGGCAATAATCAGGACCAGAGATAGTGTGGTGAAGTACAGCAACCCACAGGGACACAAGCGTAGACCCACTGGACTGCATCTCCTGCAAAAACCAACACATACAGGTGTGTAGCAGCATAGTACTGCGTACAGGTCTCGGAGATAGAGCGCTGTCCCCATTGACAAAAACCTGAGCTTTCTGCCCCAAATTATCAAATTTTTCTAGAGCTTACATTTTTGCTGCGGATCTGTAGTCGGGCCGATAGGTCGTTTAAGAAATTCTGGTTCATGTCAAATGAGCAGGAAAAGTGTATTTCATGAAGTGTTTGCAGTGAACCTGTGGCTCTGCCCTCAATACTATGATATTTTATGTCATGTGTGGGTATTTATCTATTCCTTTTATCTTTTCTCAGTTTTGCCTTTCCGAACTTAAAAGGACAATATCTCCACCTTGTGGACATTTTCAGTAATGTCTCATTTTGGGGGATTGTTTTTATTTCAATTCTCAGTTGGTTATTTTATTTTTATTGATTTGCATTGTGCATTCAGCAGTGCTAGATTTTTTTAATTGACTTCCACTACTGTACATAATGTGAGTTTATTTTAAAAAATAATACGAAATGAAAGGAATGCATTTTTATCAAGAGAACAATGTTGATATTACCGTGATTATCTTCCTTAGATCATGTATTCCATCATTAGGACAATTTGTGGGCTTGAACTACAAAGATTTTCCCGTTCTATGGTACAAGATAAATAAAAACAAAAGCAAAAAAATATATATTTAGATTTGTTTTTTAAAACACATGTAATAATTTATTTAATAAACATACGTGAAATAAAAACATTTTAAAATCATACTTTTAGTATATTTAGTCCCTAATGCACAATGCAATGATAATTTGTGCAACATGCACTGGTGTGTTTCAATGGGCACAGTGCTCCATACTCCACAGTGCTTCAGAGTTCCATACTCCCAAAACATAAGCAGCTTTTGTATTGTAGAGCACATAATAGCACAAAGGGAACAGCGAAACCACACTACAGCATAACTGTTTTGCTTTTTCATTAAAAAAAACTGTATTTCTTCAAATTCAATGCATTTCTATTCCTTTTACCTTGTCGCAGCTTTGCCATTCTTAACATGGGAGGACAATATCTCCACCTTGTGGTCATTGTTGGTAATGTCTTACTTTGAGGGCAGGTTTTGATTTCAATTCTCAATGAGGTGATTTTAATGTTTTAGATTTGAATTCTGCATTCAGCAGTGCAAGATTTTTTTTTCGAGTTCAATGGAACTATCATAGTAATGTAAGTTTCTTTAAAAAAATAAAATGAAATGAAAGGAATACATTTTGATGAGGAAACCAATACTGATATTCCCATGATAATCTTCCTTTGTTCATGTATTGCATTAGAACACTTTGTGGGCTTGAGCTCCAACGATGTTTCTGTTTTGTGATACCAAATAAATAATAAAAAAAGCATTTATTTTAATTAGTTTTGTTTTATAAACAACACTTAAGATCTGATCCATTAACACATGTGAAAAAAAAACATTGTATTATGCAATGAACAAAGTATTTCAGGCTTACAGGCCTCTGAGACAGAGCACTATGCTTTTTGACACATACCTGTGCTGGTTGCAAAAATTACCGTATTTTACTAGAGCTTACATTTTGGCTGCAGATCTGCAGTCGGACCTACAGGTCATTTAAGAAATGACAATTTCTGGATCATGTCAAAGGAGCAGGAAAAGTGTATTCAGTGAAGTGTTGGCAGTTGTCCTGTATCTACAGCTTCAACACAATGTAGGCAATGCATCCGTAACTTCGGGATAAGGATTGGCTCTAAGGGCTGGGTTGGTGGGCTGGGGTGCGAAGCGGGGCTGGGCACGAGTCTCGGCTGGACGAGGCACAATGTGCCATGCCCCCCTCCCCTTCTTGTGGGGGGAGGGCAGGGGGAAGGCCGGGGTGCCGGGGTTGGTAAGCCGTCGGACACGGCGGCGAAGCTGGACACGCGCCGGGCCCTTCCCGCGGATCTTCCCAGCTGCAGCAATTGTCAGTCAACCCCCTCCCGCCCAGGGGTATTTTATCGGGGGGTCTTTTATCTTATTGTGTTTGAGGCTTGCTGTTTATGAAGCCTTCTGCCTTTGGCTCTACTTCATAGTATGTTTGCCACACAAATCTGTGCTGCTTCCAAAGTTCTTCCTCATATAACTCATGTAACTCAGCTGTTTCTTTCTACGTATTTTTAATCAGTTCCAAGTCGATTGGATCATTACTCTTCTTATGTTGGTCTTCTAGACATTGTAATTTTCTCTCCAATCTTCCATATTTTATACTCCCTCAGTTTCTTCTGAGTAGTAGTTATACCTATAGATATTGCTATAGATAGATATTGCCTTGGCAGCTTCCCAAAGTATAGCAGGGTTCACTTCTTCGTTCTCTAAATATGACTTGACTTCTTTTTTAATTTGATAATCACCGATTATGCTTGAGAATACCTGTATTCAGTCTCCAAACTGTATTTCTAGGTCTACTATCTTGGTGTAAAATAAGATACACAGCTGAATGATCTGACAAATCACTGTTTTCTATTATACATTCTTCCACCTCATGCCTATTACTATTAAACATGAAAAGTCATCTATTCTGGAGTATGCTGAGTGTGGGACATTATGGAGTATGCTGAGTATTTAACATTAAATACCTCTACTTTAAAATTTCCATACACAAGCAGCAAATAATGGTGTGATGTATACTGTATGCTGGCAATTTAAACATATAAATCCAAAGAACAATAGTTTGGATAGTAAACAAAAAACAATTTAAAAAAGAATGATTTCCACCGATGGGGTCAAATGGTGATCCTGGGAAGGAATATATCATATTATCATATTTGTCGTATTTAGTGAAGTGTTTGCAGTGATCCCGTGGCTCTGCTTGATATATTTTATGTCATGTGTGGGTATTTGTCCCTGGTATTAATCATAGGCAATGTCAACAGAACAGAGTTTCATACTCCAGAGGACAATATCTCCACCTTGTGGTCATTGTTAGTAATGTTTTATATTGAAGGAACATTTTTATTTCAGTTCTCTGTTTGGTGATTTTATTTTTATTGATTTGAATTGTGCATTCAGCAGTGCTAGATTTTTTAAAAATTGAAGGCCGCTACTATACATAATGTGAGTTTATTTAAAAAATAAAATAAAATGAAAGGAAAGCATTTTTATGAGGAAAACACTGTTGATATTCCCGTGATAATTTTCCTAGATTGTATCATTAGGACACATTGTGGGCTTGAACTACAAAACTTTTCCTGTTCTATTTGTACAAGAAAAATAAAAACATTTATTTTATTAGATTTGTTTTTTAAAACACATGTAAACATTTATTTATATAACCTAAGTGAAATAAAAAACATTTTAAAATCATACTTTTAGTATATTTAGTCCCTTATACACAATGCAATGATAATTTGTGCAACATGCACAGGTGTGTCTCGACGGACACAGTGTTCCACACTCCAGAGTGCTTCAGAGTTCCATACTGCCAAAACATAAGCAGCTCTTGCATAGTAGACCACATAAAAGCACAAAGGAAACCGCACTACAGCATCATTTTTTTATGTTTTCATTTTTTCAAATTCAATGCATTTCTACAGCTTTTACCTTATCTCATCTCTGCCATTCTAAACATGGGAGTACAATATCTCCACCTTGTGATCATTGTTTGTAATGTCTTTCTTTGAGGACAGATTTTTATTTCAATTCTCTACGAGGTGATTTTAATGTTACAGATTTGAATTCTGCATTCAGCAGTACAAGGTTTTTTTTTCCAAGTTCAATGGAACTATCATAGTAATGTAAGTTTCTTTAAAAAAATAAAATGAAAAGAAAGGAATACATTTTAATGGGGAAACCAATACTGACATTCCCATGATAATCTTCCTTAGTTCATGTATTGCATTAGAACACTTTGTGGGCTTGAGCTACAATGATTTTTCTGTTCTGTGATACAAGATAGAGTACTATGCTTTTTGACCTGTGCTTGCTGCTAAAATTACCATATTTTAGGAGCAGGAAAAAGTGTCCTCAGTGACGTGTTTGCAGTGATCCTGTGGCTCTGTCCTCAATACTATGTGATTGATATATTTTATGTCATGTGTGGGTATTTGTTCCAGGTATTAAGTGTCTCTGGAAATTTTTTTTTATGGAGAAGGTCAAGCTTTGGAGCATCTTCTTGGTAAAATATGAGATTTATTGGAGAGATTGAATTGCCTCTCTGTCCTCCAGCCTGAGAACAACAGGGGTCTCTCTCAGGACACACCCAGACCCTCCCAGACACAGGAGAGGGAGGCTGTAACATCCTGACTCTGAATGTTTCTCTGTGGACTTGATTAACTGTCCACTTAGCATGAGAATCAGACCCATTAGTTTTTGCAGAAAGTGAAAGTACTAAAAGTGTCAAGACCGCCAGGCAGTCAAGACCAACTCTTAAGCGATCTAATCAGCACCAGCAGCGAGTGATTATTAACAAACGCCACCGCACGAGTTAAACCACCTGCACACACTCCACCGTGCGGTGCGCAGTGCTATTTATACCATCTTTACCTGCTTCCCGCTGCTCAGTATTGAGTCTACTCCTTGAGAGCTCTACCTGGCGTTTTTCCCCGTACCTCGTTTATTCTGGATATTGGACTCCCCTTCTGCCTTTTCGACTTTGGACCTCGCCTCTCGCCTCGGACTGTTTGCCACCGGTGTTCTCCCTGGATTACGATTTACCTTACGCCTTTTGACCACGACATTGCCTCTCGTTTTGAATTGTTCACCTGCCTCATCTACTACCCGTGCCTGGGTCTGCACAGGATCCTTGTATCTTCCCACCAGGGATTCCTAACAAAACTAACCTCCAACCTGATCTTAGAGTCCATGCGACACCTTTATCTGCCTTTAGAACATCAGAGAAACCAAACAAAAAAAAAACAAACACTGAAATTGAGAGGGAGTATTTTAATACCACAGATGGTATGCATAGGCTAGATGATATACAGGACACCTGGAAGAACACATGAAATATATGGAGAATCTCAGTCATGGGTCACTGCTGAGAAAAACTGGACTTGCCTTGCCTTAAAGAGCCTCGTTGATAACATATAACCAACAACTGGCTTTATTCCTCAGGAAAAAAATAGACTGAAACTGGCTTTTGTTTGAATATTTTCTCATGTAAGTTTATGCTAATTGGTTGCTTAGCTGCTAAGCTTGTTGCTTGTACTGTGTTGCTCGACAGTTTCTCAAGTTCAACACTTCTATCACCATAACAACCATTTGCATTGAGTCTGGTTTGGTCAGCTCATGCAAGCAAAAGACATCAGTACAATATACTACAGTACAAACATAAAACCAATAATAACATTCCCACATCACATACTATCCTTACATAATCGGGTAATAATGTATTCATTTCACCTACATTATATAACTGTGTTCACACATCCTACAGCCTCTGGGCAGGTGCTGTTACAGAAGCTGTACTCCTCTTATTAACAGACCTAAGCACTAATAGTGCCATATTGAAAAAATCATAAAAAAATAAATAAATAAAGTGAGAGGGGTAAAGGGGTGTAACATTTAGAATAGTTTTTGGATGCAGGTGGGTTCTGGTTAGGGACTTAGGAAGCGTGACAACAAGGGTTGGTGCAAAAAGTGATTATTTTAAGGTGAATATGTGACTGGTACGTAATAGGATACAATAATTCAATGGGTTAGGAAACTAGAATGGTGCCAAAGAAAAAGAAAAAAAAAGAAAAAATGGAGCTGGCTAAGAAAGTGAGGGAAAGCTAACCTAATTACAGAAGAAAACCCGAAACACTCTGTCTTCGGCGTCTTCTAACGCCCTAGCTAACCTTCACTGACTACCCAAAACCATACAAGACAAAAGGCACTCACCCGTCCTAAACTAGTGTTTCTAAAACAAAAATCAACTATGTGTGCAGAATGTACCCAACAACCTAAACTAACCCAATACACAAGAATTCACACAAATACACAAGTGAACTACGAATACCAAAGGGAAAACGAGAGTGGACACAAGTAACAGGGTACAAAAGAACACCGAGGTTGATACAATACATCTGGGCAAGGTAATGGCTAAATAATGGATAACACAAACAAACGAAAGTACAAGGAGACAAACACAAACCAACAAAGCCGAAGCTATACGAAATAAACACACACGCGAAACGATAAGAAGCCAAAGCAAAACCAAAAGCGAAATGAAACCGAAGCTAAGCTGAGCGGGACCGAAGTCAAATGAAAGGCCCCTTCCTTCTGAAAACCTCCAAGTTATGTACTGAATAAACTGCACTCTGATTGGCCGAGATGCTAAACGAGGATGACGTAATACGGAAACAATGTTGTAATGATGGGCCAATGGGGGAGGAAGAACAATCAAGGTCAGGAAGTGGGGAACATAGCGACAAAACACACATGGACCATACATTGGAATGTAACACATCCATTTGGTCAATATTCAGAAATATTGGAAATACATTTTTATGGAGGCAAACACAATGCTGAGATTTTAAACTGGGGATATTAGACATTAAATGAAACATCTGAGTCTCTACTTTCACGTGCATTTGGTTTAAACCTTGTAATATGCACCGTTTCGGAGATATGAATGAAAATATGCCAACCATTTTGTCAATATTAAAGAATATTGGACACACATTTTTATGGAGGCAGACATGATGCTGAGTTTAAAACTGGGGATAATAGACATTAAATAAAAGTTCTGATTCTCTGCTTTTACATGCATTTAGATTTAAGATTGTGGTATGCAGCAGGTCTCCAAGTTATCCTATAACTTTGGGATAAGGATTGGCTCTAAGGGCTGGATCGGTCGGACTGGGTGCGCGTCTCGGCTGGACGAGGCACCGTGTGTTGTGGCCCCTCTCGCGCGCCCCAGTCGAAGCCCACCCTCCCCTTCTCGTGGGAAGGCCGGGGTGCCGGGGGGGCAAGCCATCATCCACGGCGGCGAATCTAGACACGCGTCGGGCCCTTCCCGTGGATCTCCCCACTTGAGGCGCGCGTCGGTCAACCTCTTCCTGCCCAGGGAAGGCCGGCGGGCGGCAAGGGGCCTCGGCCAGTGTCTAGCAGCTGGCTTAGAACTGGTGCAGACCACGGGAATTCGACTGTTTAATTAAAACAAAGCATCATGAAGGCCCACGGCGGGTGTCAATGCGATGTGATTTCTGCCCAGTGCTCTGAATGTTAAAGTGAAGAAATTCAATGAAGCGTGGAAATTCTCTTAACTCCCTTGGGTAAGGAGTGGAGACTTAGTGACCTCTACCTCCACATGGTCCCGCTGGTAACTCCATTGCTCTGCCTGAGGATGTAGAGGCCAAATGAGGTCTAAATTATCTTACCCCTCCTGTGGGCCCTCCAACCCACTAGGTAGTACCCATGGCGAAACCTCAAAATGGAGAGTAATGTTAATGATGAACCATACCAGATGGCATGTCGCCCAGGAAAATAAGATGCCCTGGAAGGACTTGGGGTTGGGTCCTGTTCCAGTAAATCCCTACAGGACCCCAGTAGTTAAGAGTTATCAGCAGGCTCTCCGGAGGAGAGTGACCCGGGCTGGACTATACAGAAAACAAGCTCTGGATGCTCCTCTCCTAGCTGGGTTTAAACAGTACCTTATACAGGACCTGGGTGTGGTCAACTGCTCTCAGGAGGTAGGTATATAAAACTGGGCAGAGACTCACAAAGTACATATTTTAACTCATATTTTAATTTTAACTAATTTTAGCACAGAATTCACCTATCTGAGATTGTACCAGCCCTAAAAATAAACCCTAAAAACATTTTTTTTTATAGACAACATTTCCAGTTTCCTGTTTTTTATGGAACCATCTGAAGCATCCTTGATGTTTGTGAAGGACATTCCCAAAACGCGCAATTTTTTTTACCAACTGAGGATGACTGGACTGTCTCACCAAACCATGCTAATTACATCACAAACATCAACCAGTTCCTGTGCTACATCCTGAATGCCACCAACTTAACACAGGAGGCTGGCTAACGTCATCATCATCTTCCAGAGCATCCTAAAGGACATTCAGCAAAAAAACAGCAAGGATGTCTCACAGGACGTCATCAGAAAAAGGTATTTTCCATTTGGAACTCTGATTCCAGTTGGTTTCCGGATCCAGTACATGACGGGAATTGACGTTGATGGTACTACTCCTTCTGCCACAGATACAGACAGCTGCAGAATCCTGGGCCGAGCGCCAGTGACTGCTGGTAGGTGCTGAGGGCTGCAAAGAGAGACGTGGAGAGGAACAGGAGAAGATGCACACCTCTGAAGACATCACCATGTCTGAGCAGCTTCTTGTGCTGTATTACCTGCAGGCCATTCTCCAGCTGAAGCACCTGCAGCACCTAGGGGTGATAAAGAATATGACAGTAAGAATGACAGTCTTGCATATTTCAGTTGTTTGGTCCAATTCTAACAATGACACAATGATCTGACGTTTATAAAGAGACAGAATGACAGTGCTGGTCAGGGCTCATCACTGTCATTTAGGTGGCGCTCCCGTTACTTAGGGCCTTAACAGGGAGACTGGACTGGAGGGAGGGGTGAGGGAGAAGATGCTCTCAGCTCTGTGTTCACTCAGGGAGATTGAACGCACTGGACAACAGACATGTGAGAGTGGAATTTGATCTCCACCCCAACTTCTATTCAGTAACTCCATACGGAACAAGAGTTAGTGAATGGCAAACATCAAGTTCAAACAGCCTCAGCAGCACTAAATCTAATGATTCTTGATGACACCTCCTCATGTAATATGTAAGCCCCTTCTCTCCTTCACATTCAACTTTTGCACCTCTCTTCCACACCATCCCCTACTTGTGAGTCCTCATTGGGATCCCAGCTGCCTCATCCTACAGAAGCTTAGCATCCATCCAAGTGGGTCAGACTGACTGAAACACTCAACGCTTTCCATGCACTTCATAACTAGGTACTGCTGTTTCTACTGTAAAATGATCATTGGCAGTTTTGAATGAAATATTATTTATTGAATTGCTTGTGATTTCAGGTCCAGGAATGGATGTAGAGAAAGACGTTTGTGTCACAAAGAGGCCAAAAACTGGCGATAATAGCAGTGACAAAGCACACAGCCTCCTCACAGCAGCTGGCATGCTTTGCCCTGAATGAAGAAGAACATGTAAGTCAAAGTTACATTGATATTCTCTCTTCAGTTCATTGTCAACATCTGTCTTCGTTATTCAACAATAGTTGAAAAGTACATTAACTGCATTTTGTCTGTTTTTTCAGATATTTCACCTTTACTTCACTAAACTACGCTGTACTGCTGCTAAGAGCATCTGTGGAAAAGACACTGACATTTTTTTCATTTCTTCTGTGGAGGAGCCAATTTATAGTCCTTCCAATGACCTGCGGAGACTGCATGAGAAGTAAACCAAATCACAAAGTTGTTTTAATGTATTAATCGAACTGTCTGTGGCTTGGGAACAATCATACACTGTGTGTATGTGTTTGTTTTGTAGATACCACCTCTCACTCATCACCAGCCAGGCTGCCAGGAGGGTATTTGAGACAGCCACAAAGAGGCTCACAGATGCACAGGAGAGCATCGTGGCGGATTATCTGGTCCACTCAGATGGTACTGCAGAGAAAAACTATAGGATACTGACACATGACAACATCTGTTCAGCCATTGAAGTCATTAAAGGTGTTGCAGAGGATGGAGCTCAGTAAGTGTCACCATGTTCTGAATAAATGACAAAATATTCATGTGTCAAAAACAACAATTACTTCATGCTTTTGAAATATCAAGAGAGTAATCGCAACTGCGGGATGTACATCTGCTGTGTAACTGGAAGAGAAAACACCAGTTTCAGTTCTTTTTAGCCAACGTGTTACAGAGATTAATATTCTATACTAATATTAATATAATACTATACTAATATAATAATAATATACTAATATTCTCTTTTACATCAGATCAACACCAACTGTGGCAGCTGCAGGATCTGGAAATCCGAAGATGGATGATGCCACAGCCTTCCAGGAGCTGACATGGGAGTTTCCAGTGTCATTAGACGGGCAGCTTCCCAGAAAGAAAGAGCGCCTGAGACTGACTGGAAGTCATGACTGACACTGTTACAACAGGTGGACATCAGATCAGAGGAAGATGAGACTGCAGAACATTATTGATAGGTTTACAAAACTATTATTTTCACTGAGAAACAAATTTGGAATTAATTCTCAGGGTTTCTGTTCTGGTTTTCATTCCAGACCATTACGCTCTACAGTTACAAACAGAAGGCCAAGTGACCCGCTATTTTCAAAAGATGAGCTGGACTGCAAATACACCAACAGCATCTGGAGAGCTTTAGAAGTGGAAGCCCAACACAGATGCTCAACCAAATGAAAGGCAAATTAACAAAGCTTCATCATTCTTAACATGGGAGGACAATATCTCCACCTTGTGGTCATTGTTGGTAATGTCTTACTTTGAGGCAGGTTTTTATTTCAATTCTCTAATAGGTGATTTTAATGTTACAGATTTGAATTCTGCATTCAGCAGTGCACGATTTTTTTTTCAAGTTCAATGGAACTATCATAGTAATGTAAGTTTCTTTAAAAAAATCAAATGAAATGAAAGGAATACATTTTTATGAGGAAACCAATACTGGCATTCCCATAATAATCTTCCTGAGTTCATGTATTGCATTAAAACACTTTGTGGGCTTGAGCTACAATGATTTTTCTCTTCTGTGATACTAGATAAATAATAACAAAAGCATTTATTTTAATTAGTTTTGTTTTATAAACAACACTTAAGATCTGATTTCATTAACATATGTGAAAAATATCATTGCATAATGCAATGAACAAAGTATTGCTTACAGGCCTCTAAAACAGAGTACTATGCTTTTTGACACATACCTGTGCTTGTTGCAAAAATTTCTGTATTTTACTATAGCTTACATTTTGCCTGCGGATCTGCCAACAGGTCTTTTAAGAAATGACAAATTCTGGATCATGTCAAAGGAGCAGGAGAAGTGTATTCAGTGAAGTATTTGCAGTGATTCTGTATTGCCCAGGGCAATAATCAGGATCAGGATTTAGCTCCAGATGGGCCAGCGATAGTGATGTGAAGTACAGCAACCCACAGGATCACAAGAAAGAGACACAGCACTGTTTCCTCTTAAAAAAACAATATATACAGGTATGAAGCAATCACATTGTAGCAGGAGTGACATTGATTAAGTGCTTGCATTATGGGGCTTGTGGAATCTATAGGGTATGATGTCTACTGAAGGCCTTCAGAGCCTAGTATATCAAATGCCTAGCTGTAAGCCTAGCATGTTGCACCACAGAATCGCTTTTAAACCATACCTCTGGTATACTTAGTTCCTGTTGCTCAGTGCATGATGAAAGTATTGCTTACAGGTGTCTGACATAGAGAACTGTGACACCCTTTGAGTATCCTGTGCATGTTTCATGAATTATCACATTTTACTAGATTGTTTCTTGGTTTATATCTGCTGTGGGTGAAATTCATCTGTTCATTTTTATCCCCTCAGAACTTCATCGATGTTATATTCTCTTTCTTCAGGTCCTCTGCCGTCTCCTCAGCATTATTGTAAAGCTGTGTTCCTGTCTTCCACTGTATTCGCATCTTGACCAGATAGGGTGTTTGAAAGGGTGCTTCTCTATTTCCAGTGTGTCTGTCTTTTCTAGTTGTTCGTAGATCTGCTCTGTGAACCCTTGGTGGATGGTGTGGTAGCGGGGCCTACTTGACCCTGCACAGAGCGCTCATCTGGAGCACATGGTTGGACTGTATGCATGACCATTATCTCTCATTGCTCAAGCCTGCTCATTACACCTTCTGGTTAAGGAATCCCTTGACAGCATGAATGCAGTTGTATGCTGGAAAGCAGCAAAAGCCAATATCTGATCAATGTGGCTAGAATATCCTATATCATAGCTTGACATCAAAGCTGTTACAGATCCATGGTCCCTGCCTTGCCATCTACTCATGTACTGCCTTGCTGGCAGTTTTTCTCACTAAAATAACTTTCTTTGGTTCCATAGCTTCAGGCATGAACTGGAGCATATCCTTTAGCTCCACAATATAGGTCTTGACATTACAACCAGGTATTGTCAGATCAAACATTTCTTTGTCTTTTGCTTGCCGTCTAAATTAGTGGAGGTTAAAGGCGCTGTCTTACCTACAAAATGTATCAAGGACAGGATGGATACACCTGAGTGTCCTCTATAGGGCTCTTTCTGATCCTGACCTGGAGACTCTCTGAGCCCAGGCTTCCTGAATGCCCTTGTACCCTTGGCCCCTACCTGAGACATGCATGCCCTGCTTGAGATCTCTGATTTCTTGCAGGGCAGAGTCTAGTTCCTCAATAAACATGTCTCTTTGTTCAGTTATTCATTAGTCTTGTTGTATGAACTTTGCAGTTTGATTTCCTGTTCATGCAAGCTTACCTGTATCTCTTTTCTGGCCTCCTCCATGACAGAGGGTCTTCTATTTTCTATTTTCACTAACGCTTCTTTGAGTAGTTTCTTTTTCTGTTCATTTTCCATTTTCTTTTCACTGATTATGCCCAACATTTCAAATTGCTCTTTTTTTATATTCCTCCAGCTTACTCTTCTTCTGAGTTTCTGAGCTTTTGACAACTCAGTCAGTGTCAATTCAAATTTATCTAGAGTAGTTTAAAGCTAAACTGGATAAGACTGGGACCCTTCCTTTTTAAACTAGGAAATTGTCCCGGCTGGGATTTCTGCATTGGTTTTTTCAATCTGAAATCTGAAGTCAGACTTCTTAGTACTGTCCCAGTAACCAGGATTGTCGCAATCAGAGATCTTAATTATAAACCACTGAACTTCAGATTATCTGGCAGCCATTTATATTTTTCTGTATTTTCTATATTTTTCTCAATGACAGATCTGTCATTGAGGGTGTTGTGCTGTTTCCCATCACTGTTGTCAAAAGCTCAGTATCTCAGAAGAAGAGTAAGCTGGAGGAATATAAAAAAGAGCAATTCAAGAAAATGGAAAATGAACAGAAAAAGAAACTACTCAAAGAACCGTTAGTGAAAATAGAAAATAGAAGACCTTCTGTCATGGAGGAGGGCAGAAAAGAGATACAGGTAAGCTTGCATGATCGGGAAATCAAATTGGAAAGGTCATACAACAAGACTAACGAATAACTGAACAAAGAGAAATATTGATCAAGGAACAAGACTCTGCCCTGCAAGAAATCAGAGATCTCAAGCAGAGCATGCGTGTCTCAGGTAGGGGCCAAGGGTGCAAGTGCATTCAGGAAGCCTGGGCTCAGAGAATCTCTAGACTAGGATCTCCGAGTGGATCAGAAAGAGCCCTATACAGGACGCTCAGGTGTATCCGTCCTGTCCTTGATCCATTTTGTAGGTAAGGCAGCGGATTTAACCTCCACTAATTTAGATGGCTAACAATATACAAGAAATGTTTGATCTGACAATACCTGGTTGTAATGTCAAGACCTAAGTTGACGAGCTAAAGGATATGTTCCAGTTCATGCCTGAAGCTATGGAACCAAAGAAAGTTATTGTAACGCCCTTGCCCGGTGGTGAGGAGGAAGCACACCTAGGCGCTCATAGTACCGCGGAGCAGGCTGGGAGTTGTAGCCAGGGGGAGTCTGAGCCTCAGCACGATGACCAGCAGCTGACCCTGCATATGTAAATAGTGTCGTAAGAGCTTTAGTGTCCTGTGTAGCCTTATAAGTGTATAGCCTGTTGTTAAGTAATTACCACCCTAAATATGTGTATGTGTTCCGTCAGTCTCCTTGTGTGTATATGTTGTGTTTGGTTTTTGTGTGGTTTCGTTAGGAGAATAAAGCAGTTGCTTGGTTTACTATCACGTCTCCACTTGTCCTTTGTCCTGAGGGAGCCTGAAAACGCTACATTATTTTAGTGAGAAAAACTACCAGGTGAGTAGAAGGCAAGGCAGGGACCAAAAATCTGTAACGATTTTGATGTCAAGCTATGATATAGGAATATTTTATCCATATTGGTCAGGTATTGGCTGTTGCTGCTTTCCACTGGGTTAAGCACGGACATCTGAGTCTCCTCGTGAGTTTTACTAGAGGATCAGATGCATTTATTTTACTAGGCAGAATTGTGTCAGTGATGAAGAGAGAGCAGGCATATTTTGCCTATCCCAGCATACGATTGAAATCATGCTGTCAAGGGATTCCTTAACCAGAAGGAGTAATGAGCAGCCTTGAGCATGAGAACGAATGTCATGCATACAGTCCAACCATGTGCTTCAGATGACCGCTCTATGCAGGGTCAAGTAGGCCCTGCTAACCACACCATCCACCAAGTGTTCACAGAGCAGATTCAAGAACAACTAGAAAAGACAGACACACTGGAAACAGAGGAGCACCCTTTCAGACACACCCTATCTGGTCAAGATGCAAATCCAGGGGGGGACAGGAACACAGCTTTACAATAATGCTGACGAGTCACTAGAGAACCTGAAGAAAGAGGATATAACATCGATGCAGTTCGGAGAGGATAAATTTCACCCACAGCAGATATAAACCAAGAAACATTGTAAAATCACTGCATACTTTTTGTTGCATATCAGTCATATTTGGGAACTATAATACATAAGAATAGATAAGAAGACGACGTTTCTGCTTGTATTATATACAGTATATGATATTGAAAGACCTATTGTTAGACAGTGACTTTGCAAACTGACCGGGAAGGTGGAGCTTCATTCTTGGCAGAGATAGACGGAGCATGGGAGCTAATTCACCTGCTGGTGTGAGCGAGGGGCCCCCACAGGACATGGGAACTTCCCCTCCATTCCTGGGAAGGAAGCAGATCACCGTTTGACCCCATCGGTGGAAGTCATTCTTTTTTAAATTGTTTTTTGTTTACTGTTCATGTTGTTTGGATTTATATTTTCAAGTTGCCAGCATATATATCACACCATTATTTGCTGGTTGTGTATGGAAATTTGAAAGAAGCGGTATTTAATGTTAAATACTCAGCATACTCCATAATGTCCCACACTCAGCATACTCCAGAATAGATGACTTTTCATGTTTAATAGTAATAGGCATGAGGTGGAAGAATGTATAATAGAAAACAGTGATTTGTCGGATCATTCAGCTGTGTATCTTATTTTACACCAAGATAAAGACATAGAAATACAGTTTGGAGACTGAATACAGGTATACTCAAGCATAAATATGTGATTATCAAATTAAAAAAGAAGTCAAGTCATATTTAGAGAACAATGATAACGAAGAAGTGAACCCTGCTATACTTGGGAAGCTGCCAAGGCAATATCTATCTATAGCAGTATCTATAGGTATCACTACTACTCAGAAGAAACTGAGGGAGTATAAAATATGGAAGATTGGAGAAAAAATGACAATGTCTAGAAGACCAACTTAAGAAGAATAATAATCCAATCGACTTGGAACTGATTAAACATAGGTAGAAAGAAACAGATGAGTTATATGAGTTAAATGAGGAAGAACCTGGGAAGAAGCACAGATTTGTGTGGCAAACATACTATGAAGTAGAGCCAAAGGCAGAAGGCTTCATAAACAGTGTAGGCATCCTCTCACGAGGCACCAGTAAATGTAGGGGTTTGTGCATTTACTGGGACAGTTATTAATTGTAGCATTAAGTCACAAAATGATTCTTTTGATGGTATTAGAATCAACCTTGTGGGATAACTCAAACAACGCACACACACAGATACTAATACACGACAATACATTTATTAATACATAAAATGTTCATAAAAACATAACAGATCTTATCGTGATGGTTAGCAGAATACAAAAGGTATATATTAAATTACGAAGAGTTACAAATACCAAGAGGGACATACATTCAGTATATCATTCATTTAGACCGTTTCGTAAATTAACTTGGATTACAACTACACTAGACACTCAAAAGCAGGTACATTACTCATAGGAATTAAATCGATATCAACTCAGGTTGAGGTAACAATTGAATTATCGAGCTGCAATGCAGAATGTTGAATACTCATCCAATCTCTGTGGATTCAGATCTTCTGAGGACAAAGAAGCAGTGGCAGGCTTGTTGCTGTGTCCAATCGGCGCCCTCTGGCTCGGTGCCAAGCAGTGCTGTTGCGGCGTGCGACGTGGTGGGGGAGATTCCTGCTGCAATGCTCTAGCAGTGGGTTCTCTGAAGACCGACTAGTTAGTTCTGGCTTACTAGCAGAGTTTGTGCACAGGGGGAAAGTGACTGCAGGTCCCAGCAGGTCAGGAAGAAGACCGGTTCGTTCCTGATGAAGCGCTAGTTCTGAATAGTGATTCAGCTGTCCACAGTTCCGACTTGTTCACGAGGCTTGCTGCTGGCTAACCTTGGGTGGATCCTTTGGTTACGCACTGGCAATCTCCATTCTCGACTCTTAGAACAAAGGAAAGTCCTGGACTCGGACACACTGGCCGTTACGTGGTGGTCCGGGCTGAGTCTGAGGATTTTCAGGAGGAGCTCTGAGTATAAGAATGTCCAGGAGGCGCTGAGTCGAGAGATGTTCAGGAGGCGCTCTGTGCGGCCTGTTTTACCTGGAGAAACTGCGGTCATTCATTGGTTGAAAGTTTCATGGGCATCAGGGACCCACGTGGGGTTAACCTGCCCTACCAGTTCCTGATCGGCAGATGATGAGTAACAATGCACTCTGCCCTTAGAGTTGTAAACAACTTTGAATAAGACTTTCTTTAGGAATCTCCCAGACTTTAAGATGCCAGAGACGACCATTTGTTAGGGTGGTTGATGTGTCTCAGCCTTGGGAGTTGTTCCTTATCAGGACACTCTATCAGCTAGAAAAACACCTTAATTGTGAACCAAATGGAATGGCCTCTCTGTATCAAGCACCACTGAGATGAAGGAGAGAGAGGTTTGGCAAGGGAGCAGCAACTTAATTCCTGTACTTTAATAAGCCTTGCCGCTACAACAGCAAGCCTCAAACACAATCTGTAAGATAAAAGACCCTCAGATAAAAGACCTCTTTTTAAATATTGACAAAATTGATGGAATATTTTCATTCATATCTCCAAAATGGTGCATACTACAAGCGTAAAACCAAATGCACGTGAAAGCAGGGACTCAGAGCTTCCATTTATTCTCTATTATCCCCGGTTTAAAACTCAGCATCATGTCTGCCTCCATAAAAATGTGTTTTTGTTTTGTTTATCTTGTACCACAGAACAGAAATATCTTTGTATTTCAAGCCCACAAAGTGTCCTAATGATGCAATACATGATCTAAGGAAGATTATCATGGGAATATCAACATTATTTTCCCCATAAAAATGCATTCCTTTCATTTCGTTTTATTTTTTAAATTAACTCATATTATGTATAGTAGTGGCCTTCAATTTAAAAACAATCTAGCACTGCTGAATGAACAATTCAAATCTATAAAAATAAAATCACAAAATTGAGAATTGAAATAAAATGTTTACCTCAAAATAAGACATTACTAACAATGACCACAAGGTGGAGATATTGACCTTACAAGTTAGGAAAGGCAAAGGTGTGTTAATGTAAAAGGAATAGAAATGCATTGAATTTGAAAAAATACTGTTTTTATTTCTAAATTAAAAAGAAAAACAGTTATGCTGTAGTGCGGTATCGCTGTTACCTTTCTGCTATTATTTGGTCTACTATGCAAAAGCTGCTTATGTTTTGGCAGTATGAAACTATGAAGCACTCTGGATTATGGAACACTGTGCCCTTTGAGACACACCTGTGCATGTTGCACAAATTATCATTGCATTGTGCATTAGGGACTAAATATACTAAAAGTGATTTCACTTATGTGAACTAAATAAATTATTAGTTATTTTATGTGTTTTTAAAAAAATCTAAATAAAATACATGCTTTTGTTTTTATTTATCTTGTACCATAGAACAGGAAAATCTTTGTAGTTCAAGCCCACAAAGTGTCCCAATGATGCAATACACGATTTAAGGAAGATTATCTTGGGAATATCAACATTGTTTTCCTCATAAAAATGCATTCCTTTCATTTTATTTTTTAAACAAACTCACATTATGTATAGTAGTGGCCTTCAATTTAAAAAACATCTAGCACTGTTGAATGCCCTGAAAAACAATGTTCCCTCAAAATAAGACATTACTAACAATGACCACAAGGTGGAGATACTGACTTTACAAGTTTGGAAAGGAAAAACTGAGAAAAGGTAAAAGGAATAGAAATGCATTGAATTTGAAAAAAATACTGCAGTAAACGATGAATGGTGTAAATGGTGAATGTTTCTATTCTGTTGACATTGCCTGTGATTAATACATGGGAGAAATACCCACACATGACATAAAATATTTCAATCACATACTGTAGTATTGATGGTTACTCATCACCAGCCAATCAGGAACTGGTAGTGCAGGTTAACCCCATGTGGGCCTCTGATGCCCATGAAACTTTCAACCAATGAACAACCTGCATGTCCTCCAGGTAAAAACAGGCAACACAGAGCGCCTGTAGAACAATTCCAGGGCAGCACAAGGTTCCCAAGGGAACACAGTTCCCAAGCGCAGGACATTCTCACAGCGCGCCTGCTGGACATTCAGCCTCAGGGCTCCACCTGAGCATCCTCAGACTCAGCCCGGACCACCACGTAATGGCCAGTGTGTCCGAGTGCAGGACTTTCCTTTGCTCTAACAGTCGAGGACGGAGGTTGCCAGAGCGTAACCAAAGGACCCACCCGAGGTTAGCATCAGCAGCAAGCCTCGTGAACAGGTCGGAACTGTGGACAGCTGAATCACTATTCAGAACTAGCGCTTCATTAGGAACGAACCGGTCTTCTTCCTGACCTGCTGGGACCCACAGTCACTTTCCTCTTGTGCACAAACTCTTTGCTAGTTTCAGCCAACACTAACTAGCCAGTTTTCAGAGAGCATCAGCAGCGCACCGCATCGCAGGAATCTCCCATCACGGCGCAAGGCAACAGCATTGCCTGGCACCGAGCCAGAGAGTGCCGATTGGACAGCAATAAGCCTGCCTTTGCTTCTTTGTGTCTGCAGGAGATCTGAATCCACAGAGATTGGATGAGTATTCAACATTCTGCATTACGGCTCGAGAACTCAATTGTTACCTCAACCTGAGTTTATATCAATTTAATTCCTATGAGTGATGAACTTGCTTTTGAGTATCTAGTGTAGAAGTTGTAACCAAGTTCATTTACGAAACGGTCTAAATGAATGATATACTGAATGTATGTCCTTTTGGTATGTGTAACTCTTCGTGATTGAATATATACCTTCTGTATTCTGCTAACCCTCTCGATAAGATCTGTTATGTTTATATGCACATTTTATGTATTAATAAATGTATTCTCGTGTATTAGTACCTGTGTGTGTGCGTTGCTTGAATTATCCCGCAAGGTTGGATTCTAATACCATCAAAAGAATCATTTTGTGACTTACTGTTACAATTAAGAATTGTCCCAGTAAATGCACAACCCCTACATTACTGGTGCCTCGTGAGAGGATACTACACCGTAAACAGGCGCCGTCCTTCGGATGAGACGTAAAACTGAGGTCCTGACTCTCTGTGGTCATTAAAAATCCCAGGGCGTTTCGTGAAAAGAGTAAGGGTGTAACCCCGGCATCCTGGCCAAATTTCACATTGACCCTTACCAATCATGGCCTCCTAATAATCCCCATCTATGAATTGGTTTCATTACTCTACTCTCCTCCCCACTGATGTGTGGTGAGCGTTCTGGCGCACTATGGCTGCCGTCGCATCTTCCAGGTGGATGCTGCACATTGGTGGTGGTGGAGGGGAGTCCCCATTACCTGTAAAGCGCTTTGTTTGGAGTGTCCAGAAAAGCGCTATATAAGTGTAAGTAATTATTATTATTATTATCACGCTTGCTTGAGCACAGATGCTTCCCCCCCACCCTGTACTTACCCCCAAATGGTGAATGTTTACCCAAATGGTGAATGTTTACACTGTAGTGGCAAGGCTTATTAAAATACAGGAATCAAGTTTGCTGCTCCCTTGCCAGTCTCTCTCTCCCTCATCTCAAGTGGTGCTGGATACAGAGAGGCCATTCCATTTGGTTCACATTTAAGGTGTTTTTCTAGCCAATAGAGTGTCCTGATAAGGATCAACTCCCAATGTTGAGATTCTCCAGCAACCCTAATAAATGGTATTCTCTGACACCTTACTGTCTGGGAGAGTCTCATCCCAAGTTGTTTACAACCCTAAGGTCAGAGTGCTTTGTTACTCATCATCAGCCAATCAGGAACTGGTAGAGCAGGTTAACCCCACGTGGGTCTCGGATGCCCACGGAACTTTCAACCAATGAACGGCCGTAGTTCCTCCAGTTAAAACAGGCTTTTTCGGGGCTTCTCCTGGACATTCGCAGACTCAGGGCTCCTCTTGAACATTCTAAGACTCAGCCCCGACAATCACGTAACGGCCAGTGTGTCCGAGTGCCAGGACTTTCCTTTGTTCTAAGAGTCGAGAACGGAGGTCGCCAGACCGTAACCAAAGGATCCACCCAAGGTTAGCCTAGCAGCAAGCCTCGTGAACCAACCGCAAATGCTCACCTGGTCAACAAGTGAACTACGGTGGGAACTGTGGACAGCTGAATATCAGTATTCAGGACTAGCGCTTCATCAGGAACGAACCGGTCTTCTTCCTGTCTAAAGAGTATGACCTGCTTGAACCCACAGTCACTTTTCTCCTGTGCACAAACTCGCTAGTAAAGCCAACACTAACTAGCCGGTCTTCAGAGAGCATCAGCAGCGCATCGCAGCAGGAATCACTCCCTCCTTCTCCCACACTGGCCACTGCTGGCACCGGGCCAGAGAGCAACGATTGGACACAGCAACAGCCTGCCACTGCTTCTTTGTGTCCACGGAAGATCTGAATCCACACAGATTGGATGAGTATTCAACATTCTGCATTACAGCTCGAGAATTCAATTGTTACCTCAACACCAGCTGATATCAATTTAATTCCTATGAGTGATGTACTTGCATTTGAGTATCTAGTGTAGAAGTTGTAACCAAGTTCATTTACGAAACGGTCTAAATGAACAGTATACTGAATGTATGTCCCTCTTGGTTTGTAACTCTTCATGATTGAATATATACCTTTTGTATTCTGCTACACTCACAATAAGATCTGTTCTGTTTATACGCACATTTTATGTATTGATAAATGTATTGGCATGTATTAGTATCCGTGTGTGTGCGAAGCTGAGTTATGCCATAAGGTCGGTCTTCAATAGCCATCAAAGAATCATTTTGTGACTTACTGCTACAATTAATAATTGTCCCAGAAAATGCACAAACCCCTACATTTATTGGTGCCTCGTGAGAGGATGCCTACAACACTAAACCCCTGATGAGAAAGGAAGGTTTCTATTTCCTGGATCTACATCAAAGACAAGAGGGGGAGGTTGTGGAGAAATGTATATATAACTTGTGTAGAGCCATATCCCCTTCGAGCTATGATAGGTACTATAACTATTATGGTCCTTATTGTGGTTCCTTATATGCATACAATAAAGCTTGGCTGGACGAACGAACAGTTCAGGCCCAAATTTCTTGGTTTCTACAACTGAAAACACTTCACTAAGTACACTTTTACTGCTCTTTTGACATGATCAAGAATCTGTCATTTTTTAAAAGACGTGTCGACCCGACTGCAGATTCGCAGCAAAAATGTAAGCTCTAGTAAAATATTATAATTTTGGGCAGCAAGCACAGGTTTCTGTCAACAGTAACAGGGATCAGTCTCCGAGATCTGTAAGCAGTACTATGCTGATACACATCTGTATATGCTGTTTTTTTAAGTAGAAACAGTGCAATGAATCCACCCTTGTGATCCTGTGGGTTGCTGTACTTCACAACACTATCTCTGGTGCATCTGGAGCTAAATCCTGATCCTGATTATTGCCCTGGGCATGTACCAGTAAATCACACGAGCATATATATATTTCACTGTGTTGAAGCTGGAGACACAGAATCACTGCAAACACGTCACTGAATACACTTTTCCTGCTCCTTTGACATGATCCAGAATTTGTCATTTCTTCAAAGACCTGTCGGCCAGACTGCAGATCTGCAGCCAAAATGTAAGCTCTAATAAAATATGATAATTTGTGAAACATGCACAGTATTGTCTCAAAGGGTGTCACAGTGCTCTATGTCAGACACCTGTAAGCAATACTTTCATCATGCATTCAGCAATAGGAACTGAGTATACCAGAGATAAGGTTTAAAAGCGATTCTGTGGTACAACATGCCAGGCTTAGGGTGCTCGTTCCCTTCAGGATTATGCTGATGAACTCCGCTTTTTGGCTTCCCTAGTCCCTGGAGTCCTGATGCCCTCATTCATCAGTTCAGTCGTGGGCTTTCCAATGAACTTTAGGATCACCTCGTCCAATTACCTCCCCACTTCCCTGCCCTGGAGGCTTTCATTTCACGAGTCTGAAATGGAATTGATTTAAGACTACAAGAACGTCAATCCGACGTCCAGTCCCACTTCGTCTCCATGGCCAGAGCCCTCTTTCTCCCCATTCTCCTCTGGGCTCTCACTTCCAGCAGCTCTTTCCAGGGGTGAATGTCAACGGTCTCTTCCGGCCTTCATTGATTCCAGTGTTGCAGGGGATTTCCTAGATATCGGACTCACCTCTCCTCTCAAGATCCCTCTGCAACTGATTGTTTCAACAAATGCCAAATGCATTACCCCATGGTTCAGCTCAGCATCAGCCCTATACTCCCTATAAAATGTGTCCCCTATTTTTCAATATTGTTTCTTCTCCTCAATTGATTTCTTCTTCTTCCAAAGGTGTCCTTTTTGGAATGACAGGTAAAAAGGAAAAGCTTTGTGATTTTGAACTGAGCCAGCACTGCCAGAATGTCATCATGGTCATTGCACACCACTTCACCCTTGTGCCACCACTGGAAACGGACCATATCATCTCCTCCCTGTCTGGATTGTTAGTAAGATGTAGACCCCTCTAGTTTTAGGACTTTTTTAATGTTAGTAATGTCATTGATGATGTTAAATCTTCATCTTGGGAATCCAGTTTCCAAAGAATTTTCAAAACGATGTAGTGCTGACTGAGCGGTCCAACACTGGTCACAGATAATAAGATCACATGGACTGTGGTGCTTTCCTGTAATCAAGAAAAATCAGAATATCAGGCATATATATGGCATAATTTCCAAAGTCAAGTGAAGTATGGACTTAAAATTGTCAAAAGATAAATCATCTTTATAGAGTATGTTATCTGTTTAATATACGTTTACATTGTGATGAAACACTTTTCAAGACGACCATAAACATATGCAGCATGTTTAAGACAGGAATCTCAGTTTAGTTACAAAAACTTTGGCTGATAATCTGTCTGAAATTTCCATTTTTACTGCATGTTATTTAAGGATAAGTACTAACTCATTGACATTCCGTTGATTAAAATAACACTTAACATTAATCACAAATGTATTATTCCAAATAAACTGTAGTAATCAAGAGAAATTAAGAAACTAAAACATAAAGCACTCTTCTGAGGATGCCAGATGCACATACAGATAGATATACTTACACCTAGGGCCAATTTGACCAGAATCCGTTTAACCACCCACCAATATATCTTCGGACTGATGGGTAGAAACCAGAGCCCCTGAAGGAAACCAAAGCAAACTTTGCGATATTACAATTTTTCAGTTATTAAAACATGTTGCAAATCTAACTTATACATATAATACTCATGTCTGAAATGCATAGAATGCTGACACTCCAATCTTTCATATGCAATGTTTTGCACAAAATCAGCAGCTGAACAGCAGTATGTGACATACTTTTATCCAGTGCCTTTCAGAGCAGAAACATAAATGTGGGCAAGAGTTCTTCCTCTATGGTCTGCTGTACTTTAGCTAGTCACATTTTGGCTGTGGCATGTGTACTCCTGGGAACCCTGGACTGTAATGAATATCAGGCATTATGTAAAAATTAATCATGTGAGCATATTATTGTGTTGAAGCAAAACACAAAGAATCACTTCTAAAACTTCAATTTAACTTCCAGTGTCTGGTCTTGAAATGCTGTCCCATCACCCATCTTCTGACTTCTGGGTGTGTTAATAGATAAATGTCATTTTCTTTTTCCCATATGCTCTTCTCTGCATCATTAAGTACTTGTGGGTCATATCATGTACCTCCTGGCATCCTGACTGGCAGGCGGCTGCTACAGAAAAGTAAAATAAATGATAAGATCTGCATATATTTGTGTTGAAGACAAAAACAAAAGAATTCAACATCTATATACTTTACACTTTACTGTAGCTTTTACAATACGACAATCTTGTCATATTTACAATCATCAATTGTTTTAGGTTGCTTAACTGATTATCTGGAGACACTTGTTCCAATGAACAAACAATGACCTTTGTTTAAGAGACAACTTACATTTTTAAACATTCCTTTAAAGATAAACCTCTGAAAATGTTTTAAATCAAACTTCCAACTTCTTAATTATGTTATAAAATGGCTAAAAAATTATTTAGTCCTTAACCTATTCAGAAAACTTCACTAAAAGGATTAAGGAATTGTTCTCTCGACTCATCTTCAATTCAATTCAATTTATTTTTTATATAGCACCTTTTACAACAAGGTTGCCCAAGGCACTTAACAAAGCAAGTGACCATATATGTTGTGAATACAGAATAGAAAAGACCAGAAGATAACAGAGGAGAGGAACCAAAAACTCCTTAGTAAGGAAAAAAAAACCTCTAGGGTTTATAGAGGGTTAGGGCCCATATCATATCATATCATCTTGTGCGTTCTGTTCTGGGTGAATACAAACGGTGTCATTCATGAAGTGCAATCGGTGCAACATGGCTGGAGAAGAGTGGCAGGCGGACTCTACAAAACAGAAGAAGCACATTGATATGATTTTGTTGAAGACACAATGAAAGAACAACTTCAAGAACTCCATTTGTTGCACTTTTCTATTGCTTTTACATTATGAGAAACCTGTCACATTAAAAGCTGCAGTGGACTGAGGCTGCTTATCTGCTCCAATGCAGTAAATCCTTCAAGAATGTGACAGACTCTGCTGGAAAGTGACACCTGTTAGAGTGAAAAATGTCCTTTGTGTAAGAGACAGGTCTCTATTAATCAGAAATCACAGCTCAGACATACATAGGAGCCACTGTAGTTGATAATTGCCTCACAATTTCAAAATCAACTGTGTGTTCTGAATTATTATTTTTTCAATTAAACTATTTACAACAGTTTATGGCTAAAATGAACATAAAATGCAGTCATTGTAGATAAGGTCTACGGCATCTTTTGAACTGCAATTAAAGTTCTAAAATATTCTTGTACAGATAAGGCACTTAAAATTTATTTTTATCAAATGTCTAACTTCTTAAAGAAGTTTTGAAATATCTCTGTAGTCCAAAAACAATTGCTGTAGTCCTTAGTCTTTTCAGAAACTTTCACTAAAAGGTTTAAGGAATTGTTATCTAGACTCATCCTGTAGGCCCTGTTCTTGGTGTCATTCATGAAGTCCAGTCTGTCTCAGTCAATGTCTCTTCCCAAGCGGTTGCCTGTCTAATGCTGCTGGAAACTCCAGTGTCCGTTCTGGAAATGCTGGGCCATCATCGATCTTCTGACAATGACTATTGCCTTTGTCTGTAAATATTAAATTCATAAATCAGTAATTTTTTTAATACATCATCTAAAAAAGATTTGAGAGTTTTTTCAATTTAAAAGCAGATGTCTTACACTGAAAACGATTCTTTGCATTGCGCCACTGATTATGAACTAATTTGAAAACTGTTTTAAGTGGAGTGATCGCTCTTTATAAACATTCAGATAAAGTCAACAGTTTTTCAAAAGTGGTGACAATTAGACCTCTTAATTCCAAAACTTTCAATAAGAATACGAGCTGGGCAGATGTCTCGCAGTGTTTTGTCTTGGGAATATTTGAGTGGGGTGGCTAATCAGCCTCTATGCTCTTCTGAGCTTCATTTATCTCCTTTTCTACTCTTATCCCCTCCATCTGAGTGGGCCAGATAATCTGCCACGATGCTCTTCTGTGCATCTGTGAGCCTCTTTGTGGCCGTCTCAAATGCCCTCCTGGCAGCCTGGCTGGTGGTGAACTGGAGATGGTATCTACAAAACAAACACATATACACAGTGTATTATTGTTTCCAAGCCACGGACAGTTCGATTAATACATTAAAACAACTTTGTGATTTGGTTTACTTCTCATGCAGTCTTCGCAAGTCGTTTGAAGGATTATAAATTGGCTCCTCCACAGAAGAAATGAAAACATTTTCAGTCTCTGTTCCACAGATGCTATCAGTGGCAGTACAGCGTGGTTTAGTGAAGTAAAGGTGAAATACCTGAAAAAACAGACAAAATGCAGTTATTGTACTTTTCAACTATTGTTGAATGCCGAAGACAGATGTTGGCAATGAACTGGAGAGAATATATGAGCGTAAATTCGACTTACATGTTCCTCTTCTTCATTCAGGGCAAAGCATGCCAGCTGCTGTGAGGAGGTTGTGTGCTTTGTCACTGCTATTATCGCCAGTTTTTGCCCTCTTTGTGACACAAAATCCTTTCTCTGCATCCATACCTGGACCTGAAATCACAAGCAATTCAATAAATAATATTTGATTCAAAACTGCTACTAATCATTTTACAGTAGCAACAGCAGCACCCAGTAATGAAGTGTATGGAGAGTGTTGAGTGTTTCAATCAGTCAGTCTGACCTACTTGGCTGGGTGCTAAGCTTCTGTAGAACGAGGCGGCTGGGATCCCAATGAGGACTCACAAGTAGGGGATGGTGTGGAAGAGAGGTGCAAAAGATGAATGTGAAGGAGAGAAGGGGCTACATATTACATGAGGAGGTGTCATTAAGAATTATTACGATTTAGTGCTGCTGAGGCTGTTTGAACCTGATGTTTGCCATTCACTAACTCTTGTTCCATATGGAGTTACTGAAAAAAAGTTGGGGTGGAGATCAAATTCCACTCTCACACTTCCACTCTCAAGTGCATTCATTCTGCCTGACTGAAAACAGAGCTGAGAGAATCTTCTCCCTCACCCCACCATCAAGTCCAGTCTCCCTGTTAAGGCCCTAAGTAACGGGAGCCCACCTAAATGACAGCGATGAGCCCTGACTATCATTGTTATTCTTTCTCTTTATAAATGTCAGATAATAGTGTCATTGTTAGAATTTGACCAAACAACTGAAATATGCACGACTGTCATTCTTACTGTCATATTCTTTATCACCCCTAGGTGCTGCAGGTGCTTCAGCTGGAGAATAGTCTGCAGGTAATACAGCACAAAAAGCTGCTCAGGCATGGTGATGTCTTCAGAGGTGTGCGTCTTCTCCAGTATCCGCTCCACATCTCTCTTTGTAGCCCTCAGCACCTTCCAGCAGTCACTGGCTCTAGGCCAAGGACTCTGCAGCTGTCTGTATCTGTGGCAGAAGGAGTAGTACCATCAACGTCAATTCCCGTCATGTACTGGAACCGGAAACAAACTGGAATCAGAGTTCCAAATGGAAAATACCTCTTTTTGATGACTTCCTGTGAGACATCCTAGCTGCCTTTTTGCTGAATGTCCTTTAGGATGCTCTGAAAGATGATGATGACGTTAGCCAGGCTGGGATCCTCCTTTCCTAGGTTGATGGCATTCAGGATGTATCACAGGAACCGGTTGATGTTTTTTATGTAATTAGCAATGGTTTTGTGAGACATTCCAGTCATCCTCAGTTGGTAAAAAAAAGTACGCATTTTGGGAATGTCCTTCACAAACATCAAGGAATCTGGAAATGTTGTCTATCTAAAAAAATGTTTTTAGGGTTTATTTTTAGAGTTGGCACAATCTCAGATGGGTGAATTCTGTGCTAATAATTTAAAATATGTACTTTGTGAGTCTCTGCCCAGTTTTAAATACCTACCTCCTGAGAGCAGGTTACCATATCTAGGTCCTGTATAAGGTACCGTTTAAACCCAGCCAGGTGAGGAGCATCTAGAGCGTGTTTTCTGTATAGTCCATCCCGGGTCACTCTCTTCTGGAGAGCCTGCTGATAACTCTTAACTACTGGGGTCTTGTAGGGATTTACTGGAACAGGACCCAACCCCAAGTCCTTCCAGGGCACCTTCCTGCCGTTTAGCTGCACTTCATTGAATTTTTTCACTTTGACATTTAGAGCACTAGGCAGAAATCACATTGCGTTGACACCCGCCGCGGGGCTTCAGGATGCTTGGTTTTAATTAAACAGTCGAATTCCCCTGGTCCTCACCAGTTCTAAGCCAGCTGCTAGACATTGGCCAGCACCCCCCCGGGCAGGAGGGGGTTGACTGATCCACGCCGCAGCTGGGGAGATCCGCGCGAAGGGCCTGGCGCGTGTCCAGATTCGTTGCCATGGATGATGGCTTGCCCCCCTGGCACCCCGGCCATCCTGCGAGAAGGGGATGGAGGTCTTTGACCGGGCGCCCGAGAGTGGCCATGGCACACGGCGCCTCGTCCAGCCGAGACTCACGCCCAGCCCCGCTTCCCAACCCAGCCCGACCAATCCAGCCATAGAGGCAATCCTTATCCCAAAGTTATGGATCTGACTTGCTGACTTTCTTTACCTACATTGTTCTAACATGCCAGAGGCTGTTCACCTTGGAGACCTGCTGCATACTACAAGCTTAAAACTAAATGCACATGAAAGTATAGACTCAGATCTTTCATTTAATTTCTATTATCCCCAGTTTAAAAACTCAGCATCATGTCTGCATCCATAAAAATGTGTGGCCAATGTTTTTAAATACTGACCACATGGATGTGTTTATGTCCCAGTGTGTGGTCCATGCGTGCTTTGTCGCTATGTTCCCCACTTCCTGACCTTGATTGTTCTTCCTCCCCCATTGGCCCATCATCACACCATTGTTTCCGTATTATGTCATCATCAATTAGCTTCTCGGCCAATCAGATTGCAGTTTATTCAGTATATAACTTAGAGGTTTTCAGAAGGAAGAGCCCTTTCATTTGACTTATGTCCTGCTTGGCTTTGGTTTCATTTCGCTTTTGTTTTTTTTGGTGTGTGTGTGTGTGTGTTTCATATAGCTTCGGCTTTGTAGGTTTGTGTTTGTCTCCTTGGACTTTCGTTTGTTTGTGTTATCTTTTATTTAGCCATTACCTTGCTCAGATGTATTGTATCAACCCCTGTGTTCTTTTGTACCCTGTTACTTGTGTCCAGTCTCGTTTTCCCTTTGGTATTCGTAGTTCACTTGTGTATTTGTGTGAACTTTTGTGTAGTGGATTAGTTTAGGCTGTTGATTTTTGTTTTAGAAACACTAGTTTAGGACGGGTGGGTGCCTTTTGTCTTGTATGGTTTTGGGTAGCTAGAGCGTTAGAAGATGCATAAGACTGAGTGTTTTGGTTTTTCTTCTGTAGTAAGGTTAGCTTTCTCTCATTTTCTTAGCCAGCTCCATTTTGTTTGTTGTTTTCTTTTCTTTGGCAAAGCTTGGAGACGACTCGGAGGGTCATCTGGTCACCCGGGGGACTTTGTGCGATTTTCCCCCTTACCGGCTAGTCTGAATGGTCCTAGGCAGTGGGTCACCGGGAGCACATGGGGCGTCCAGGCCACCACCGGACCTCGCTTAGTCTGAAAGCGCAATAAAAGCTTCGATCGAGGGCTGACTTTCAATAGAAAATAGTGAGGTGGCTGCTCTGCTACGTACTGCACCCTGACCCAGAATTAGGTCATCTGTGAATGATTTATCTCATACTGAACAGGATTACTATTGCAACAACACATCATCAGTAGGGTAAAACTCACCTGTCTCGCGACGGTCTAAACCCAGCTCACGTTCCCTATTAGTGGGTGAGCAATTCAACGCTTGGTGAATTCTGCGTCACAATGATAGGAAGAGCCGACATCGAAGGATCAAAAAGCGAAGTCGCCATGAAAGCTTGGCCGCTATAAGCCAGTTATCCTTGTGGTAGCATTTCTGACACCTCCTTCTTAAAACCCCAAAAGTCAGAAGGATCATGAGGCCCCACTTTCGCGGTCTTTATTCATACTGAAAATCAAGATCAAGCGAGCTTTTGCTCTTCTGCTCCACGGGAGGTTTCTGTCCTCCCTGAGCTCACCTTAGGATACCTGCATTGCCGTTTGACAGGTGTAAAACCCCAGTCAAACTCCCACCTGCTTCTGTCCCCGGAGCAGGTCGTGGCTGGCTCAGAAACAAGAGCCTGTATGGGGCTCGCCCTCCTGCCTCACCGGGTAAGTGAAGAAAAGATAAGAGTAGTGGTATTTCACTGGCAGCGCCCTCAGGAGGGGGGCCTCCCACTTTTTCTACACCTCTCATGTCTCTTCTCAGTGCCAGACTAGAGTCAAGCTCAATACAGTCTTCTTTCCCCGCTGATTCTGCCAAGCCCGTTCCCTTGGCTGTGGTTTCGCTAGATTGTATATAGGGACAGTGGGAATCTTGTTCATCCATTCATGCGCATCACTAATTAGATGACAAGGTATTTGGCTATTTTATTTACCAGATTTACTGGTTTCTTTTCCAGGTTCATGGGCCCGTGCACATTGTCATCCAAATGACACCTGCATGACAGCATTTGGGAGATGATATAATCCACCTTTGAGGCTTTGAGTTTTCCCATGCTGATAGTAATCATTACGAGATCCCAAAGTCAGTGATGGGTTATCTAGTTTAAGTGCCATCCAGTCTTTTTTCAGTCCCAGCTTAGGTAGGGCTACATGGGGCGGGACCTAGCTAGTTGTTAGCGAGGAAAAAGAAGCTATAGCTGTGATTTTGTTCAGCTGTGAGGTTTACATTTTTCAATTTTTACAATTATTTTTACAGAGTTTAACAATTACATACACTTACATACATTTGTTACCTTTTATTATACCCACGTTTTTTTTCCGCCGATCATTGAAAGGATGTCAAGGGTGTATAGGAGGGCTCTTTGGCTGAAGAGTTTTACCAGGTGTTTCTGTCTTTTTTCTCCAATTTCCAGTCTCTGTAGGACGTTGTAGTTTGCAAACCATTTCCCTCTTGTTCCAACTGGAAAACCGCAGAATGTGACTTTCTCAGCTCCTGCCAACTCTTTTATTTGCTCTTCCAGGGTGTTGTAACAGAAAAATAAGTTCTGATCCCGAGATGAAGTTACACAGATGAGTTTAATGCATGCAAGGAACAATAAAACCGAAGTCTTGTTCCCGCCAGGAACAACAAAACCAAAGTATTGTTCAAAGTACCGGTACAAAACTTTCATTTTATATAGCCCTTTCCTGTCGCTTCTGACGTAGCTCATTACTATGGTAATAGCCCTTTGCTGCCGCTTCTGATGTAGCTCATTATTATGGTAAAGGGGGGAGGTCACGGTATTTGGACAGTTCACAGACTCTTGGCCAAATGGTCAGGGTTTTAGGTTACCCTCCCTGGGGGTTTCCTAGCTGGCATCTGGAATCCTTATCAGTTAACCCCCTTTCCTGCCATAACTCTAAGCCTGTTACTTAGAAGTCCAGTCCTCATGCAGAAAGGAATCAGTTAACCCCTTCTTCACATCTTGTATCCTTCTCCTTCTTATTTCCTTCTCCATGGCTGCTTTTCCTACCATGTGCAGGTTCTGTTTGTATCTGATTGTTATGTCAGTCACTATTGGCTCATTGTTCTTGGTGAAGATGAGGTCAGGCTTTCTCAGTTCATTGGACGCTATAAGCCTGATATGTGGCGCTTTTCTGACCTCCCAGTTTTGTTTCTTAGCTTCTTCGGCTAAGATGTCACAGATTTTGTTGTGTCTCTTTATTCTTGTGTTTTGTACGCTGGGGCATTGTCCGAGTATGTGGGAACAGGTTTCAGTCTTTTCCTGGCAATTACGCAGAGTGTTGGGAATCCCCTTTGACCTCTGTTTAGGCACTCCCTGGTGGGGTATACATTGGCCCGTAGCTGTGGGGCTGCAATTAAATGTCTTTCTCTGGAGTATGGTGTGTAAGCCAGGAATTGCTGTCGGGATGATCTTTGAAGTTGCTGATCCCCATTCCTTGAACAGATAGTTTTGTCCAATTTTCGAATTCTTCTTTCCGCCAATTGCAGGGGGTTTAAAATTTTGCTTTTTGTTTGGGGCTGGTCTCCCATTCCTCTGGTAGCAATATTTCTTCTGTCGGGATTGTTAGGGTTGTTGGGTCGGCTAGCTGTGGGATTTAGCTTTCATCACCTCCAGCTCTGATCCAGAGTTTCTGGAATTTTTCTTGCGCTTCATTTGATTGCATTAGAGTGCTGATGATTGAGTCTGTAGACATTGCCATGCGCTGTAGCCTTCAGATTTGGATTGATGGTATCAGGCTGGATAGGTTGATTATGCCCAATCCCCCATCTCTATTGCTGGAGTAGATTAGTCCATTGCATGTAGACTGAGGTAGATTTTTGATCGCTTTCCGTATGAGTCGGTCAAGACTTTTTAGTGTTACTTGATTAGTGTAGGCGTGATCCATTTGGTAGAACAGTCTGGGGATTGTGTAGACATTTAGGATTGTTACCTTCTGTAAGGTTTTAGCGGGGCTTTGTCGATTTTAAGGATCCGTGTTTGTAGCAGATTTATAGCTTCTGGTTGATTAGTTGTCATCCATGGGCTTATTTTAAGACCCAGGTATTTTTCAGATTCGCTTTGGGTTATCATATGGAGTTTGTTGTTGTTTATGGACCAGTCATCACAGTTGTTGATGACATACGAGTCCTTGGTAGGTGTAATTAGGAACCCGTGGCATTTTTTGGCTTGGACCATCAGTCCTGTTTGTGCGCAGTATTCTTCGGGGATGCAGATGTTTTTTTTCATCCCTTCCCAGCTGTCGCTCAGCAGAACCAGGTCATCTGCAAATGCCAATGTTGAGATGTTTCCAGCCTCAGTATTGAGGCCGCAACCATGTTCTTCCAAGACATTGATCAAGCGATCCTGGGCTATGTTGAATAGTATGGGTGACATGGGATCACCTTGTTTAACTCCAACTTTAATGGAGAATTCTTGTGAAGACTGGCTTTCTGCTTTGATCATGGTAGTGCAGTCATGGTAAGAGTTCTTGATTAGATCAATTATGTGGTTGTCCAGTTCTCTTTGTTGCAGGACTTGAAATATTTGGTCGTGGGCCACAGTGTCAAATGCCTTGGCGATGTCAATGAACACCACTGCAATTTGTTTATGGGTCTTTTTGGCATTTTCCAGGATGTATTGTAATCCTGTCGGATTTTTTGAACTGTGCCAAGTTCTTGGACAATTATCTGATTGATGTTTTTGCCCCTTTATATTTAATTTCCAGTGTTTTCAGTTTTGTTAGTTCTTCATCTGTCAATATCTTGCTGGAGTCTTTGTTTGTATTCAATTCTTGGATTCTTTCTTTGTTCCTGATGTCTGGATGGGCATGTCGTTTGTGTTGCGATAAGCCGGATTTTGATTGGAAGTACATATTACAGATGTTATACTTCCATTCACCTTTTTCTTCAATCATGTCAGTTCTCCCTTTGCATTTGCGGAGATGGCACTGGATGGAGTGGAGATTATTGCTTGTGTTGTTGCATTTGGTACATAGAAACATATTTCATTGTGTTTGAGGTTATAGTGTTGCAGTGCCATCCTCGACCTTCCAGTCTTTTCTTTGCTGATAAGACAGGTTTGATCATCATTTGACAGTTGCATGGTTATGGTCTGGCCACTTAGTCCTCTTAGAAAGGCTGGCTCATTGAGTGACTCATTCACTTCCGGACTATGGTCCTCTTCCTCTTGCAGAGGTGGTGTTAGGCTCTCGTCATTATACTCAGGTGTGTCATTTTCAAATTCCTCCAAAATGTTTATCAGGGAGGGATTGCGTTCTTGTATGAGGCTTTTGAGGTCAATGGTATCGTCAAGCCTCTTTATGGTCTTCTACTGGGATCCGTAGATCACAAGTGCGTGGTTTATTTTGATCGAAGATGTTTCGGTCGAACGGATGAGTAGACTAACATCGAGCATGACCTGGGCCAAGTCGTCATATGTTGTCTATGTACTCACAGAGATGAGTCTTAACTCTCTTTCTTTGATTCTTGACAGAGGACTTGCTGTAAGGGAACAGGACCCAACCCCAAGTCCTTCCAGGGCACTTTATTTGCCTGGGTGACATGCCATTCAGTATGGTACATCATTAACATTACTCTCCATTTTGAGGTTTCGCCAGTGGGTACTACCCAGTGGGTTGGCAGGCCCACAGGAGGGGTGAGATAATTTAGACCTCATTTGACCTCCACGTACTCAACTAGAGCAGTGGAGTTACCAGCGGGACCACGTGGAGGTAGAGGTCACTAAGTCTCCACTCCTTACCCAAGGGAGTTAAGAGAGTCAAACCTACTCCTGACGTTTAGCCGCGCTTTACTAAATTTCTTCATATTGACATGTAAAGCACTGGGCAGAAATCACATTGCGTCAACACCCGCCGTTGGCCGTCGCGATGCTTTGTTTTAATTAAACAGTCTAATTCCCCTGGTCCACACCAGTTCAAAGCCAGCTGCTAGACACTAGCCGATGCCGCCCATCGCCTGCTGGCCATTCCACCCCCCCGGCACCCTGTCCTTCCCTCCTGCCTTCCCCCACGAGGAGGGGAGGGGGAGCTCCAATGTGGGTGTGTGTGAGGGGCTGCTGAAATGGTAGAACAATGTAGGTAAGGGAAGTCAGATCCATAATTTGGGATAAGGATTGGCTGGTGCTGGGTCGGTCGGGCTGGGGTGTGAAGCAGGGCTGGGCGCAAGTCTCGGTTGGACAAGGCACCACGTGCCGCGGACCCTCTCGCACGCACCAGTCAGATAGAGGGCTGCGGATCTGCAGTCAGGCCAACGGGTCTTTTAAGAAATGATCAATTCTTGATCATGTCAAATAAGTAGGAAAAGTATATTTAGTGAAGTGTTTAGCAGTGATCCTGTGGCTCTGCCCTCAATACTATGTGATTGATATATTTATGTCATGTGTGGGTATTCGTCTCAGGTATTAATTACAGGCAATGTCAACAGAACAGAGTTCCACACTCCAGAGTGCTTCAGAGTTCCATACCGCCTAAACATAAGCAGCTCTTGCATAGTAGATTATATCATAGCACAAAGGTAACAGCGAAACCGCACTACAGCATAACTGTTTCGCTTTTTCATTTAGAGAAAAATGTTGTATATTTTCAAATTTCAATGGATTTCTATTCCTTTGACCTTTTCTCAGTTTTGTCTTTCCTAACTTGTAAGGTCAATATCTCCACCTTGTGGTCATTGTTAGTAATGTCTTATTTTGAGGGAAAATTTTTATTTCAGTTCTCTATTTGGTGATTTTATTTTTATTGGTTTGAATTGTGCATTCAGCAGTGCTAGATTTTTTTTTAAATTGAAGGCCACTACTATACATAATGTGAGTTAATTTAAAAAATAAAATGAAAGGAATGCATTTTTATGAGGAAAACAACGTTGATATTCCCGTGATAATCTTCCTTAGATCATGTATTGCATCATTAGGGCACTTTGTGGGCTTGAACTACAAAGATTTTCCTGTTCTATGGTACAAGATAAATAAAAACAAAAGCAGCCCAGCTTCACACCCCAGCCCGACCAACCCAGCACTTAGAGCCAATCCTTATCCCAAATTATGGATCTGACTTCCTGACTTCCCTTACCTACATTGTTCTACCATGTAGATTTCTTTTTTAAAACACATAAAGTACCTAGTAATTTATTTAATTGACATAAGTGAAATCACTTTTAGTATATTTAGTCCCTAATGCACAATGCAATGATAATTTGTGCAACATGCACAGGTGTGTCTCGACGGACACAGTGTTCCACACTCCAGAGTGCTTCAGAGTTCCATATTGCCTAAACATAAGCAGCTCTTGCATAGAAGACCACATAATAGCACAAAGGTAACAGTGACACCACTCTACAGCATAACTGTTTTGCTTTTTAATTTAGAAATAATAACAGTATTTTTTCAAATTCAATGCATTTCTATTCCTTTTACCTTAACACAGCTTTGCCATTCTTTACACGGGTGGACAATATCTCCACCTTGTGGTCATTGTTGGTAATGTCTTCCTTTTTGGCAGGTTTTTGTTTCAATTCTCTAATAGGTGATTTCAATGTTATAGATTTGATTTCTGCATTCAGCAGTGCAAGATTTTTTTTTCCAAGTTCAATGGAACCATCATAGTAACGTAAGTTTCTTTAAAAAAATAAAATGAAATGAAAGGAATACATTTTTATGAGGAAACCAATACTGACATTCCCATGATTATTTTCCTTAGTTCATGTTGAAGTAAGATGTGAAGATGGGGTTAATTTTAAGTCCTTTCTGCATGAAGATTAGACTTCTAAGGCTGGAGTTTATGGCAGGAAGGGGGTTAACTGATAAGGATTCCAGATGCGAGCTAAGAACCCCCTGGGGACGTAATCTTAAACTGACCATTTGGCCAGGGTCTCTTAACTGGCCAAATACCATGACCCCCCCTCTTTACCATAGCACCATAACTGACGTCTGAAGCAGCAAGGAAGGACTATATAAACCTAAAGTTTGTACCGGCACTTTGGACAATATTTCGGTTTTGTTGTTTCTTGCGGGAAACAAGACTTTGGCTTTATTGTTCCTTGCATGCAATAAACTCATCTGTTTAACTTCATCTCGGGATCCAGAACCTTATTCTTTCTGTTACAACAATGTATTGCATTAAAACACCTTGGGGGCTTGGGATACAATGATTTTTCTGTTCTATGATACAAGATAAATAATAACAAAAGCATTTATTTTAATTAGTTTTGTTTTATAAACAACATTTAAGATCTGATATCATATGTGAAAAAAAAACATTGCATAATGCAATGAACAAAGTATTGCTTACAGGCCTCTGAGACAGAGTGCTATGCTTTTTGACACATACCTGTGCTTGTTGCAAAAATTTTACTATAGCTTATAATTTGCCTGCAGTTCTGCAGTCAGGCCGACAGGTGTTTTAAGAAATGACAAATTCTGGATCATGTCAAAGGAGCAGGAAAAGTGTATTCAGTGAAGTGTTGGCAGTTATCCTGTATTTCCAGCTTCAACACAGTGATATTTATATATATGCTCCTGTGATTTATTGGTACATGCCCAGAGCAATAATCAGGATCAGGATTTAGCTCCAGATGGGCCAGAGATAGTGTTGTGAAGTACAGCAACCCACAGGATCACAAGGGTAGACCCACTGCACTGTTTCTCCTTCAAAAACCATATACAGGTGTGTATACATATACAGGTGTGTAGCAATAACATTGTAGCAGTAGTGACATTGATTTAGAGCCTGCATTAATGGGATGTTAGTATGATGTGTACTGAAGGCCTTCAGAACTCAGCATATCTAAGACTGGGTTGTAAGTCAGGCATGTTGCACCAGAGGATCACTTTAAAACCTTACCTCCTCTATATTTAGTCCATGGTCCATGCAATGAGCATAGTACTGTTTACAGGTCTTGAAGACAGTGCTTGCTGCCCCCAAATTATCATATTTTATTAGAGCTTACAATTTTGCTTTGGATCTACAGTCGGGCCGATAGGTCTTTTAAGAAATGTGAAATTCTGGATCATGTCAAATGAGCAGGAAAAGTGTATTTAGTGAAGTGTTTGCAGTGATCCTCTGGCTCTGTCCTCAATACTATGTGATTGATATATTTTATGTCATGTGTGGGTGTTTGTCCCAGGTTGTTTTTATGGAGAAGGACAAGCTTTGGAGCATCTGCCCAGTAAAATATGAGATTTATCAGAGAGAGTGAATTGCCTCTCTATCCTCCAGTCTGAGGTCTTTCTCAGGACACATCCAGACCCTCACAGACACAGGAGAGGGAGGCTGTAACATCCTGACTCTGAATGTTTCTCTGTGGACTTGATTAACTGTCCACTTAGCATGAGAATCAGACCCATCAGTCTTTGCAGAAAGTGAAAGTCCTAAAACTAACCTCCAACCCGATCTTAGACTCCATGAGACACCTTTATCTGCCTTAAGAACAAAAGAGAAACCAAACAAAAAAAAACCCAAATGCTGAAATTGAGAGGGAGTATTTTAATACCACAGATGGCACACATAGTCCAGATGATATACAGGATACCTGAAAAAACACATTAAATACATGGAAATTCTCAGTCATGGGTCATTGCTGAGGAAACCTGGGCCTGCTCTCCAGCAGGATACATGAGAGATTCCTGGGGATTTGAGCTTAATTGAAGGTAAAGGCCTTAAAGAGCCTTGTTGATAACAAATAACCAACAGCTGGCTTTCTTCCTAAGGAAAAAAAATAGACTGAAACTGGCTTCTGTTGGAATATTTTCTCATGTAATTTTATGCAAAGTGGTTGCTTAGCTGCTAAGCTTGTTGCTTGTACTGTGTTGCTCGACAGTTTCTCAAATTCAACACTTCTATTACCATAACAACCATTTGCATCGAGTCTGGTTTGGTCAGCTCATGCAAGCAAAAGACATCAGTACAATATACAACAGTACAAACATAAAACCAATAATAACATTCCCACATCACATACTATCCTTATATACTCTAGTAATAATGTCTTCCTTTAACCTACATTATATAACTGTGTTCACACATCTCACAGCCTCTGGGCAGGTGCTGATACAGAAGCTGTACTCCTTATTTTAACAGACCTAAGCACTACCAGAGAGGAGGAAGGTAAACAGAGGCTGGGCAGGGTGGAAGCAGTCGGCGAGCATCTTTAGAGCTTTGTGTTTCAGTCTAGAGATGTAGAATGCAACCACAAAGGGAAGGTGAGTTTTAGAGGCGATATACACTGCCCTCTTTAGCTATTCCGTGTCCTAGGCAGAAGTGCTGCCATCTCACACAGTGAAGGGAAACAGCACAACACTCTCAATGACAGATCCATAAGAGAGTGTCATTGCTTCCTGTGACACTCCAAACTTCTTCTGCTTCAGGGATAAATTGAAAATCTCTCTAAGATAGGAGCAAGTTGGTTGTGTCACGATCGCTAACCCCTCCTCTTAAGGGCGCTCCAGCCCTTCCTTGTGTTCTCCCATTGTCTGCACCTGTTCCCTATTCCCGCTCCCCCTTAAAAGCCAGACGCAGACTTCACTTCGCGTTCCTCATTGAATCGCGTTTCGTTAGAGCCCGGGGTCCTGCTGCGTCTAGCTCCGTTATGCTTTTAACTTTCTGTTCCTGATTCCCCTCGCCGGTTCCAACCCGGATCCTGTTCCCTATCCCCCGGATGGATCGCCTGGCCATGGACTTTTGCCTCTGTTCCTGATTACCCGTTTGGATTTCCTATTTGGATTGTTCTCCCCGGACTCACTTCCCCTGGACACCTGCACTTCTTGGACACGCCCCCTGTCTCCATCCCTTCTCCTGCATGACTTTATTCCTACTGTGTCTTCACCAACCAGATCGTGTCATCTGCATAGGGCCCAGAAAGAACTGCTACGTGACAGGTTGGCACAGGATTTCAGTGTAGAGGTTACAGAAAAGCCAAGATGCTTCCTTGCTGTTCTATATGTAGAAAAACAATGAACCCAGCTGCCCCTGCTCTTTAAAGCTACACTTTATATATGGGTTACCTTTTATGCTACTGTGGTAGATAGTTGTATAGAACTGTAGTAAGGTGTGTTCAAAGGTAAAATTCTAAAAAGAGTCTTTTGTTTCCCTGAAAAATAGAAATGGCTGCCAGATAATCTGAAGTTCAGTAGTTTATAATTAAGATCTCTGATTGCGACAATCCTGGTTACTGGGACAGTACTAAGAAGTCTGACTTTAGATTTCAGATTGAAAAAACCCACACAGAAACCCAGCTGGGGCAATTTCCTAGTTTAAAAAGGAAGGGTCCCAGTCTTATACAGTTTAGCTTTAAACTGCTCTAGTTAAATTTGAATTCACACTGGCTGAGTTGTCAAAAGCTCAGAAACTGGAGGAATATAAAAAAGCAATTCAAAATATTTGGCATTATCAGTGAAAAGAAAATGGAAAATGAACAGAAAAAGAAACTACTCAAAGAAGCGTTAGTGAAAATAGAAAATAGAAGACCCTCTGTCCTGGAGGAGGCCAGAAAAAAGATACAGGTAAGCTTGTATGAACAGGAAATCAAACTGGAAAATTTGCAATATGCAACAAGACTAATGAATAACTGAATAAAGAGACACACTAATTGAAGAACTAGACTCTGTCCTGCAAGAAATCAGAGATCTCAAGCATAGCAAGCGTGTCTCAGGTAGGGGCCAAGGGTACAAGTGCATTCAGGAAGCCTGGGCTCAGAGAATCTCTAGACTAGGATCTCCGAGTGGATCAGAAAAAGCCCTATACAGGACGCTCAGGTGTATCCGTCCTGTCCTTGATCCATTTTGTAGGTAAGACAGTGGATTTAACCTCCACTAATTTAGACGGCTAGTAATAGACAAAGAAATGTTTGATCTGACAATGCCTGGTTGTAATGTCAAGACCTATATTGAGTGTCACGGACAGTTCTTTCCGGGCCCTATGCAGACGACATGATCCGGAATTGTGAAGAAACACTGGGGAAAAAGTCATGCAGGAGAGGGTATGGAGACAGGGGGCGTGTCAGAGGGGTGCAGGTGTCCAGGGAGAGTGAATCCGGGGCGAACAATCCATGAAAAAATCCAAAAAGGTAATCCAAGACAGAAGGTAGAGTCCAAGGCCAGGGGATCCATCCAGGGAATAAAACCATGAACCGGGTCAGGACCGGCGGGGCAGGGAATCAGGAACAGAACATTAAAAGCATAACAGAGCCAGACGAAGCGGAATTCAATGAGGAACCAGGAGTGAAGTCTGCGTCTGGCTTTTAAGGGGGAACGGAAATAGGGAACAGGTACAGGCAATGGGAGAAAACAAGGAAGGGCTGGAGCGGCCTTAAGAGGAGGGGTTTGCGATCCTGACATTGAGGAGCTGAAGGATATGCTCCAGTTCATGCCTGAAGCTATAGAACCAAAGAAAGTTATTTTAGTGAGAAAAACTACCAGCAGGGCAGTACATGAGTAGATGGCAAGGCAGGGACCATAGATCTGTAACAGCTTTGATGTCAAGCTATGATATAGGAATATTCTATCCATATTGATCCACTGGGTTAAGCACAGACATCTGAGTCTCCTTGTGAGATTTGCTACAAGATCAGATACACTTATTTTGCTGGGCAGAATTGTGTCAGTGATGAAGAGAGAGCAGGCATATTACGCCTACCCCAGCATACGATTGCAATCATGCTGTCAAGGGATTCCTTAACCAGAAGGTGTAATGAGCGGCCTTGAGCGAATGATCATGCATACAGTCCAATCATGTTTTCCAGATGACCGCTCTGTGCAGGGTCAAGTAGGCCCCGCTACCACACCATCCCTAAGGGGTTCACGGAGCAGATTTAAGAACAACTAGAAAAGACAGACACACTGGAAACTAAGGAGCACCCTTTCAGACACCCTATCTGGCCAAGGTGCAAATCCAGTGGGAAACAGGAACACAGCTTTACAATAATGCTGAGGAGACGGTAGAGGACCTGAAGAAAGAGGATATAACATCGATGCAGTTCGGAGGGGATAAAAATGAACAGATGCAGGCAAGGCTCCAAGAATGTCACCCACAGTGGATATAAACCGAGAAACATTGTAAAATCACTTGATACTTTCTGTTGCATATCAGTCATATTTGGGAACTGTAATAGATAAGAATTTTAATACGATTACAGATGGCGTTTCTGCTCAGTTTATATATATGATATTGAAAGACCTGTTGTTGGACAGTGACTTTGCAAACTGACCTGGAAGGTGGAGTTTCATTCTTGACAGAGATAGACGGAGCGGGGGAGCTAATTCACCTGCTCGTGTCAGCAAGGGGCCCCCACAGGACACGGGAACTTCCCCTCCATTCCTGGAAAGGAACATATCGCCGTTTGACCCCATCGGTGGAAGTCATTCTTTTTGAAATTGTTTTTTGTTTACTGCTCATCTTGTTTGGATTTATATGTTCAAGTTGCCAGAATATACGTCATACCATTGTTTGCTGGTTGTGTATGGAAATTTTAACGTAGCGGTATTTAATGTTAAATACTCAGCATACTCCATAATGTCCCACACTCAGCATACTCCAGAATAGATGACTTTTCATGTTTAATAGTAATAGGCATGAGGTGGAAGAATGTATAATAGAAAACAGTGATGTGTCAGATCATTCAGCTGTGTATCTTATTTTACACCAAGATAGTAGACCTAGAAATACAGTTTGGAGACTGAATACAGGTATTCTCAAGCATAATCGGTGATTATCAAATTAAAAAAGAAGTCAAGTTGTATTTAGAGAATGATGATAACGAAGAAGTGAAACCTGCTATACTTTGGGAAGCTGCCAAGGCAGTATCTACCGATAGCAGTATCTACAGTATAGGTATTACTACTACTCAGAAGAAACTGAGGGAGTATAAAATATGGAAGACTTGAGAAAAAATGACAATGTGTAGAAGACCAATTTAAACAGAATAATAATCCAATCGACTTGGAACTGATTAAAAATGACTTAAAACAAATGAGTTATATGACTTAAATGAGGAAGAACTTGGGAAGAAGCACAGATTTGTGTGGCAAACATACTATGAAGTAGAGCCAAAGGCAGAAAGCTTCATAAACAGCAAGCCTCAAATACAATATGTAAGATATAAGCTCCCTTGGCGGTTGACCGACAATCGCCGCAGCTTGGCAGATCCGCGGGAAGGGCCCGGCGCGCGTCCAGATTCGCTGCCCGGCACCCTGGCACCCCAGCCTTCCCCCTGCCCTCCCCCCGCAGGGAGGGGAGGGGAGGGGGGCCGCAGCACACGGTGCCTCGTCCAGTCAAGACTCGCGCCCAGCCCCGCTTCGCACCCTAGCCCGACCGACCCAGCCCTTAGAGCCAATCTTTATCCCAAAGTTACGGATCTGACTTGCCGACTTTTCTTACCAACACCTTGGAGACTTGCTAGACACTACAAGCTTAAAACTAAATGCACATGAAAGCAGAGAATCAGAGCTTTCATTTAATGTCTATTATCCCCACTTTTAAACTTAGCATCATGCCTGCCTCCATAAAAATGTGTGGCCAATATTTTGGAATGTTATTAATGGATGGCATATTTTCATTAATATCTCTGAAATGGTACTGTACATATTAATAGATTTAAATCAAGTACATGTGAAAGCAGAGACTCGGAGCTTTCATTTAATCCCCATGAACCCCAGTTAGAAAGATCTGCATCATGTCTGCTTCCATAAAAATGTGTCCAGCATTTTTAAATATTGACAAAATGGATGGCATATTTTCATTCATATCTCCTAAACGGTGCATATTACAAGCGTAAAACCAAATGCATGTGAAAGCAGGGACTCAGAGCTTCCATTTATTCTCTATTATCCCCACTTTTAAACTCAGCATCATGTCTGCCTCCATAAAAATGCATTGCATTTTTGTTTATCTTGTACCACAGAACTTTGTGTCCTAATGATGCAATACATGATCTAAGGAAGATTATCACGGAAATATCAACATTGTTTTCCTCATAAAAAAGCATTCCTTTCATTTTGTTTTATTTTTTAAATAAACTCACATTATGTATAGTAGTGGCCTTCAATTTAAAAACAATCTAGCACTGCTGAATGAACAATTCAAATCTATAAAAATAAAATCACAAAATAGAGAATTAAAATAAACATTTTACCTCAAAATAAGACATTACTAACAATGACCACAAGGTGGAAATATTGTCCTTACAAGTTAGGAAAGGCAAAACTCAGAAAAGGTAAAATGAATAGAAATGCATTGAATTTGAAAAAATACTGTTTTTTTCTAAATGAAAAAGCGAAACATTTATGCTGTAGTGCAGTTTCGTAGTTACCTTTTTGCTATGAATCTACTAAGCAAGAGCTGCTTATGTTTAGTCAGTATGGAACTCTGAAGAGCCCTGGAGTATGGAACTCTGTTCTGTTGACATTGCCTGTAATTAATACCTGGGACACATACCCACACATGATATAAAATATATCAATCACATAGTATTGAGGGCATAGCCACAGGATCACTGCGATGGAGCCTGCTTTTACATGCTGAACTGTGACCATCACACTTGCCTGAGCAATAGCAACAGATGCTTTCCCCCACTGTACTTACCCCAAGATGATGAATGTTTACACTAAATTCCTGATGAGAAAGGAAGGTTTCTATTTCCTGGAGTTACATCAAAGACAGAATTTGTCATTTCTTACAACACCTGTTGGCCCGACTGCAGATCTGCAGGCAAAATGTAAGCTCCAGTAAAATAGGGCAAGTTTTGCAGCAGGCACAGGTACAGTATGTGTCAAAAAGCATAGTGCTCTGTCTCAGAGGTCTGTAAGCCTGAAATTCTTTGTTCATTGTATTATGCAATGTTTATAAAACAAAATGAATTAAAATAAATGCTTTTCTTTTTCTTTATCTTGAATCACAGTACAGAAAAATCATTGTAGAACAAACTGTTCTAATACAATACATGAACTAAGGAAGATTATCATGGGAATGTCAGTATTGATTTCCTCATAAAACTGTATTCCTTTCATTTCATTTTATTTTTTTAAAGAAACTTACATTACTATGATTGGATTTGGATGACTCAAAACTTCCTTCATCTTAAGACTGAAGTCATGCTTATTGGCATCCCTCATCAAATTTGTGAAGCCAGTCCTGTAACTCTATCTGTAGATGGTTCTGTACTTGAGCTTCAATCAAAATTGAAAAACCTTGGGGTTATATTCTATTCTGGCTTAACATTCGACCCACATGTGCAGCATACTGTCAAAACATCTTTTTGTCACCTCAGAAATATCACTAGACTACACCCTATGCTTTCACTAACTGTGGCTGAAAAGCTGATCAACACATTTGTGTTCTCTCGAATTGACTACTGTAATGCTCTACTCGCTGGGGTATCTAAATATACTATGAACAAACTGCAGTATGTCCAAAATTCAGCAGCCAGAATCCTGACCAGGTCTAGTGCAAGTGTTCACATTACTCCTATCCTGGAGTCCTTGCAATGGCTTCCGGTCAAATTCCTTGTAGATTTTAAAATCCTGATGCTCACCTATAAGGCTCTGCATGGCATGCCACCTCAGTACCTGTCTGAACTATTTACGCCCTACTCCCCACCTCGCAACCTTCGCTCTTCTAATTCTGCTCTCCTTACTGTCCCCCAAGCCCGTCTACATTGTATGGGTGACAGGGCCTTCGCCTGTTATGCCCCCAATCTCTGGAACTCTCTCTCCAAGGATATCAGAGAGTCACCTTCTCTAAACTCCTTCAAATCCAGACTCAAAACCCTCTTCCTCAGAAAAGCCTTTACTTAACTGGTTCCATTCTTCACCCCTCTGCTTTCCTTAGTACCACCATCCACGGTCTCCTCTGTATATTGTAATTGTGTTTTATCTTGTGTATTCTTCTTTATTTATTGTTGTTGTCATCCCGTAAAGTGCTTTGGAAGCCACCTTTAAAGGCGCTATATAAAATAGTTTATTATTATAAACTATTATTTCCTGGAGTTACATCAAAGACAGAATTTGTCATTTCTTACAACACCTGTTGGCCCGACTGCAGATCTGCAGGCAAAATGTAAGCTCCAGTAAAATAGGGCAAGTTTTGCAGCAGGCACAGGTACAGTATGTGTCAAAAAGCATAGTGCTCTGTCTCAGAGGTCTGTAAGCCTGAAATTCTTTGTTCATTGTATTATGCAATGTTTATAAAACAAAATGAATTAAAATAAATGCTTTTCTTTTTCTTTATCTTGAATCACAGTACAGAAAAATCATTGTAGAACAAACTGTTCTAATACAATACATGAACTAAGGAAGATTATCATGGGAATGTCAGTATTGATTTCCTCATAAAACTGTATTCCTTTCATTTCATTTTATTTTTTTAAAGAAACTTACATTACTATGATTGGATTTGGATGACTCAAAACTTCCTTCATCTTAAGACTGAAGTCATGCTTATTGGCATCCCTCATCAAATTTGTGAAGCCAGTCCTGTAACTCTATCTGTAGATGGTTCTGTACTTGAGCTTCAATCAAAATTGAAAAACCTTGGGGTTATATTCTATTCTGGCTTAACATTCGACCCACATGTGCAGCATACTGTCAAAACATCTTTTTGTCACCTCAGAAATATCACTAGACTACACCCTATGCTTTCACTAACTGTGGCTGAAAAGCTGATCAACACATTTGTGTTCTCTCGAATTGACTACTGTAATGCTCTACTCGCTGGGGTATCTAAATATACTATGAACAAACTGCAGTATGTCCAAAATTCAGCAGCCAGAATCCTGACCAGGTCTAGTGCAAGTGTTCACATTACTCCTATCCTGGAGTCCTTGCAATGGCTTCCGGTCAAATTCCTTGTAGATTTTAAAATCCTGATGCTCACCTATAAGGCTCTGCATGGCATGCCACCTCAGTACCTGTCTGAACTATTTACGCCCTACTCCCCACCTCGCAACCTTCGCTCTTCTAATTCTGCTCTCCTTACTGTCCCCCAAGCCCGTCTACATTGTATGGGTGACAGGGCCTTCGCCTGTTATGCCCCCAATCTCTGGAACTCTCTCTCCAAGGATATCAGAGAGTCACCTTCTCTAAACTCCTTCAAATCCAGACTCAAAACCCTCTTCCTCAGAAAAGCCTTTACTTAACTGGTTCCATTCTTCACCCCTCTGCTTTCCTTAGTACCACCATCCACGGTCTCCTCTGTATATTGTAATTGTGTTTTATCTTGTGTATTCTTCTTTATTTATTGTTGTTGTCATCCCGTAAAGTGCTTTGGAAGCCACCTTTAAAGGCGCTATATAAAATAGTTTATTATTATTATTATTAATCATACACACCTGAAGAAGGCTCCATGGCCGAAATGTTGTGTTTTCTATCTTCTTTTTTTTTAGCATGGAATAAACATATTACTTGTTCCATTGAACCTGAAAAAAATTGTGCACTGCTGAATGCAGAATTCAAATCTACAACATTAAAATCACCTAATAGAGAATTGAAATAAAAACCTACCCTCAAAGTAAGACATTACCAACAATGACCACAAGGTGGAGATATTGTCCACCCATGTCAAGAATGGCACAGCTGCGATAAGGTAAAAGGAATAGAAATGCATTGAATTTTAAAAAAATACCTGTTTTTATTTCTAAAGGAAAAAGCAAATCAATTATGCTGTAGTGCGGTTTCACTGTTCCCTTTGTACTATTATGTGCTCTATTATGCAAGAGCTGCTTATATTTTGGCAGTATGGAACTCTGAAGCAGCCTGGAGTATGGAGCACTATGCCCTTTGAGACACACCTGTGCATGTTGCACAAATTATCATTGCTTGTGCATTAGGGACTAAATATACTAAAAGTATGATTTTAAAATGCTTTTATTTCACTTATGTTTATTAAATAAATTATTGCACATGTTTCAAAAAACAAATCTAATTAAAATAAATGCTTTTGTTTTTATTGATCTTGTACCATAGAACAGGAAAATCTTTGTAGTTCAAGCCCACAAAGTGTCCAAATGATGCAATACATGATCTAAGGAAGATTATCACAGGAATATCAACATTGTTTTCCTCATAAAAATGTATTCCTTTTATTTCGTTTTATTTTTTAAATAAACTCACATTATGTATTGTAGTGGCCTTCAATTAAAAAAAATCTAGCACTGCTGAATGCACAATTCAAATCAATGCACAAAATAAAATCACTAAATAGAGAATTGAAATAAACATTTTCCCTCAATATAAGACATTGCTAACAATGACCACAAGGTGAAGATATTGTCTTTACAAGTTAGGAAAGGCAAAAATGAGAAAAGGTAGAAGAAATAGAAATGCATTGAATTTTTTAAAAAACTATTTTTTTCTAAATGAAAAGGCGAAACACTTATGCTGTAGTGCTGTTTCGCATCTAGCTTTGTGCTATGATATAATCTACTATGCAAGAGCTGCTTATGTTTAGGCAGTATGGAACTTTATTCTGTTGACATTGCCTGTGATTAATACTTGGGACAAATACCCAAACCTGATATAAAATATATTAATCACATAGCATTAAGGGCAGAGCCACAGGATCACTGCAAACACTTCACTAAATACAGTTTTCCTGCTCATTTGACATGATCCAGAATTTGTGATTTCTTAAAAGACCTGTCTGCCCGACTGCAGATCCACAGCAAAAATGTAAGCGCTAGTAAAATATGATAATTTTGGGCAGCAAGCACAGGTTTCTGTCGATGTGGACAGCATTCCGTCTCCAAGACCTTTAAGCAGTTCTATGCCGCTGTGCACCTGTATATGTTGGTTTTTGAAGGAGATGCAGTGCAGTGGGTCAACGCTTGTGATCCTGTGGGTTGCTGTACTTCACAACACTATCTCTGGCACATCTGGAGCTAAATCCTGATCCTGATTATTGTGTCACTGTGTTGAAGCTGGAGACAGAATCACCGCAAGCACGTCACTGAATATTCTTTTTCTGCTCCTTTGATATGATCCAGAATTTGTCTGACCTAAATTTCTTAAAAGACTTGTCGGCCAGACCAAATTTTAAGCTCTAGTAAAATATGATAATTCATGAAACATGCACAGGAGTGTCTTAAAGGACACAGTGCTCTATGTCAGACACCTGTAAACAATACTTTCATCATACATTGAGCAATAGGAACTCAGTATACCACAGGTAAAGTTTTAAAGCGATTCTGTGGTGCAACATGCCAGGCTTACGGCTAGGCGTTTGATATACTGGGCTCTGAAGGCCTTCAGTGGACATCATACCCTATAGATTTCACAAGCCCCATAATGCAAGCACTAAATCAATGTCACACCTGCTACAATGTAGTGATTGTGATCTTGTGATTATTTCCCTGGGCATGTACCAATTAATCACAGGAGTATATATATACAGACGCCGCTATTCAAAATGCATGGTACAACCCTTTACCGCACATAATTACCCACAGTGCACCACGGTGTACCACGGTGCATGATTTGGCTGGCCAAAATGATCGACAGGGGCACTTGTGGTGCATAGATTGTTAGTGAAACGATTTAACAATTTAATCTCATTACTGTGCATGTTTTCATCTGCTTAGTATTGAATATGTATATAGAATTTGACGGCTAAAGGGAAATTTTAGTAGCTAAGCATAAAAAGAAGAGGAGCATAACGTGTCTGAAGGTCATAAATGATATTAATTTAGAAACATTAACATATTATGTTAACTCTATATGGCTGGTATTGGTAGTTTAAATAAAAAATACACAACAGTATTTCATTTTCTTCCTAAACACTTTAAGCATCAAAGTATTTCATTCGGTTACACGTGGTTATTTTGGAAAAGTTTTTAAGTGCTCCTTCTGACTAAATTAAGTTTATATACTTCATAAAAGTAATAATGTTTTAACCTTTTCTGCGAATACGCTCGTTATCGTGGTAAACAAAAGCATATGTTTAAGAACTTGATTAATAGGGAATATAATATGGTATCGCGTATCTAAAGAAATTAAAAACGATATAATTATATTCATATACTGTCGCTCAAATTATCACAGTAGTACACTTTCTTTGGAAATGTCTGCATCAGGTTCACTCTTTCCCACATGTTTATGTCTGTGGCATAACGTGTTAAGCATGTTCTTTGTATAGCTGAGTTTGGGGCTTCAAATCCAGCTGTTGCCATGTGTTTTCTTTTAACAAACATTTCTTAGAAAAACTAATATAGCAAATATTATGGACACTGATTGTACATCTAAATTATAATAAACATAATTATATTTATATACTTTAGCTCAAATCCTGCTAAACTAAAAATTAGACACAAGAAGAGTATTATTGGATAATGTTGTGAGGCTCTGGCGGAATGTAAATTGAAGAGTTAGAGAGGAGACACATTGTGTATCACCTCTTTTTACACTTGTAAAAAAGAAAATTCCAATGTTAATGCGACACGGAAGATATTATTAATAATATAGTGCTTTCAGGCTCACGTGGGTATGCACCCTACACCGCTGGTGGCTCAGTTCCCTCCTATTCACCTGAAAGGCAGTGACGTCACCATGCTGGCAAGCCAGCTTGTACAATACCTGTAATGTATTTATTAGTCATTCTGGGTAAATTTCACATTCATAATGGTCTTATAATACTCCCCTTTTTAGTACTTTTGAGGTGCAGCTGAAACACTATTTAAATTCTATAAAAAATTTGAGAAATATTTAAGCAAGGAAAACATATGATATATGTAAAAAATACAATTTGATCACATAATTTACACATTACTTCATTATTTGTAAATTCTTTATAAGTTTAATAAAAAACAATACTTGTAATGTCGGCCATATGGCGTACGCGTTATTGAAGCTGAAAGTTTAGCGTTTGTCACTAATGAAACCACGAAACAAAGACATAAATATAGAGATCCCTACATCACAAATTCCAAGCGTTTCATTTTGTCTATTGCTACAATATCGACAGCAGTGTACTTACAAGGAACATGTCAAAATGTTTTCAAAATAACCACAATTGAACGAGTTGAGGGTTTTGATAATAATAGAGAAATTATAGAGTCCCCCATTACCCCCATTTTGATTAAATTTGCAAATGCATGTTTAATTAAATGCCTTTATTGATTCACAATCTGACAATGCAATGTAAATTGTTATCTTTGTCTTCTAAGTCCCTTAATTAACTTTAAGCATAGCTTTCTCACCATTTAGATTTATTTTTATACCATATACCTATACCAGGAGCACATTGTACTTCCTAATGGGATCACACGTGGAAAGATTCGATTGTAATTGTTTTATTTTTTAAATAAATTTTAGAAAAGTGTCATCTATACAAAAAAGTTGTATTTATTTAATACCACTTGATAGTTATCTTAATAGAGATAGGAATTCAAGTTGTATACTGTTTAGACTTTCAATCATTTTAAACTGTATTACAGCATGTTAAACATTAAACATGAAAAAGTCGGTATATTTTATAAAAGCAAGATTGCTCAGTTGGACAAAAGTACACAACCTTCCACCTTCATCATAAATATTTTAATTATGCATAAATACTGAGTTGGATAGTTTTAGTAAATATGTTGGCAAATATCTGAATTTTTGCATAATCAAATTGTATCCAGCTGTGAATCAGCTGTGTGACCTTGCCCTTCGTGAAATTGTGGGAAAGAGGTTTAGTGGGCAGCATTACTCACAGTGTAGTGACCATAGAGTTGTAGCGTCAAGGCTTATTAAAATAAGACAGAATTAAGTGTTGCTGTGCTTTCCCAAATGAGGCCCCATCTCTCTTCATCTCTGTGGTGCAGCCACAGAGAAGCTATTCATGCAGGCTGATTTAAGGTTTCTTTTGATAAGGGACAGCTCCCAAATGGGGATGCACTTAGCTAAGCCTGGCTATCATGATCAATGGTCATCCATTTGCACCTATCTGTCTAGGGAGTGCCAGATGGACATCTGGACTGCATTCCTAAGTGTCAGGAGTAAGTGACTCATATCTCACCTTGATCAACCAATCAGGAACTGGTAGGGCAGAGTAACCCACGTGGGTCTCTGATGCCCATGAAACTTTCAGCCAATGAACGAGCTGAAGTTCCTCCAGGTAAAAACAGGCAACACAGAGTAGACTATTCAAGAAGAATTCCAAAAAGGAGAATTCCAGGGGTGCGAGACAATTCCAGGGCAGGACGGCCCAGGAGCAGAAAGGCTCCCAAGGGCAGGACATTCTCGCAGAGCGCCTCCTGACCATCCTCAGACTCAGCCCGGACAACCACGTAACGGCCAGTGTGTCCGAGTGCCAGAACTTTCCTTTGTTCTAAGAGTCGAGAGTGGAGGTTGCCACGAGTAACCAAAGGATCCATCTGAGGTTAGCATCAGCAGCAAGCTTCGTGAACATGTCGGAACTGTGGACAGCTGAATCACTATTCAGAACTAGCGCTTCATCAGGAACGAACCGGTCTTCTTCCTGACCTGCTGGGACCCACAGTCATCTTTTCTCCTGTGCACAAACTTCGCTAGTTAAGGCCAACACTAATTAGCCGGTCTTCAGAGAGCAGCGCCGCAGGAGTCTCCACCAAGCCGCAACAGCACAGCCTGGCACGGAGCCAGAGAGCGCGGATTGGACAGCAACAAGCCTGCAACTGTTTCTTTGTGTCGGCAGGAGATCTGAATCCCCAGAGATTGGATGAATATTCAACTTCACTGCATTACAGCTCGAGAATTCAATTGTTATCCCAACCAGTTGATATCAATTTAATTCCTAAGAGTTATGTACTTGTTTCGAGTATCTAATGTAGAAGTTATAACCAAGTTCATTTACGAAACGGTCTAAATGAATGATATACCGAACGTATGTCCTCTTGATATACGTAACTCTTTCTAACTGAATGAATATATATCTTTTGTATTCTGTTAACCCTCACAATAAGATCTGTTAGCTTTACATGCATATTCTATGTATTAATAAATGTATCCTCGTGCATTAGTACCTGTGTGTGTGTTGTTTGAGTTATATCGCATGGTTGAATTCTAAGGCCATTAAAAGAATCATTTTGTGACTTACTGCTACAATTAATAATTGTCCCAGTAAATGCCCAAACCCCTACAGAACTGGTGCCTCGTGAGAGCACACTACAGAGTGTTTTAATACACTGTACAGTATAACAGTATAAAGCAAGTATGTTTTTTTAATGTTCGTAATCGCTATGCTTGCAAGTACATTTTGTATTCTGTTTGCTTCTGTGTGTTAGCTGGTGGGCAAATGTTCGAGGTGAAAATTCTTCCACAAGGAATGTACCTTTAAAGCAGAAAAGACCGCACCAAGCTTTTTCGGCTCTGTATGTTGCTCAAGCCATTTCTCTTTGACACTTTCTTTAGTCATAGATTTGGGAAGACGCCTCCCCCTCCCCCTTCCCTCTTCCTACCTCACCTGTTCCCATTTTCTTATCATTCTGTTTCTGAATCGCAGCGGGTGAGAGAGAGTAGTGAGAGACAGAAAAAGAGTGAACCCTGTTTTTTTTATAGTCATATTTAACGTATGTTGCAACATATTGCAAATAAATGTGTTTATAAGATGTGGAAGTGTAAAAATTTATCACAGTGCAAATTTTAATACTAATTATTACTACTAATAGTTTATGCACCTGTCCAAAAAATGACGTGAAAACGACAAAGTGGAGGCTGTGAAAACATTCACATTGTACTTTAAACATTAAGCAAGTGTTCTCGAAATTCTAGGAGGTCTCGTGAAAACACTACAGGCGTGCCAAAATCATTTTCGAATTTCAAGCTAACTTTACCGCGGTTGAAAAGCGAAGAAAAAAATTACATATTATTAAAAGTTACAAGAAGCTTGAAATTATTATTATTAAATTAATACTGTCAATAATGACCAGACACATTTTATTGTTTCAGTGTTTTTTTTAATACCGCTTTGTATTAACAACACAACTTTGTCTGTCAGTGAAAAAAATGACCATGGGCACTTTTCCTTCCCCCCTATATTCTCATGTATGGGTAGAATAGGCGAACCTTCCAATGAAAGACAGTCCCCCTTCCCCCCACGGACAGACTGACATATGTTTTCACAGCCTTCACTGTCATTTTTATGCCATTTTTTTGACCACACATAAATATTCTTATGTCCATAACTCGCAAGTGTAACAGAAAGCCTTCAAACCACTGGGGGACCGCTGTATACATACGTTCACAACGCGAGAAATACCGCTCAATAGAGTTTCATGCAAAAAAAAACGTATATGACCATAGGAAGCAGCATAGCATAGTCTCCAATTACCCAGACTGTAAGCATGGGAATAAAGCTTTGTCTTATTTCTGAAACCCTTTCTTTATGTCCTGTTTTAATTCAGGTAAGGGTCAACTATATTCACAATACTGCTGACAGCAGGAAAATTTCTATTCTTTACTCAACAGCTTTTTAAAAACCGATTGTTTACACAGAAGACTGACAGCTTTGCGTTGTGAATGTCTTTTTCTCGTGGTTTTATTTAATGTGCCACTATGCACTGGGATAGGGGGATGCTGTTCACGAGCCAATAGCATTTAAACCACAACACCCACAATGCTGCAACTAAGAGTTTTCCAAACTAGGCAGGTCCTTTGACCTTTCCAAGCCTTGCTTTGATTGTGAAACCCAATGATTTTTTTTCAATATGGCACCATTAGACATGCAATACACTTCCTTGTGATCATCTTAGAATCTTTGTGTAAGCTGTATGTTTTTTTAACTTTTTAATTAAACATTGTAAACACTTTCATTTTGTAAACGCAACACACATTTCGTACAGATACAATACAATCACATTCTCCTGTCTTCCCGTGGTGTGAAACGAATTAGCAGGTGATTGAGGTAACAGTGCACCTCCCACTGAGTGGCATGTTCTTTTTTGTAAAAACTCTTCAGTTTACAGAGAAATTCTGCCAGACCCTTACAACATTGTCCAATAATACTCTTCTTGTGTCTAATTTTTAGTTTCGCGGTTTTGCGCGATAAGCACATTGTTTAATGGGAATGATATTACCCACGTCTATATCACTGTACAGCACTAACTACTTGAGGTGGGTGGCTACGTTAGCCTGCATAGTCTGCAAAGGAACAAGTAATAGGTTTATTCCACGCTGAAAAGAGAAGAGAGAAAACCCAACATTTTGGCTGTGAAGCCTCCGTCAGCCTCCGTTGTGAGGGTCTTCACCTCAAAATAAAAGGCTTGGAGTTTGTAATGTAGGGCGCTCTGAACAAGCTAAACTTTGATGCAGGAAAAATGTATTTCCCACAAGCTCAAATTCATCATGCGTGAATGAGTCACATTAAAGATAAAATGTGTTTACAAAGAAAGTGGATTACAGTAATGCTACCAGCTATATAAATACATATATTTAGAACCTTAAATTAATATGGTTATTAATTTCCTTTGATACGCGATTCCATATTATATTTCCTAATAATTAAATTCTAAAAAGTATGCATTTCTTTTACTACGATAACGAGCACAAGTATTCATGGAAAATGTTAATCACTTAACTCACTTAACTTTGAATGTTTTGTGATATTTAGAAATACCAACAAATCCAATATAGTGTCGATTATATTTATTATCAGTAATAACGACAGTAGTGGCAGTACAGTTGCAAATTGAAATTATTCATTATTATTAATAAATCACTTAGCCTCGAACATGTTATGATATTTAGAAATATAAAAAATGTCAATATAGTGTCCATAATATTTGCTATTTTAGTTTTTCAAAGAAACTTTAATTTGTTAAGAGAAATCTCATGGTGACAGCCGGCATTACAGGTATTGCATGAGCTGGCTTGCCAGCATGGTGATGTCACTACCTTCCCTGAGAATAGCTGTAGCTCAACTGGCTGGTTCCTTGTTGAGTGATGCAGGAAGCCTGGGTTTGATCCACCAGTGGTGTAGGGTGCATACCCACATGAGCCCGAAAGTGCTGTATTATTAATAATATCTTCCGTGTCGCATTAACATTGGAATGTTCTTTTTTACAAGTGTAAAAAGAGGTGATACACAACGTGTCTCCTCTATAACTCTTCAGTTTGCAGAGAAATTCTACCAGAGCCTCACAACTTTGTCCAATAATACTCTTCTTGTGTCTAGTTTTTGGTTTAGCAGCATTTGAGCTACAGTATATGAATATAATTATATCATTATTATTTCTTTAGATACACGATTCCATATTATATTCCGTATTAATCAAATTCTAAAAATGTCAATGTAGTGTCCATAATATTTGTTATTTTAGTTTATCAAAGAAATGTTTACTTGTTAAAAGAATACACATGGCAACAAATGCATTTGAAGCCCCACCCTCAGCAATACAAAGCACATGCCTAGCCCATTATGCCACAGACATAATCACATGGGAAAGAGTGAAACTGATGCAGACATTTCCAATGAAAGTGTACTACTGTGATAATTTGAGCTACGGTATATGAATATAATTATATCGTTCACTAGGTAACAAATCAGTTCTGGTTAATGATATGGTGCTTGACACCAACTCTGACCTGTGCCTACTAACTTTAATTGAAGCCTCACCTAATGGCTATACTTTTTTATAGAAAGCGCATTGCTCAGGGCGTGGAGGTGGCCTAGCAGCCACCTTCAGTGAGTCCCTGAGAATTGAATTAAAAACTATTAATGCCTTTCAGACATTTGAAGCAATGCTCCTTCAAATAGCACCCAAATTATCTACATACATTCTTTTAGTGTACAGACCCCCAGGACAATATGCATTGTTTCTTGCCAAATTTGGTGAACTGCTCTCTGATTTAGTTATTAACTTAGACAAAGTTGTAATATTAGGTGACTTTAACATACATATGGACATACAGACAGACACCTACAGTAAATATTTCTATTTTCTCCTTGTGGTGGTACAGAGTTGTAGTTAGCATATAACAGGACCAACACACATATACAATCATATACTAGACTTAATTATCACTCACAGAGCTGATATTCATCATGTACTAATCCATCCCATCAATAACTCTTTTTCTGACCACTCTTTAATTACTTTTGAGATTCAACTGCCCTTGACAGCTGCAAAGGAGAAGACTGTTACAACTCGACACATCAATGGGGGTACTTCATTAGATTTCATGAACACGATGAACAATGCTAGCTTCATCTCCAGTAATAATGTTCACGAAATCACACATAATTATAATACAGTGGTCAGACAGGCCCCTGATGAAATTGCCCCGTTAAAGACTAAGGTAGTCAAAACCACTAGACAGTCTCCATGGTATAATGATCACACATGATCCCTTAAACAGGAGTGCCGCAAACTAGAGCAAAAATGGAGGTCTACTGGTTTGCAAGTATTCAAGTCGACATGGACTGATAGCCTGCAACAATATAAGAAAGCCCTATATAAAGTAGAGCTCGTTCAGCTTACTACTCTGAACTTATAGGAAGCAATAAAAAAAACCCTCGCTACCTATTTAAGACAATAGCTCATCTCTAAGATCAAATAAGACAGATTCTATAGCACCATCTAACTTTAGTAGTGACGATTTCATTAACTTCTTTAACAATAAAATTAACACCATACTTCAAACACAATCAAATAAGCCACAAAGAAATCTGGTACAGACACAATATGAGCACCTCTTTAGTGTTTTTCAATTAGTTAATGAACAAGAACTCAAGAAATTAATTATTAAGACAAAGTCAACCACCTCGAAGATTCCCTCGAAGTACTGGCAGGACCTATAATTAGTATAATGAACATGTTCCTTGCATCAGGTGTTGTACCTGACCAATTTAAAGTAGCAGTTGTTAGACCGCTTCTTAAGAAGTCAAATTTGGATCCACAAGTTCTTAACAACTACAGGCCTGTTTCAAACGTCCCATTTCTATCTAAAATTCTTGAGAGAATAGTTGTGGCCCAGCTACAATCTGAATTCAAATAATATACTTGAGAAATTTCAGTCTGGTTTCCACCCTGGCCACAGCACTGAAACTGCATTAACAAGAGTCGTAAATAATATTCTGTTAGCTACTGATGCGGGGAATGCAACAGTGCTTGTGCTTCTAGATCTTAGTGCTGCCTTTGACACGCCTGACCACTCTGTTTTGTTACACAGGCTTGAGTTTGAGGTTGGCTTATCTGGAACCATCCTTAAGTGGTTTACTTTATATTTAAGTCATTGTTTTCATTATGTTCAAATATCTAATAATTGTACTGCTTCATCAATGTCAACAGTTCAATTTGGGGTACCACAGGGATCAGTGCTGGGACCAGTATTGTTCTCTCTCTACATGCTGCCGCTAGGTAGGATAATACGAAAACATAATATTAATTTTCATTCATATGCCGATGACACGCAAATATACATTTTGTTTACACCAAACGACAACTCTTCTATTAACACTTTAGTTAATTGCATTAATGAAGTAAACACTTGAATGTGTGAAAACGTTTTGTTGCTTAACTCTGATAAAACTGATGTTCTGTTTTTTGGAGGCAACAATAGTGATAGGACTACTATAACTTCAGCACTTAACTCAGAAGATTTAAAAATTTGCCTCAAAGACTCAGCATGTAACCTAGGCGTCATATTAGACACAAGGCTCTCATTTAACTCTCATGTTAAAACAGTGTAAGTATCCTCTCACGAGGCACCAGTAAATGTAGGGATTAGTGCATAACTGGGACAAGTATTAATTGTAGCAGCAAGTCACAAAAATGATTCTTCTGATGGCTATTAGAATCCAACCTTGCGGGATAACTCAAACAACGCACACTCACGGGTACTAATACACGAAATACATTTATTAATACATAAAATGTGCATATAAACATAACAGATCTTATCGAGAGGGTTAGCAGAATACAACAAATATATATTCAGTCACGAAGAGTTACAAATACCAAGAGGGACATACGTTCAGTATATCATTCATTTAGACCGTTTCGTATATGAACTTGGATTACAACTCCTACACTAGATGCTCAAAAGCAAGTCGTTAACTCATAGGAATTAAATTGATATAAACTCAGGTTGAGGTAACAATTGAGTTCTTGAGCCGTAATGCAGAATGTTGAATACTCATCCAATCTCTGCAGGATCTCCTGCAGACACAAAGAAGCAGTGGCAAGCTTGTTGCTGTCCAATCAGCGATCTCCGGCTTGGTGCCAAGCAGTGCTGTTTGCGGCGTGCGACGTGGTGGAAGAGATTCCTGCGGCGATGCGCTGATAATGCTCACTGAAGACTGGCTAGTTAGTTCTGGCTTACTAGTAAGAGTTTGTGCACAGGAGAAAAGTGATTGCGGGTCCCAGCAGGTCAGAAAGAAGACCAGTTCGTTCCTGATGAAGCGCTAGTCCTGAATCCTTAGATTCAGGTTGGGTTCACGAGGGCTAACCTCGGGTGGATCCTTTGGTTACATGCTGGCAACCTCCGTTCTCGACTCTTAGAACAAAGGAAAGTCCTGCTACTCGGACACACTGGCGGTTACGTGGTGGTCCGGGATGAATCTGAGGATGTTCAGGAGGAGCCCTGAGGTTGAATGTCCAGCAGGCGTGCTGCAAGAATGTCCTGCGCTTGGGAAATGTTCTGCCCTTGGGAACTGCTCCACAGGCGCTCCATGCCGCCCATTTTGCCTGGAGGAACTGCAGGTCATTCACTGGCTGAAAGTTTCATGGGCATCAGAGACCCACGCGGGGTTAACCTGCCCCACCAGTTCCTGATTGGCTGATGATGAGCAACCATGCACTCTGACCTTAGGGTTGTAAACCAACTTTGAATAACACTTTCCCTTGGAATCTCAGACTTTAAGGCGCCAGAGATGAACATTTATTAAGGTTGCTGGAGAATCTCAGCATTTGGGGAGCTGTTCCTTATCAGGACACTCTATCAGCTAGAAAAACACCTTAATTGTGAACCAAATGGAATGGCCTCTCTGTATCAAGCACCACTGAGATGAAAGAGAGAGGGACTGGCAAGGGAGCAGAAAACTTAATTCCTGTATTTTAATCAGCCTCGCCGCTACAACAGTATCTAAAACATGCTTCCTACAGTTAAGCAATATTACAAAACTACGGCACTTTCTCTCCACTCAAGACACAGAGAAATTAATACATGCTCTTGTACACAGCAGGTTAGACTACTGCAATGCCCTATTATCAGGGAGCACCCACCACTCTTTCAACACCTTACGGCGATTTCAGAATGCAGCAGCTAGAATTGTTACTAAGAGCAGAAAGTACGACCATTTAACCCCCATACTTAGCTCTCTTCATTGGCTTCCTGTCAGGTACAGGGCGGACTTCAAAATCCTTCTACTTACAAGGCTCTCAGAGGTCAGGCATGTCTCTGTCTAATGGAACGTATTAATGTTTACCATCCAAATCGCCTGCTTAGATTACAGAATGCAGGTCTTCTTCATATTCCATGAATTAATAAAATAACAGTTGGCAGTAAAGCCTTTAGTTACAGGGCCCCTAGCTTATGGAATAGTCTCCGACCCCATGTTAAGGATGCCGAGTCAATCTCAGTATTCAAATCCAGACTGAAGACTTATTACCTCAGCCTAGTCTACTCACACCTTACATTATAGCCTGCTGCAACCATGGCTGCAGGTGCTGCTGTACATGCCATTGTGTGTCTCTGTGTTGGCACATCAGGTAGATACATCTGTTCTGACCAAATTATCCTATTCTCCTCCCCACATGTCCGGATGGTGCCCGGGCTGGGTACCATCTGAGTTGAATGCTGCATCACTGCCATGGAGCCAAGAGGGACATCGTGGATATAGCTATCATTTAGGAGGAATTGACTGGTCTACAGAGATCTGCATGGAGTACTAACATACAGAGGCAGATGATACACAGATGATACACAACACAAAACATGATGGATGGATGGATTAATACCCTCATCGTTTCCTTTTTTAAATTACAGTATATGATCGAGATCCACATGGTGTTTAACTGCCCTACCAGTTCCTGATTGGCTGATTGAGGTGGAGGATGAGTAACAATACACTCTGACCTTAGGGTTGTAAACCTTGGGATGAGACTCTTCCATGGAATCTCCCAGACAGTAAGGCGCCAAAGATGACCATTTATTAGGGTGACTGGTGAATCTCAGCCTTGGGAGCTGTTCCTTATCAGGAAACCCTATCAGCTAGAAAAACCCCTTCAATGTGAACCATGGAATGACCTCTCTGTGTCCAGCACCACTGAGATGAGGGAGAGAGAGACTGGCAAGGGAGCAGCAAACTTAATTCCTGTATTTTTGATAAGCCTTGCTGCTACACAGTTTACATTTATATGTTACATACTGTATGTTTATGTTCCTAAATTAATATCATTTATGACCTTCAGACACGTTATGTTCCTTTTCTTTTTATACTCAGCTACTAAAACTTCCCTTTAGTTGTCAAATTCCATATACATATCAATACTAAGTGGATTTAAACATGCACTGTAAAGAGATTAAATGATAAAATAATTTCACAAACAAACAACCAGTGTTGTACCGTGCATTTTGAATGGCTGCATCTGTATATGTATGCTCCTGTGATTTTTTGGTACATGCCCGGGGCAATAATCAGGATCAGAATTTAACTCCAGACAAGCCAGAGATAGTGTTCTAAAGTATAGCAACCCAGAGGATCACAAGGGTATACCCACTGCACTGTTTCTCCTTAAAAAAACAACATATACAGGTATGAAGCAGTCACATTGTAGCAGGAGTGACATTGATTTAGCGCTTGCATTACGGGGCTTGTGGAATCTATAGGGTATGATGTTTACTGAAGGCCTTCAGAGCCCAGTATATCAATGTTGCACCACAGAATCGCTGCTGTAATGGAAAGTTACTGCAGAAAAGTGTTTTATCCTAAAAATGTCATTTACGGGCAGAGCTGTGTGATTGTGATTGTACCCAGCGAGTCAAGAGCATGGGATGTTCTAAGAATATGTCTATCTCTACCCCAACAAAAGGGCGATACAAAACTGCTCATAGCTGTCTTCTCTGTCCTTCAAGACTAAGACCTATAAGAACTGGAAAATTACTGTCTTGCCTGTCTTTGTATTACTAACCAACCATAACGAAGTAAACAAGTTGAGGTGTTGCATCAGCTAAGTGTATAAACTAAGAGACCTTTCCCTATTTTACTTTGGAAATCAGCTCCCACTTGCTGCACAGACTAGTGGTTGCTGTTTTTCTCTATTGGGCAATATGAATAAATGCCTTACAGAGTGAATGAGAACACCTTTCCTGGCTCTTCTTACATAAAGATTCCACGACACTTTTAAACCTTACCTCTGGTATACTTAGTTCCTATTGCTTAATGCATGACGAAAGTATTGCTTACAGGTGTCTGACATAGAGCACTGTGACACCCCTTGAAACAATCCTGTGCATGTTTCACGAATTATCATATTTTACTAGAGCTTACATTTTGGCTGCAGATCTGCAGTCTGGCCAACAGGTCTTTTAAGAAATTACAAATTCTGGATCATGTCAAAGGAGCAGGAAAAGTGTATTCAGTGATGTGTTTGCAGTGATTATGTGTCTCCAGCTTCAACACAGTGATATATATATTGTAACGCATACGGCCTCCATTGGTTGTGAGAGCCAGCTTACCAGCGCGGTGACATCACCGCCCTTCCCTGTGAATAGCAGGGACCGCAGCCACCAAGCTGATGGGAGATTTCCCTTTGGCTCAAGTGGCTGGGTCCCTGTTGAGTGATGCTGGAGGCCTGGGTTTGAGTCTCCAATGGTGGGGGGCTGACCTGATGCGGCAGTGGCGAAGGCGCCCACATGAACCCTGATGTGTTACAATATACAGATGTAGCCGTTCATACTGCAGTATGTGACCGGCTGGCCAAAATAGATGAGAGGGGCACTCATCGTACATTGGTCGGTTGTGGAAAGATTTAATAATTTAATGTCTTTACTGTGAACTTTACTGTTTACTGTTTTAATCCTCTTAGTATTTAATATTTATATGGAATTTTATAGGGAAATTTTAGTAGCTGAGCCTAAAAAGAATAGGAGCATAATGCATCTAAAGGTCATAAACAATATTAATTTTGGAACATAAACATATTATGTAAACTGTATATGGTTGGTCTCGGTACTTTAAAGAAAAAATACACACCAGTATTCCATTTCTCCCTAAACATTTTAAGCATCAAAGTTTTATAAAACGGTCCCCAAATATGCGATTGCTGTATAGAATGAATTTTAATTTAAAAAATTTATTTAACACGAAAATTAAGCTGTTTACGTTCCTCCGCCTGAGAATATAGTCCCTCGTTGCTACTCAACGCAGAAACACAGCCACAAGTAACTAGCAAAGAGAGGACATTAGCTAGCCAATATGATAAAGGAATAGATAACTTTTTTTGTTTACTTCTTTAGTACATTTATTTGAACATTTCCATCGATTGTACAAGCACTGAAAAACTGTCCAATCCCTAGTTCATCAGACATTTTCTTTTACTATAACAGACATAAAAACTCCCTTGCTTTTAACAGAGCGTTTCATAATTTCTAACAACAAAAATTATTTAAACTGCGACACTTATCTTTCAACGAGAGCTCAAAATATCACAAGGATCCTCAAGAGCGCAACAAAGACAACAGAAAAAGATATGTTTGTCAGATACATGAGAATCCAAGCTTTTTTATCTACGCTTTCTTATCTACGCTAAGAAGTAGTCTTTAAAATGTCTTTATCACACAGTAAAAAGTCAAAATTCTGGGGTGTGCGTATACCAGAGATTATGGCACGGCTTCAGAAGGGTGTCAGCCAATCAGATTCCAGGACCAGAATTATCTGTTTTATAATCGGGAATATACTATGGAATCATGTATCTAAAGAAATTAATGATGATATTAATTTAAGGATCTAAATATCTAAATCTATGTATCTATATAGCTGGTAGTATTACTGTATTTCACTTTCTTTGTAAACACGTTTTGTTAACACCCGAATCACAGGTGGATTCTGTTTTTTGTTATGGTCTGTAGCTCAAATCCTGCTTAACTAAAAATTAGACACAAGAAGAGTATTATTGGACAATGTTGTGAGGCCCTGGCGGAATCTCTCTGTAAACTGAAGAGTTATAGAGGAGATGCGTTGTGTATCGCTTCTTTTTACACTTGTAAAAAAAACATTCCAACGTAAATGCGACACGGAAGATATTATTAATAATGTTGCGCTTTCGGGCTTGTGGTGTATTGTTCGTTAGTGATAAGATTTAATCATTTAATCTCTTTACTGTGCACATTTTAATCTGCTTAGTATTGAATATTTATATGGAATTTTACCACTAAAGGAACATTTTAGTAGCTAAGCATAAAAAGCAGAGGAGCATAATGCATCTGAAATGATATTAATTTAGGAACATAAACATATTATGTAAACTGTATGTTGCTGGTATTGGTATTTTAAAGAAAAAATACACACCAATATTCCATTTCTCCCTAAACATTTTAAGCATCAAAGTCTTACATGCGGTTGACCTTCTGACCATATTACTCTATCTGTGTTGCTGTTTCAGTATGCGTCATATGACTTGCCTTGGTGGCGTGATAGCTTAAGTAACTGATTTATACTATAAGCGTGAGGTTGGGTGTTTAAATCCAGAAGTCGCTATGAGTTTTCTTTTAACAAAAACATTTTTTTGAAAAACTAAAATAGCAAATATTATGGACACTACAGTATATTGACATATTTTATATTTCAAAATAACACAACATGTTCGTACTGTATGTACACAGCGGTACCGCAGGTACTGTAGGGCGCAAATCCACGTGAGCCCAAAATCCCTATATTAATGTGCATTCGCCTGGCGCTGCACAGTTTTCATCACTCTCTGCAGGAGTGCTGGCTGTGACGAATTAAACCGGTTTCACAAGTATTTTCAAAGTAGAAGGGGGCTAGTCTTCCAGCGAAAGACACCTCCCCCACGGAAACATGTTTTCTTAGAAAAAGAGATTCACAGCGCGAAGCTGTGTCAGTCTTCTGTGTAAAAAAAATTGGTTTAAACACCATTGGTGCTGTTTTTAATAAGCTGCTGAGTAAAAGCATAGGAATCTTCCTGCTGTCAGCAGTATTGTGTATATAATACTTCAACCACATCACAGATCAGTCCCTGTGTATGAGATATTGCTGTTTGATCTTTGATCTGAGCTTTAATAGAGAGCTTATCTCTATTAATATAACTATCAAGTGGTATTAAATGCAACTTTTTTGTATAAATTACACTTTTCTAAAATGTATTTAAAAAATAAAAACGATTACTCTAACCTTTCCACGTTTGATCCCATGAGGAAGTAGTATACGCTCCTGCTTTGTTTAACAATGGTATGAAAAATAAATCTAAATAGTGAGAAAGCTATGCTTCTAGTGAATTAAGGTACTTAGAATGCAAAGATAATGATTTACATTGCATTGTCAGATTGTGAACCAATAAATGCATTTTAAAGACCACGTGTTGTGAAAATGTTCACAGCTTGCACTTAAAACTATCAGTGAGCTAATTCTCTTTTTTTAAACCTTTTTCATCGATGCGTAATTACGCACTAGCTGGAATCTGAGGAGATCGCTGTGTACACATGTTGTGATATTTAGATATTTAGAAATAATGCCACCTCGCCGCGGTCCTGGAGGGGTTGGCCTGCCAGGAGTTGCTGGATGTACCCAGGGACCAACGATACAACTACACGCTGTTGGCGTTGGCCCTCTGGAGGTGTTTCGGCTGGAGAGGGGAGGCGCCGGGACTGCTGCGGGCGAGATTGGCCAATCCCGCCGCCTAGCGGGAGAGCCACTGGGTCCGATCGCCGCAGATGTGGCCTACTTAGCCCGCCAAGGTTACCCTACTCTCCCGGAGGAGGCCCACTGGGAGATAGCGCTCCAGGCGTTTCTCCGGGCCCTGGAGCCGACTGAGGTGCAGCACCACGTGATGCTGGCCGTGCTGGTCCCTGGCTCTGGCTGAGCAGGCTGATGCCGTATTCAAGGAGACAGGTGGGCACCAACGAAGGGGTGCTCCCTGCCGGGCAGTGGAGGCGGTGCACGGGGAATCAGATGGGAAGGAGGAAACGGCCAGCGCAGCGACGCCAGGGGAGCAATGACGGCGGGTCATCTGCCACCCCTGTGGGGAGAGGGGGCACATTGCCCAGGAGTGCCAGGCGCTGGAGCCCCAGGGACTCCGGAGGCCGTCGGGAAACGGGAGCGGGGCGGCCTAAAGGGGGGAAGGCCGCCCTTGAGCGACGCTACCCCCGCTCCGGAAAGCCAGAAGGAGCGCTTCACCCCGCCTTTTTTTTTGATGCGACAAGCCCACCGCATTGTACCGTGGCGTACCCCACGCGTTTTGAATGGCTGCATCTGTATATGCTCCTGTGATTTTTTGGTACCTACCCAGGGCAATAATCAGGATCAGAATTTAGCTCCAAATGGGCCAGAGATAGTGTTGTGAAGTACAGCAACCCTCAGGATCACAAGCCTAGACCCACTGCACTGCATCTCCTTCAAAAACCAACCTATACAGGTGTATAGCAGCATAGTACTGCTTACAGATCTCGGAGATGGAGCGCTGCCCAAAATTATCATATTTATAAGAGCTTACATTATTGCTGCGGATCTGCAGTCGGGCCGACAGGTCTTTTAAGAAATAACAAATTCTGGATCATGTCAAAGGATCAGGAAAAGTGTATTTCGTAAAGTGTTTTGCAGTGATCCTGTGGCTCTGCCCTCAATACTATGTGATTAATATATTTATGTTATGTGTGGGTATTTGTCCCTGGTATTAATCACAGGCAATGTCAACAGAACAGAGTTTCATACTCCAGTGCTTCATAGTTCCATACTGCCTAAACCTAAGCAGCTCTTGCATAGTAGATTATATCATAGCATAAAGGTAACAGCAAAACCACACTACAGAATAATTGTTTCACTTTTTCATTTAGAAAAAAAAACAGTATTTTTTAAAAAATCTATGCATTTCTATTCCTTTTACCTTTTCTCACTTTTGCCTTTCCTAACTTGAAAGGTCAATATCTCCACCTGTGGTCAATGTTAGTATTGTTTTATTTTGATGGAACAATTTTTTTTAATTCTGTATTTGGTGATTTTATTTTTATTGATTTGAATTGTGCATTCTTTTCTTTTATCAGGGTGTCTTTTATCTTAAAGATTGTGTTTGAGGCTTGCTGTTTATGAAGCCTTCTGCCTTTGGCTCTACTTCATTGTATGTTTGCAACACAAATCTGTGCTTCTTCCCAAGTTCTCATGTAACCTTCTACGTATTTTTAATCAGTTCCAAGTCGATTGGATCATTATTCTTCTTATGTTGGTCTTCTAGAGGTTGTAATTTTCTCTCCGATCTTCCATATTTTATACTCCCTCAGTTTCTTCAGAGTAGTAGTGATACCTATAGACACTGCTATAGATAGATGCTGGCTTGGCAGCTTCCCAAAGTATAGCAGGTATCAATTCTTCATTATCATCGTTCTCTAAATATGACTTCTTTTTTAATTTGATAATCACAGATTTATGCTTGAGTATACCTGTATTCAGTCTCCAAACTGTATTTCTAGGTCTACTATCTTGGTGTAAAAATTATACATTCTTCCACCTCATGCTTATTACTATTAAACATGAAAAGTGATCTATTCTGGAGTATTTCAGGTGGGTAACTGCGTCAGCATGCGTAGGCTGCAAAAGAACAAGTAATAGGTTTATTCCATGCTGAAAAGAGAAGAAAGAAAACACGTTTTGGCCGTGGAGCCTTCTTCAGGTGTGAGCTCAGGTTTATTAAAATACTGTCACCTGCTCACACCTGAAGAAGGCTCCACGGCCTTCCCAGGAATGGAGGGGAAGTTCCCGTGTCCTGTGGGGGCCCCTCACTGACACGAGAAGGTGAATTAGCTCCCCCGCTCCGTCTATCTCTGCCAAGAATGAAGCTCCACCTTCCCGGTCAGTTTGCAAAGTCACTGTCTAACAATAGGTCTTCCTATATCATATAATTCTTCTCTAGGTGGGTAGCTGCGTCAGCACGCATAGGCTGCAAAGGAACAAGTAATAGGTTTATTCCATGCTGAAAAAAAAGATGAAAGAGAACACAACGTTTTGGCCGTGGAGCCTTCTTCAGGTGTCTTTAATTCTTCTCTATTATAGTTCCCAAATATGATTGATATGCAACAAAAAGTATCCAGTGATTTTTCAATGTTTCTTGGTTTATATCCGCTGTGGGTGAAATTCATCTGTTCATTTTTATCCTCTCCGAACTGCATCAATGTTATATCCTCTTTCTTCAGGTCCTCTGCTGTCTCCTCGGCATTATTGTAAAGCTGTGTTCCTGTCTAACACTGGATTTGAATTTTGGCCAGATAGGGTGACTGAAAGGGTGCTCCTCTGTTTCCAGTGTGTCTGTCTTTTCTAGTTGTTCTTAAATCTGCCCTGTGAACCCCTCGGGGGATGGTGTGGTAGCGGAGCCTACTTGACCCTGCACAGAGCGCTCATCTGGAGCACATGGTTGGACTGTATGCATGACCATTATCTCTCATTGCTCAAGCCCGCTCATTACATCTTCTGGTTAAGGAATCCCTTGACAGCATGATTTCAATCATATGCTGGGGTAGGCGTAATATGCCTGCTCTCTCTTCATCACTGACACAATTCTGCCCAGTAAAATAAATGCATTCCTGTATCATAGTTTGACATCAAAACTGTTACAGATCTATAGTTCCTGCCTTGCCATCTACTCATGTACTGCCCTGCTGGTAGTTTTTGTCACTAAAATAACTTTCTTTGGTTCCATTCAGTACCTTCAATAAAGCCCAAATCCCCACAGAAATCTCTCATGTGTCTTGCTGGAGAGCAGGCCCAGTTTTCCTCAGCAATGACCCATGACTGAGATTCACCATATATTTCATGTGTTCTTCCAGGTGTCCTGTATATCATCTGGCCTATGTGTACCATTTGTTATTAAAATACTCCCTCTCAATTTCAGTATTTGTTTTTTTTTGGTTGGTTTCTCTGATGTTCTAAAGGCAGATTAAGGTGTCTCATGGAATCTAAGATTCAGGTTGGAGGTTAGTTTCAGCAGTTTCACTTCCTGCACAGACTGATGGGTCTGATTCTCATGCTAAGTGGACAGTTTATCAAGTCCACAGAGAAACATTCAGAGTCAGGATGTTACAGCCTCCCTCTCCTGTGTCTGTGAGGGTCTGGGTGTCCTAAGAGAGACCCCTGCTGTTCTCAGACAGCAGGGACAGAGAGGCAATTAACCCTCTCTGTTTTTTTCCTGGGAAATAACGCCAGTCACTGGTTATTTGTTTTCAATCAGGATCCTTAAGTGGTACTTTAAAATTCCCATGGGCATCCCTAGTCTGTCCTGCTAGAGGGTAGGCCCAGTTTTTTTCAGCAATCCTGGGTTACCAGTATCCGACTGCTCCAAAGATTTTTCTTCTCCATAAAAGAACTTCCTGGAGACACTTAATCATATTTCAGGTCTTCTCCCACAGCAATCTCTTTTGGCAAGGAACAGAATTGTAATGAAGTCCTGTTCATCGACCACAAAAGCCTGCCTCACTGGTCTAAAGTTGTCTCTTTAATTTATTTGTCTTCCAAAGGTGTCTTTATTTGGATGACAGGTGCAGAGATTCTTGTGATTCCTGTGCCACCTACATATGCAGCCATTCAAAACGCGTGGGGTATTATGTAAACTGTATGTTGTTGTTATTGGTATTTTAAAGAAAAAATACACACCAATACTCAATTTCTCCCTAAACATTTTAAGCACCAAAGTCTTACATGTGGTTGACCTTCCGACCATATTACTGTAATATCTGTATTGCTGTATCAGTGCCTGTTACATGACTTTCCTCGGTGGCGTCACAGCTTAAGCGACTGATTTACAGTGCTGTATAAGTGTGAGGTCTGGTGCTCAAATCCAGCAATTGCTATGAGTTTTCTTTTAACAGAAACACTTCTTTGAAAAACTAAAATAGCAAATATTATGGACACTACAGTATATTGACATTTTTTATATTTCAAAATAACACATGTTCATACTGTATGTACAATACACAGCGGTACCGCAGGTTGAACTGTAGGGCGCAAATCCACCTGAGCCCTAAAGCCCAACATATTAATGTACATTCACCTGGCGCTGCGCGGTTTTCATCACTCTCTGCGGGAGTGCTGGCTGTGACGAATTAAACCGGTTTCACAGGTATTTTCAAAGTAGAAGGGGGCGAGTCTTCCAGCGAAAGACACCTCCACCCCATCCAAAACCCCTTTTTTTTGCTTACAGTAGTAAGAGTTAAGTACAGTACAGTAAGTACTTACAGTACTTACTGACGGTAGTACTTCTCGCGTTAAGAAAGCTGGATGTTAGCATAAACTATTAGTAATCAATAATATTAAATTTGTCACTGTAATAAATTGTGCTAATAATAAATTCTATTCTACTCTGAGAATGTAGGGGGGAGGAAGAATGCCCGTGGTCTTTTCACTGATAAACTTGTGTCAAGCTGTCAACAAAAACCGGCTGTCAAAAAAAAGTTGTTTTTTTAAAGAATCAATTGTGTGTCCATAATATTGCTATTTTGATATTGCTAATTGCTATTGCTACTGAGTCTCTGTGTCTACAGTACATTGTTTGTGAACCAACCGGTTTCACAGGTATTTTCAACCCCCAGGCACTGTTGTTTCATCGGTTGTTATCCTGTAAAGCGCTTTGAGGAGCCATCTTTTAATGCACTATATAAAATAAAGTTTATTATTATTATTAATATTGATCATATTCCTTCCAGAACTTGTAAATTCTTGTTATTATTGTTGTAATCCTGTAAAGCGCTTTGAGAAGCATACTGTCCAGCTTGTCAGGTGCATTCTCTTGTAAAATAATAAGTAGAGCTTTGGAGTTATTAGTGCTCCACTTACAGCAACCCAATGTAAATACATTTTGTCTCCAAATCCACCACCACTTGTATGAATCATAGCCCTGCCAAACAATGCAAATTCCGCTGCAATGGTTGTGTGCAGGAATTATTCAGTATGGCATCTCCATGTTCAAGTAAACACTGCTCTGTGTGCAAATGCAAATGCATTTAAAAAAAGTTTTTTTTAAAAAAAGCCACCTTTAAAGGCGCTATATAAAATAAAGTTTATTATTATTATTAATATTGATGATATTCTTCCTCCCAGGACTTGTAAAATTGTTTTTGTTATTGTTCTTATCCCGTAAAGCACTTTGAGAAGCATACTGTCCAGCATATTGTATTTCATTGCACTTTGACAGATCGTCTTATAATCACTTGTTGTTAGAATATCCCCCAAGAGGATATTCCCCCCAAGAGGATATAGAGGATATCCCCCAAGAGGTATCCAGGTAACAGTGAAACGGGCGTACAGTCTGGGGAGATCGCCCGTTTTCCATGTAAAAATTTCCCTGGTTCCGCACCCCTTGGTCTCTCTCTCTCTCTTTCGGGCCCGCGCTCTTGGCGGGCTTGTCTTGTGTCTCTCTCTCGTCTGGGCATGGCAGCGCTGCTGGCGGGTGGTGACGGAGAAGAAATAAAGCGCAGTTTTTAAATCCACAAGATTGAGTCTCTGTGTTCGTCCTCAACGAACCCAAATTCATTACATTGGTGTCAGAAGCGGGAGGATGGACAGTGAATGGCCGGTGATGTCAGACTCAGAGAAGCGCCGGTTCCCCCAGCAGCCAAGTGACCCCCTAAAGCACCTTTTGGGGGCGAGCAGGAGCCGCCAGGGGCCGGGACGACCCCTCAGCACCTCCAGTGGCCACAGCCCTTATCAGGGCTACCCAATGGTGACCTACTCAGTGGAAGAGGGGCCCTTTCCCGGGTCGCCTCAGGCCGTGTGGCAGGAAGAAGACGCCAGACCAGCGGGCTCCAGCCCGCCACCCCTGCTCCAGCCTGCGCCGGTGAGACCGAGCCATTCCAGAGTTCAAAGAGGACATTGAGTGTTTCCTGGATTTCGCTGGTCTGCAGCTCCTGATCTCACACTACACAACACAGAAATCAAGTTCCTGCTCTATGCAGATGACCTGGTCCTGCTGTCGCCCACAGAACAGGGGCTGCAGCAGAACCTGGCACTGCTGGAGCAGCACTGTCAGACCTGGGTGCTGACAGTCAATCTGGACAAGACCAGAGTTATGGTTTTCCAGAAAAAAAGCCAGACCTCAGGGAAACAGGTACAAATTCACACTTAACAACAACACATTGGAGCACTCATCCAGCTACACATATCTCAGCATATCACATACTGTATCACATATACTGTACCATCAGCTCATCTGGAAGTTTTGACCTGGCAGTGAAGACACTGAGGGAGAAGGCACTCAGGGCTTTCTACGCAATAAGAAGGAGGCTCTTCAACATCAATCCACCAACAAGAATCTGGCTCCAAATATTTGAAAGTGTAGTCCAACCCATTGCCCTATACGGCAGTGAAGTGTGGGGTCCCCTCACAGACCAGGAGTACACTCAATGGGACAAACACCCCACAGAAACTCTGCACATGGAGATCTGTAGAAACATCCTCCGTGTGCAGAGAAAAACACCTAACAACGAGTACAGGGCCAAATTAGGCCAGTACCCACTATTGATAAACATACAGTAAAGAATCTTAAAGTATTGGCTTTAATATTAGCCGTACAGAACATTGAAGTACCCCTTTCCATTCAATGGGTGTCTGAGTCGCTGTGTCCTGTCTTCTGACAGTCGCTGTTGTGAATGTCTGTAGAGTGTATCTTATTTTTAGTACTATATATTTATATTATATTCCCTATTAATCAAACTCTAAGAGTATGTATCGGCTTCTCCCCCTCCCGCCCCTCTCTGTGTACAGTAGAGCCTCCTGTCCTGGATGGTGGAGCCCATACAGCTGTGTCTAGAGAGAATCCAGGGTATCAGCTTCAACCACATGTCTGGACAGCTCGTTCCCCCCTCCTGTCCCTCTCTGTGTACAGTAGAGCCTCCTGTCCAGCCAGAAATACACAGAAAATAAATCCGTTCTGACATCTCAAATCAGTTTAAATCAAGGTCTCCAAAATGAACAAGAAAAAGAGCATTTTCAGAGAGCAATTACACTGTGTTTATGTAGAATAAGTGATTAGATTTATGAGCAATCTAATTTCTTATTTCTGAACATTATTACGCAGAAGACAAAGGTAGCTATTTACGTTGCATTGTGCATTGTGCTGCTGTTATACAGTTTAAAATAATAAAAAGTCTAAACAATATCAGCTTTATTTATGGGTTGTAATTTAAAAAAAAGTCAAAAACCCAAACTAATAATGTAACATGCTACTGTTTGTGCATGAACATAGTTATACTGTTATTTCTTTAGATACGCGGTTGCATGTTTTTTTTTTAATCCCTGGCGGGACCGGGCGTCCATAAGAATCAAGTTATAGGTTTCATTGTGCTTTGACAGAAACCACATTTCCCAAATTTAATATGTGCTTTTCTATATTTATTGCCAATTAATTGTCCATAATATTGCTATTCTATTTTTTTAAATAAATGTTTGTTAAAATAAAAGTCACAGCACCAGCTGGACATGAACACCCACCCTATGGTTTGGTAGTCAAGCACCTAGACCACAGGACCACCCACAAAGTCACGTGAGGAGTTCTGAAACAGCCCTACACAAACAGTATCAACAGACATTGTACAGCGTATACTATTCTTGTGTTGCAGTACATGAATATAATTATATCGTTATTAATTTCTTTAGATACGCGATTCCATATTATATTCCCTATTAATCAAATTCTAAAAGTATGCTTGTTGACTCCGGTATTGAACGTATTTGCAGAAAAGCTTAAAACTACCACTTCTTATACACGTTATTTCACGTTAGTTACTGTAATACTGTATGTTTATGTAACAAAATCAATATCGTTTATGGCCTTCAAACGCGTTATGCTCCTATTCTTTTTATGCTCAGCTACTAAGATTTCCCTTCAGTGGTAAAATTCCATATAAATATTCAATACTAAAACGGGCACAGTAAAGACATTTAAATCTTTCTACGACCAACCAACACACCACGAGTGCCCCTGTCGGTCAACCAATCACGTACCGTGGTATGACACGCGATGAGGTAGCCAATTACCCGCGGTACGTGTCTGTGCCGCGCACTTTGAATGGCTGCATCTGTATGTCTTTAGGACTTTGCTTTTGTCTTTGTTATGACTTCTCCATGGTAATCGCACACAACCTCTCTCTTTACAGGATCATTGTTGATTAGGAGGCATCTCCAGATTCAAAGTGTTTGAAAAACCAATGAATAATTTTTTTTCTCCCCAACATAACATAAATGGTTTCTACAACAAAACCATTGGTTGAACATATAAAAAAAAATCTTTTGTTTTTCATTTTAGTTAACGATGACGAAATGGTAGTGAATATAATCCACAGTGACCATGATGAAGACTAAATTGCTTTGCATTTTTATTTGAGTTAATTAGGATGAGTCAAAATGACCTGTTTGAGTAAAACTCAAACTAAAAAATTAATTTCATCACATGAAGTTCGCCATTTGCGCATTTACTTTCTGTCTGGCTAGTAGCAGGCTGGCTGTGTTGGGAGTAATCCCAGGGCTGTGTGGTGCCTCAGGGCTACTGCTGTGTGAGAATCTCCAGTATTGGGGTGTGCTGTTCTCTCTCCTTTTCTCCCTTGTTTAGCTGTAGTTCTTTCCAGCTGGTCTTCTCCACACCCCACGTCATGAATCCCTATTGTGTGTTAATTGATTGCTACCCAGATAGATGATGAGATGTATACACTGTGCTAATTAGATTAAAGATTAAAACCAGATCACCTTGATTAGAAAAAAGAAAAGGCAAGGAGACGCAAGTAATGCTTGTGGTTCTCCATGCTTTCAGCTGGAAGAAAAAGATCTGGAGTCTGAGAGTAAATCATATACGACGAGCAAACCAAGAAAAGCTCTAAAGTAAAATAAAGTAAAATATTACTGAAGATAAAGAAACAGAATGTGGCTACATTATAAATTGAAAAACTCCAACAAATCTGAAGCAGCATAAGAAGCACATAAGCCAGACACTTTTGCACAAAAAACATTTTACATTTTAGCTAGGCAACAAATTAAAGAATTAATTCAGAATTAAGCAAGAATGAAAATATTTTACAGTTTGCATTTCAGAAAAATAGTTATTTTATGTCTTGCTTAGAGATTAATATGTAAGATGTTAATTCCTCATTTAAAATGTGAGAGTTGGTTGAACACACCATGAGTGCTGCATTTCAGCTTCATAGTGGCGCTCTGTCAGAAATGTGATTTTTGTTCATATGTTATTTATAAATTGTTGAAGTGAGTCTATGAAATTATTTTTGTGTACTGTACATTTCACGTTATGTATATCATCAGAAAAGACTTTTCTTTGTGTTTAGTCTATTTATATAGCTGGGTATTCAGCTAACCAAGAAACTATTATTGTGGCACAAACATCTTATAGCGTGTTCCTCCATTCCGTCTTATTTCTTCAGAAGAGTGTGGGCGGAGTGAAAGCACTGAGACACACTGAAGCAAAGTCTGTCACTTCTAGCATGATGAATATAATATGATATTCTTATTTTTTCAGAGAGTGTGTTAGCATGATGTATATAATGACTCACATTCTCCATACTGTATATGTAATATGTCACTATGCACCTTCTTCCAAGTGTCATATAGATCACAGCTCTGGCCCCAAACAGGTTTATTAAAATACTCCCACCTGCTCACACCTGAAGAAGGCTTCACAGCCGAAACATTGTATTTTCTCTCTATTATCTTTTCAGCATGGAATAAACCTATTACTTCTTCCTTTGATAAAATACTCTCATTATTGTTTTAGCTTTGTTTTCACGGTGGCTCTAAAGACAGATAAATGTGTCTCGTGGAATCTAATTTCAGGTTGGAGGTTAGTTTCAGGAGTTTCACTTCCTGCACAGACTGATGGGGCTGATTGTCATGCTAAGGTGGACAGTTAATCAAGTCCACAGAGAGACATTCAGAGTCAGGATGTTACAGCCTCCATCTCCTGTGTCCGTGAGGGTCTGGGTGTATCCCGAGACAGACACCTGCTGTTCTCAGACTGGGGGACAGAGAGACAGTTAATTCTCTCTGTAAAATCTCCAATTTAACTAGAGATCATTAAAATATTCCTTTGCACCCTTACTACTTCCTAATTTTTTTTAAATCTCTTCTTCTCAAATAGGAGTACAAAGAGGAATAATTACATTAATGGGTAATTGGACTGTTCCCAATGATGGGTTGGTTGGTAGTACAAATTACTACTGGGAAGAACACAATTTATTAAAGTCTTAACATTAAGATTGTTCTTTTCTTTCTTGTAGGATTAAGAATAGTTATGTTTTGTCGTTCAGAACATCTCTGTTTTGTAAGAGTTTTGAGAGCAGTGAGTAAAACTCCTCCTGCTGTATTTACTGTACAACCATATGGGAACCACACAATGAAGGGCATCAGGACCAGGCAATAAGAGCACTTGTAAATAAATTGTATTTAAGAGAAATATACAAATATAATCCTTTTCTAGTGATGTGTGCTAATATAAAAGGTGTTATTTTCCGTGACATGATCTGGTTAGTTAGATTGAATAAAAGGCTGGGCTTGGAGGAGGGGAGGAGACGGCGGGGGTGGAGCAGCCAAATGGATTTCTTTTGATAAGCCACATCTCTCTACTCACTAGAGACACCAATTCCATTTGAGACACAAGTCACTGGATGAGCTCTTCAGCATTTCTACTGTTGGCTGCATTTTCAATTTCTCCTCTATTTAAGTGGTAGAAAAAACCCGAAGATCTGGATTATCATTAACATCTGAGTTCAGCTTCTGCAATCAATATTGCCGACAAAAGGTAAGAAATCGTATTTAAATATCATATATGCTTATACAGGCCAACGACACTACTACCATCTTAACAAGTAATTTATGTGGGTTAATGGTGACGAAGGCCAATCTAAAATCCAAACAAAGCAATGAGCAGAAATATGGTTCTTCCAAGTGCTGGGGTGTCCAGTGGAGAGCCAGGTTAACAGCGTCCTCAGCAGACCTGATGGACCGAGAGGCAGACTGGTAAGGATCCAACAGCGGAGATGAGCACAGCTGGAGGTGCTTAAGCACCAGACGCTCAAAGCCATTCATAGCCTTCGAGCTCAGAGCAGTTAGTCTGGCCTGTAGTCATAAGGGCATGAATTTTTTTGAAGATTCAGGACCAGGAATTAGAGTGGATACTCTGAATCTGTGAAGTATCATCAACACAGGTGAACACACGAGCCAGGAGGTCTGCACAGTGACATATTGTCTAGAGCCCTTCAATCAAGTTTCTCAAACTGATTAAGTTTAGCTGGGAGGCTGGAGCCTTTGACCAGTATTTTTTTCATAGTTGGTCATTTTTGTTCTTTTTCTCCAGTCAGATTTCTGCTTGTTTTCATCCAATTGCTCTTCCAGCTTTGTAGTGTGGCTTCTCTTTCCTTTCTTCCCTGCTGAACACAGTTCATACTTGTCAGAGCTATATTCAGTTCAGTCAGCCATGATAAAAGACCTGTTCTCTTTACGGCACAGGTCTTGCAATTCTTTTGAGAACCATGGATTCTTATTGCCATATATATCTTAACTGTTTTGTGGGTATGCATACATCTTCACAGAAACTTATGGAAGATGTAACAGTGTCGGTATATTGATTAAGAAAAGTGGAAGCGGAGCTAAATATGTCCCAATGATCTTACTGATCTTAGTTTTGACGTGATATAAGATTAAAACTTTAAGACTTCCTAACTCATCTCCCATTGTTTAGAGACTGTTTCCCACATTCTTTATTTATTTGAATATTTAAAATAGCATTAATATTTCATTAAAATATGCACATTATACAGTTAGCTTTTAATGTGTTATTGTTCAGAACATCTCTGAAAAAGTACTTACAGAACAAATGTAAAACTCATTACTTTCTGATGTGATGGCAGCCAAAGTGTGCCAGAATGCTCACCACACCAGCTCTCAGTGGGGAGAACAGTGTGATGAAGCCAATTCATAGATGGGGATTATTAGGAGGCCATGACTGGTAAAGACCAATGGAAAATTTTTCCAGGATGCTGGGGTAACACCACAGAGAGTCAGGACCTCGGTTTTACGTCTCTTCCGAAAGACATCACCTTTTTATAGTACAGTTTCTCTGTCACTATATTGAGGAATTAAGACCGACTGCAGGGTGAGCGCTCCCTGCTGGCCCCACTAACACTTCTTCCAGCAGCCTTACTTTACTTACCTTCCTTTTTCCCAGGAGGTCTCTCATCTGGGTACTGACCAGATTCACACTTGATTAGCTTCAGTGGGTTGCTAGTTGTGAGTTGCAGGGTGGTAAGGTTGCTGGCAATTATTTGAGAGCCTAAGGTAGTTGTTTTAGCTAATTTATTTTGACTTCCCCTGATATTAATAATGTTGACTTATTTCTTTATATATCTGTTGAAAAGGAAAATTCCCACAGTCCTTTACATCTGAAGATGTCTGGGGACTGATCTCAAATGGCTTCAATTGGAACATCCATCAAGTAAGAGTTCATTGTTGTTTTACAAAGTCATGTTTCAGAATCATGTACCTATCTGATAAAATGTCATCAACATTGTGACCTAGCAATTAGGGAGAAAGCTTAATTAGGAAAATGTAGGTCTTCTCTTGTTTTCTATGTTGTCTTAGGAAACCCAACAGGATTCCCCTGGTGTGCAAGATGTGCCTGAAGACATTTGACCAGCTTCCTGCTTACTTGAATAGGGAGTGTATGAAGCAAGCAACACTAGTGGAGATCAGGATGGCCTCTCGCCAGGCCAGGAAGGACTTGATGAATCACCTGAGGAATGGGCAGGTTGTGGATTACGAGAGCATAGAGCTATTGTTCGACAAGGCAAATAGGAACCTGGCTGTGAGACTGGTGGAGCTTATGGGATGTTTTGTACATGGGAAACCTGAAGAGAAACCCAGCAAGGTGAGAGATAAAATTTTGCCATTTCTTCATTGTATTTTCAAAGGCTTTTTTGAAACTGGTTAGCTCGGTTAGTATTTTATGTAATGGTACTTTTACAGTTCCAGATAACCTGAGGAAGTGCCTGCTGTCCAGCAGAAAGAGATGCCACAGGCTCCTCCAGTGACTGAGGAGGACAAGGAAGATGAAGGGGAGCATGGGAGCTCTGGAGAACTGGAGCAGCAGTGTAGCGGCATGGCTTATTAATAATACAGGAATTAAGTTTGCTGCTCCCTTGCCAGTCCCTCTCTCTCATCTCAGTGGTGCTGGACACAGAGAGGCCATTCCATTTGGTTCAGATTTAAGGTGCTTTTCTATCTGATAGAGTTTCCTGATAAGGAACAACTCCCAAGGCTGAGATTCTCCAGCTACCCTAATAAATGGTCATCTCTTTCGCCTTACTGTCTGGGAGATTCCATGGAAGAGTCTCATCCCAAGATTTACAACCCTAAGGTCAGAGTGCATTGTTACTCATCCTCCACCTCAATCAGCCAATCAGGAACTGGTAGGGCAGGACAACCCCATGTGGGTCTCAAATGCCCGCAAAACTTTCAACCAATGAACGACCATAGTTCCTCCAGATAAAAGAGGCAGCACAGGGCCCAGAAGGTGACCCTCCAGGACATTCTCAGACTCAGCTCGGACAATCACGTGACGGCCAGTGTGTCCGAGTGCCAGGACTTTACTTTGTTCTAAGAGTCGAGACCGGAGGTCGCCCATGCGTAACCAAAGGATCCGCCCGAGGTTAGCCCAGCAGCAAGCCTCGTGAACCGCCAGTACCCCACCGCGGACGCTCGCCTGATAGTGAACTACGGTCGGAACTGTCGAGAGCTGAATCTCAGGATTCAGGACTAGCGCTACATCGGGAATGAACCGGTCTTCTTCCCGTCTAAAAGTGTGACTTGCTCGGACCCGGAGTCACTTTTCATGTGCACAAACTCTGCTAGTTCAGCTAGGACTAACTAGCCGGCCTTCAGAGAGAAACTGCCAGTGTGCCGCAGCAGGAATGTCTCCCTCCTTCTCCATTTATCAATTAATAATTGTCCCAGTAAATACACAAATCCCCTACAGCAGTAAGACTTTCCTCTCATGTTTCCAGTTTGATTAATAATTCCACTGGCTCTCTTACATATGAAATCATTCTATGATTAGTGTCCTGTATCCCTACAGGGATCTCACCAAACCATTGCTAATTACATCAAAAACATCAACCGGTTCCTGTGCTACATCCTGAATGCCACCAACCTAAGACAGGAGGATCCCAGCCTGGCTAAAGTCATCGTCATCTTCCAGACTATCCTAAAGGACAATCAGCAAAAAATCAGCAAGGATGTCTCACAGGAAGTCATCAGAAAGAGGTATTTTCCATTTGGAACTCTGATTCCAGTTGGTTTCCGGTTCCGGTACATGACGGGAATTGACGTTGATGGTAGTACTCCTTCTGTCACAGATACAGACAGCTGCAGAGTCCTGGGCCGTGCGCCAGTGACTGCTGGAAGGTGCTGAGGGCTAAAAAGAGAGATGTGGAGTGGATACTGGAGAAGACGCACAACTCTGAAGACATCACCATGCCTGAGCAGCTTCTTGTGCTGTATTACCTGCAGGCCATTCTCCAGCTGAAGCATCTGCAGCACCCATGGGTGGTAAAGAATATGACAGTAAGCATGACAGTCATGCATATTTCAGTTGTTTGGCCAAATTCTAACAATGAAACAATGATCTGACGTTCATAAAGAGACAGAATAACAGTGCTGGTCAGGGCTCATCACTGTCATTTAGGTGGCGCTCCCGTTACTTAGGGCCTTAACAGGGAGACTGGACTGGAGGGAGGGGTGAGGGAGAAGATGCTCTCAGCTCTGTGTTCACTCAGGGAGATTGAACGCACTGGACAACGGACATGTGAGAGTGGAATTTGATCTCCACCCCAACTTCTATTCAGTAACTCCATATGTAACAAGATTTAGTGAATGGCAAACATCAAGTTCAAACAGCCTCAGCAGCACTAAATCGTACTGATCCTTGATGACACCTCATGTTATATCTAAGCCCCTTCTCTCCTTCACATTCATCTTTTGCACCTCCCTTCCACACCATACCCATATGATGGTGCTTTTCAGTGTAAGACATCTGCTTTTGGGTCAGTTTAAATTAAACAAACTCTCAAATCTTTTTGAGATGATGTGTTACAGTAATTGTTGATTTATGAATTCATTGTTTACAGACAAAGGAGATATTCATTGTCAGAAGATGGATGATGGCCCAGCATTCCCAGAACAGACACTGGAGTTTCCAGCAGCATTAGACGGGCAACCGCTTGGGAAGAGACATCGACTGAGACTGACTGGACTTCATGAACGACACCAAGAACAGAGCCTACAAGATGAGTCTAGATAACAATTCCTTAATCCTTTTAGTGAAGGACTACAGCAATTATTTTTGGACTACAGAGATATTTTAAAACCTTGTGAAGAAGTTAGATATTTGATAAAAAAAAACATTTTAAATGGCTTATCTTTACAAGAATATTTTAAAACTTTAATTACAGTTCAATAGATGCTGTAGACCTAATCTACAATGACTGCATTTTATTTTAATTTTAGCCATAAACTGTTGTAAATAGTTTAATTGAAAAAAATATTAATTCAGAACACACAGTTGATTTTGAAATTTTCAGCTATAGTGGCTCCTATCTATGACTGAGCTGTGATTTCTGTTTAATAGACACCTGTCTCTTACACAAAGGCCATTTTTCACTCTAACAGGTGTCACGTCCCAGCAGAGTCTGTCACATTCCATAAGGATTTACTGCATTGTAGCAGATAAGCAGCCTCAGTCTTCTGATAATGTAAAAGCAATTTAAAAGTGCAACAAATGGAGTCCTTGAAGTTGTTCTTTCATTGTGTCTTCAACAAATCATATTAATGTGCTTCTCCTGTTTGGTAGAGTCCGCCTGCCACTCATTTCCAGCCATGTTGCCAGTAGGACACATGAGAAGCCACAAAGCAGCTGACTGAGGTCCAGAAACACATGCAGGCACAACAGAAGCCTATTGTAATGTTTCAACAGCCTCTTGGGAAGAGAGATGGACTGAGACTGATTGCACTTTATGAATGACACAGTTTGGATTCACCCAGAACAGAGCCCACAAGATGATATGATATGATATGATATAATATGATATGACATGATGGATGGATTAATACCCTTATTCATTTATTCCTTTTTTTTAATTGTATACTGCTAGCATGCCCAAAGGGGATGGGCAGACAGTTAACCTTGGACCCATAGAGGGTTTTTCTCTCCTTACTAAGGAGTTTTTGGTTCCACTCCTCTGTTGTCTTCTGGTCTTTTCTATTCTGTATTCACAACATGTATGGTCACTTGCTTTGTTAAGCACCTTGGGCAACCTTGTTATGAAAGGGGCTATATAAAAATAAAATGAATTGAATTGAAGATGAGTCGAGAGAACAATTCCTTAATCCTTTTAGTGAAGTTTTCTGAAGAGGTTAAGGACTAAATAATTTTTCAGCTATTTTATAAGATAATTAAGTTTGATTAAAAACATATTTTCAGAGGTTTATCTTTAAAAGAATGTTTAAAAATGTAAGTTGTCTCTTAAAAAAAGGCCACTGTTTGTTTACTGGAACAAGCGTCTCCAGATAATCAGTTCAGCAACCTTAAACAACTGATGATTGTAAATATGACATCATTGTCGTGATGTAAAAGCTATAGTAAAGTGTAAAGTATAGATCTGTTGAATTCTTTTGTTTTTGTCTTCAACACCATCATATGCAGATGTTATCATTTATGTTACTTTTTTGTAGCAGCCACCTGCCAGTCAAGATGCCAGGAGGTACATGATATGACCCACAAGCACTTAATGATGCAGAGAAGAGCATATGGAAAAAAGAAAACAACATTTATCTATTAACACATCCAGAAGTCAGAAGATGGGTGATGGGACAGCATTTCAAGACCAGAAACTAAAGGTTTAATTGAAGTTTTAGAAGTGATTCTTTGTGTTTGGCTTCAACACAATAATATGCTCACATTATTAATTTTTACATACTGCCTGATATTCATTACAGTCCAGGGTTCCCAGGAGTACACACGGCACAGCCAAAATGTGTCTAGCTGAAGTACAGCAGACCATAGGGGAAGAACTCTTGCCCACATTAATGTTTCTGCTCTGAAAAGCACTGGATAAAGGTATGTCACAGACTGCTGTTCAGCTGCTGATTTTGTGCAAAACTATGCTGCTACACACCTGCATATGTTGGTTTTTGAAGGAGATGCAGTAGAGTGGGTCTACGCTTGTCATCCTTTTGGTTGCTGTACTTCACAACACTATCTCTGGCCCAACTGGAGCTAAATCCTGATCCTGATTATTGCCCTGGATATGTACCAATAAATCACAGGTGCATATACATATATCACTGTGTTTAAGCTGGAGAAACAGAATCACTGCAAACACGTCACTAAATACACTTTTCCTGCTCCTTTGACATGATCCAGAATTTGTCATTTCTTAAAAGACCTGTCGACCACACTTTAGACTTTACACTTTAGACTGAATATGCATATAATTGTTAGATCAAACAGAGAAGCATGTTTTGACGAGTTGTGAACATTTCTGTCAGTTTCTGAAAGTGGATGAATTTTTTGAAACACTAGTCACTTTGGGGAGACAGAATATGGATATAATTTTTAGATTGAACAGAGAAGCATGTTTTGTTGTCTCCAACAAAGGAGACACAATCCAGAGATTGTATGAAGCAGGCATTAATGGAGTTTTTAATGAAAGTTCGGGAGGAATGAAAGCAGCTGAGCTCATTCGACACAGCTGCTGCTATTCTCACTAATCCTGACGTAAGCAACTGGTCTCCATATATATCAAACGTCACCCTCTCCTCTTCCTCGTTCGTTTTCTGCATGGTTCGTTTTCGCCTAGCTCGAATCCATGCTCCCTTCTCATGGATCTGCAAATTCGCTGCTCCGATAAAGACCTTTTCTGCAGCACAGGAGACTCTCCTACCCCTCTCGTCCAGTCTTCCCCCCCCCCGCTCCCCTCACCTCCGTCTCATCGCCTCCTTCACCCGCCGTGCCACATCAGCGCCGCTCATCTCCCAGCCAGTCCTTACACGATTCAACTCCTCGCCGAAGACTGCGTTCCGCCGTCGTAGTCCCTCTCTCATCACAAACCCAGCCTTCCCGTCCCTCCACGGCAAAGTTTTCAAATAACCCCCGCTTATCCTGAGGATGTCCCAGCCGCCGCGCTTCACGCACATCGGCTCCCCCTTCTCCTGGATCATCTCTCGCGATTTCCAGCTGGACCGTAGCAAGCCTCCAGAGGATACTTAGAAAACATGGAGTCCGTTTTAAAAGAAACGCTTCCAAAAAAGCTCTGTTTTCCCTGTACTTAACCGCAGTCTACACAAAGGAAACATCAGCTACACAGCTTCCCCCGGCGCCCTCCGATGACATCACCCGCGCCGCTACCACTCATCCCAACTTGAGGACCCCGAGGCCGTCCACGCCTCTGCCTGTCGCGTCTTCTGTCTTGTCTTGTCCTCATATATCCGTGTCTGTGTCTCTTCCCCAACCAATCCATTCCTCTGCACCTAGCCTCTTCCACCCAATCCATTCCTCTGCACCTAGCCTCTTCCACCCAGCCTCCTTCCCTAAACTCCTTGCTGCAGAGTCTAAGGCCCCAGGCTCACGCCCCTCCCCAATCCCCTTGTAGTGGTTTGATGGGTTTACTGAGACAATTATCAATTGTAGCAGTAATCACGAGGTTGTTCGTTGGGGCTTTTAGAAAATCAATCGTCAGAACAACTAACAACGCACACACACGGGTTCAATACACGAGATACATTTATTAATATAAACTGTGCACCAACTATATACTAGTCTGCCTGGATACGAGCGGCAGACCTTACTGTGAGGGTTATCAATATACAAGGTATATAATCTCGAAGAGATGCAAACACAAAGAGATACACAACAGAGAATATATGTCAATATATATCGTTCGGTTACCAAATCGCTAATCAGTGTTATTACCCACTGTTACTCTAAACTCGGAAGTAAATACATTACTCATGAATTAAATTGATAACAACTTGTGTTGAGGTACAATTAAATTCTCGAGACGCAATGTAGAACATGGGGTTTACTTATCCACTGTGTTTGGATTTGGAATTTCCCGGCACCAACACCAAACCAGCTGACAGGCTCTGTTGCAGCCTCTGTTGCAGCGGTTGTCCAATGGGCGTTGTGTCGGCGTCCTCTGGCTACCGGCCAACCAGTCGAGGTGCAGCTCGGAGTAGGACGGGCGGAGGAATCTGACTGTGGCGCGCAGGGCAGTCGTTGCTCCGAGGGGATCTACCAGCAGTCCGGCTGGCTAGTAGAAAGTCTCTATGCACAGAGTGTGACCGCGAGTCCTCACAAGTCACTCTTTTGCCTGGGAAGAAACTGGTTCGTTCCCGGTCCAGCGCTGCTTCTGAATAAGCTATTCAGGTTGTTGACGAGGGTCCAACTGTAGGCTGCCGTTGATCAAGCGGAGCATTCACGTTGGTAGAATTCTGAGTACGTACGGGATCCTCGGCCTCGCGCTTAGAACAAAGTCCAAGTCCTTTTGCAGACAACAGCAGTTGTCACGTGATTGTCTCTGAGGATGCGCGAAAATGGCCAAGGAGAGCCCAGAACTGAGCTTGCGCTCCCTTTTTGATCAAGACCCAGATGTGTGCTGATTGGTTGAGAGTTTGGCGGGCATTGGAGACCCACGTGGTATTACCAGTCCCTGATTGGTTGGTCAAGGTGAGATATAAGTCACTTACTCTTGACACTTAGAAATGCAGTCCAGATGTCCATTCGGCACTCCCTAGACTGATAGGCGCCAGTGGATGACCATTGATCATGATAGCCAGGCTTAGCTAATTGCATCCCCGTCTGGGAGCTTGCTTCTTATCAAAAGAAAAACATCTTAAATCAACTTGCATGAATTCTTTCTCTGTGGTTGCACCACAGAGATGGAGGGTGAGATGGGGCCTCCTTTAGGAGCATACCAACGCTTAACTCTGTCTTATTAACAAGCATTGCCGCTACATATCCCCCCTTTTTGAAGGTCACGAGGTCTTGAGGCGTTGTTGCCTTCAAAACAAAGTGAGTTAAGTGATGTTTGTTGTACCACGGTGGATTCTACCACCCAATATTCACATTACCTCTCGAGAATTTGTACAGGAAATAGTGTTGGAAAGAACATTGCGCATACCTGCTCTCAGTTATAAGGTACCTAGGAATGAGGCATTGGGCATCATCATTAGCTCTAGACCTTAAAACTTCCGGCAATTCACTATCAGTATCGGATAGCTCTGCAGCAGGCAGACGTTTGGGAGTGGTTACCTGATTTCGGTGATAAACCATTGCTCCCTTTGTCTCATTCAAACTACCCCGCGAGGCTTTGATACAAGAGAACAGCATCCAACACATTACCCCAGCCATGATCCAGCTACCCAGCAGCAGTGTCAAGATGACCACGTTTATTGTTCCTAGCGCCCCAGAGGATCCACAACGACTGTGCTTGGGACCTACTAGTGTAGTTTTTAAGTTTGTGTCGTTAAGAACAAATTCGACTACCTGTACACCCTCAAGACTTACTGTCTCTTGGATTCTCTCATCCAAGTCAATGCTGTGTCCTCTGAAAGCGTCCACAATCTCGAGTTCCGTTTCATACAGTTCTGACTCCAGGTGATACAGTGCTAAATCGTTGAGATGCACTATCGCTCCTTCAGGAACTTGTAGAAAAACTGTTTGGTTGGGTAGCTGCACTTCGGTAGCTGTATCATGCCTGTCATATGTTATTGTAACCATTAACTGTGGTGTGCTGACCAGCCATTTCTTTCCCACCTGCTCAACCTGGGGTTCGTTAACGTCTCTTTTGCTCGTCACTGTGGCTTTACACTTTTCAGTGGCAGCCCCCTTTCTGATACCACACAACCTCTGAGTTGTGTCCCTAAGGAAAGGCTTACTTGGACATACCCAGTGGATATCCTTGGTTAACATACACAGTTCCAGGTTTGGAGCAAGATACAAATTTGGATCATCCTCCTGGTAAGCTACGAGCGGTGGGGTGGTCATCTTCACATGCATGTCCCCCCTCCAGAAGCCAACGTTCGATATAGACTTGAGTCTATAGATATCCTTGCCACTCACGATGGGAAGGTTCAACAGGAAACCTATTTCCTTGGCTTCGGGGTTGACATGTATAGGAATGGCACTGCCTAGACTGTATGCAAGATGTACCTGTAATGGCTGCACCATCTCAGAAGTGGTTGTCCTAAGTACTTCTTCTACTAAGGACAGTGGAACCAAGTAAGTTGGAATCTGTCCCATGGCTAGGCTAGTTATCGTGGCACTAAGCTCCCTAAGCAAATCCTGCATCAGCATTCTGACCTGTTGCACGTAAGCATAATCCCACTGTAACACGTCGACAATCCTGCCCACGGTGTGGAGGGTGTTATTTAACACTGCTGCATGAAGGTTTACTGCTAATATTGTGCCCTGTAAGGTTTTCCCTAGGCTTTCCAGCCGCTGCTGCTGTTGATACAGCCTGTCCTGAATTTCTGGCATTTCCTTAAGTAACCCAGACACCTGCCTTCTCAGGGTGGTCAGGGTGACAGTGTTAGCAGCAAACAGACCAGCTGAAAATAGCGAGCCCACGGCGGAGGCCGCAGCAATCAGACCGCCCAAGAACCTTTTGGGGCGGCTGAGGCCTGTCATCTCCTCCTGGCTGACTGTTGCCTTCCTCAGCTGGCGGAGCATGTGTATAGTGTCTAGCTGGGCATGCCATACAGCATCCTTAGCCCACTGCCTGCCATGATGGGACACCCTACTGTTCATGTTGATGTGCTTCCGAAACACATCACCTGGGTCCAGCCGCACATACACTCGCTGAGTATATGTTCTGCAATTTGTTAACAACAATCCGGGAGCGTCCTGCAGGACTATGCCGGTAGGAGGACCGGGTTCCACAACTTCAAGGGGCTGTGTCGAGGCGATCCACAGCACTGTCAGGACCAGCCGTGGCAGTTTTAGGATTCCCATTCTGGAACACAGATGAGGCACATGGTACAGTTCCACTATAATTTTGAATATATTTTCCTAGGAGGACCTACACTACAATACCTAACTACCTGCAGCTACAAAGGGGCACCCCCCTCTTGATCGGGTTTAGATTTTTAACCTCCGGCGCCATTTGAGGTGGGCGATACAACCGGAGGTGGTTGCGATGCACCCACTTATAGACCAGAGATTGCCTTCCTTTTTCAATCCGAATTCGATAAGCTACCGGTGATACCTTATCGACAATCTCGTGGGGTCCTGTCCAACTGGGTAAGAACTTCCGGGCCACCCCTGTGGGTTTGGCAAATTGGAAGTACAGGACCTTGTCTCCTACTTGGAGTTCCTGGTTAACTGCCTTTCGGTCATAGTATGCTTTCCTACCCTCTGCACTCCTTCCCAGATTGTTCTGGGCAAAAGCAAAGGTTGCCTGCAGATGTGCTCGCAGGTCTGACACATACTGATGGGCCGTAGCAGCCCCCGTCGTGCTCAGGTCCTCCACCCCATAAAGACAGTGTAGGGGAAGAGTCATCTTCCGACCTGTCATCATCTCAAAAGGTGGGACCCCCGTAGAGCAATGGGGCGTGGCTCGGATGGCCATCAGAACCAGGGGCAGCTTAATGTCCCAGTCCCTACTGCTGGTGGAGACAAACTTTTTGAGCATACTAACCACCGTTCGGTTTGCCCTTTCTGCCTGGCCCGAGGATTGAGGGTGGTAGGAGATATGCAACTGGGCCTTGACCCCAAGCATATTCCACAGGGTTGCCATTACTGTAGCTGTGAAATGGGTTCCCCGATCCGAGTCCACGGTCAGGGGGAGTCCCCATCGACTGAACACATGGTTCACCAACAGCACTGCAGTTGTCTCTGCCGTGTCGTTGGGTGCTGGGAGGCACTCAATCCATTTTGTGAATGCACACGTAACCGTGAGGAAATATTTGTTCCCTCTGGATGACCTCACCAGCGGCCCCACCCAATCCATTTGTAGATTGGACCAGGGGAATGTCATGCCCTTTTTCTGGAGTGGTGCACGGTGCAAGGGCCGTGATGGTTGGAACTGGCTACACGTCAGACACCCCTTTACATACGCGGCGATGTCTTGGCCCATGTGAGGCCAGAATGCCACCTGCTGGATAGTGTCGTATGTGGCCTTGATTCCCCGGTGACCCCCACAGGGCTCGTCATGAGCGTGTTGGATCATGACCCCCCGATGGCAGCGGGGAACTACCCACTTTGGGACACCTTGTGCAACTGGTACACAAACCAACAACCCCTTTATAATTTTTAGGTTGTCTTTCACCTCTGCCAGCTCCTTCAGCTCTGGAGACTGGCTCAGCACCTATTCCGAAAGAGGTTGACGCACTGGGTCAGCGATATGCTGATACATTAGCCCAATTGCTGGGTCCTGTTTCTGCATTTCCGCAAGATCGGTGTTAAAACCCTGTGACCCAAGCACTACAGATTGAGGGTCAGCTCCGACATCCTGTCTAGCCCTGCTTCGGGTGACCGCCTTGACCTCAGCCACGGTTTCTGGGGGTAGCCATTCCTGCTGGAACTGCCAGGGTTCACCCTCTAAGGCGCCAGATTTAGCCAGCCGGTCGGCCTCATCATTCCCGTCTTTGTCGGGTCCCTTCACCTGGGAGTGTCCCTTCACCTTCCTCCAGTAAACCATCATTCCAGCCTTGGTCGTGAGCTTGTCACTGGCCAGGAACAACTCTTTGTTCTTTACTTCCTTGCCCCGGGCATTTTTCATGCCGTTACCCTTCCAATACGGAAGATGGGACACGAAGCTATGTCGGGCGTAGTTCGAGTCACTACAGATGACAAATTGTTTAAGGCCATTTGTCAGGGCCTGCTGGAGGGTGATCAGCACCCCAGCTACTTCCGCATACTGACTAGTCTTTGGTCCTAGCTTATAGCGGGTCGGCCCACAGGGAGTATTGTCTTGCCAGACTACTCCTACCCCTGCTAGCACCTGCTGTTCGTGGCGAAAAGAGCAACCGTCAACATAGGCCATGGGTAAGCCCTGGCCCACGTTTTCATCGTAGTACCGGTGATTGTTCGGTAGCTCAGCAGCGGGAATTGTTTCTGGAGCTTCCATGTCAGTGTCACAGCCGTGACACACTTGGCCCAAAGCCAGGCCCTGTCCCAGGTACATTTTCTTGCTCTGTGCATAACGTACCTCTATCTCATAGCCTTGTAGGGCCATCATCCATGCCACAATCCTGCTATTTGACACCCTGCCCGCTTTCAGTCTCTGGCTATGCAGGAATGTCACAGGCTGGTGGCAGGTTTCGATGATGATCTTTTGTCCCCCTACATAACTACGGAAGTGTTCTACCGACCAGACCGTAGACAACAGGGCCTTCTCGCAGTCCAAGAACTTCTGCTCCACTGGGCTCAGGGCTTGACTGGCATACGCCACCACCCTTCGCTCTTGGTCATATTCCTGACTCAGAGCAGCCCCAAGGCAGTGCTCTGAGAACCCTGCTTCAAGGTAGAAGACCTTATTTTTGTCAGGGTAGGCCAAGCACGGCGCACTACCGAGTCTGCGCTTCAGCTCCATTACAGCCTGTTCTGAGGAAGGTCCCCACTCAAAGGGCACGTCTTTCTGCAACAGCTTGTGGAGGGGCCTTGCTATTTCAGCGTAATCCTCAATGAACTGCCGGGAATAATTACATACTCCCAGAAAGCTGCGCAGTTCAGACAGGTTAGTGGGCGACTTCATATTCTGGATAGCTTGGACTCTGCTGGACTGTGGCTGTATGCCTTGGGCTCCAACCAATAGTCCCACGTACTCCACTTGGGTCCTACACCACTGTCCCTTAGCCAGAGACAGTTTGGCCCCTGCACGGGAGAGCTGGGTCAACACATGCCTGATCTCGGCCATGTGTTCTTCCCAGGTCTGACTCCGCATCAGAATATCGTCCACATAGACCAAGTTGCCCCTGGCGGCTGCATCACTCATGGCTTTGTGCAGAAATATGTTGAACTCCGCTGGGGAGTTGGAATACCCAAAGGGGCATCGATTCCAGGTGAACTGCCTGTTTCCAAAGGAAAAGGCCAGTTTGTACTGGTCTGTCGGTTCTACCTTAAGGGTCCAGAACCCATTGGCCACATCCACTATGGTGAAATATTTCGCTGTTGTCACCTTGGCTAACTCCTGATCTAGGTAGATCATTGGCCATCGTGACAAAGGAACCTGTTTATTCAGCTGCCGGTAGTCAATGGTCAGACGCCACTTACCATTGGGTTTCAGCACCGGCCACAGTGGGGAGTTATAAGTGGAGTTACACTCCCTTATGATCTGACGCTCTAGTAGAGCATCCAACGTCTGCTTTATGGACTCGTATGCCGTGAGGGGAATGCGATACTGCCTGACATAGGTTGGGCGGGCGCCAGGGGCCGTAGGAATGCGCACTGTGTGCAAATCCGTCACCCCGCAGTCATAGGCGTCCCGTGCAAACACTTCCTGGAAATCCTGGAAGATCTGACGCAGCTGCTGACGCTGGCTTTCCGTTTCCAGGGCATCTGCCTTACCAACCTGTTCCTGTACCTGCTCTAGGAACCCCGCTTTTGACGGCATGGCGGTATCCCGGGTCGCACTCTCGGCTGAGTGGTCCGTCGGGACCCCTGCGTGTACTGTATACACAAGCATCTCATCCTTATCGCTAAGGTCCACTCTGCACACTTCCTGGTTGCAGAATCCCTCTATTGGCATAATTGCAATCATCCGCCGGGGGTAGGTGTAGTACACCTGCTCGGTTCCCCCCTCCCTGGCCAAGGGACCAGGGAGCTGCCCCAGTACTGGGATGGCCAGTTCGAAATCATAGAAACCATTGTCAATTACCAGTCCCATGTCAGTGCGAGCAGGGATTTTGACATCTTGTTTTGCTATGTTTTGCACCAACAGGCAGGTGGCTCGGCCATTCCTTTCCAGTCTGGGGGTACCACAGACTGCTAGGTTCAGTCTGATAAACTGAGCTGATGGTTGGAAGAAAACCATCTCAGCATCCATTCTCTGTCCCTTCTTTAGGACAAGGCGTACCGGAAACCCTGCTGTTGACGCAGGAACGATCAGGTCCGATTCGTTTACTACCTGGCAGGCCTGAGGAATCGTCTGACCTGACCGAATGTTCTCGGGGTCGCCGCTTAGAGAGTGGGCATCTGGGTTCACCCGTGTCCACAGCACACTGTTTACTGTGTCCAGTTGGGCGCCCAGTCGAACCAACAGGTCTGCACCAATACAGACCGAATGGGTCAGCTGAGGTGCTACCTGGAAGTAGTGAGCAAACTTCCTTTTTCCGATGGAGATGGAAGCTGCACAGCTTCCTTTGCTCCAAATAGACCTATGAGGTGGGGGTGCCCACCACAGAACCTGTGATTGCATCACCAGGGTCACCTGACGGCTTCGCGACAGGTCCTCGAACAGAACTTCACTGATTATGGACTTCTCAGAGCTGAGGCTGAGAATTACATCATCAACCTGCACTTCTGCCACCTGGACCCCTCCCACCACCATGGGGTGGTAGTCCTGGTCCCCCTGAGGTACCAGGGCGCATAGAAAGGACTCCCATTCATTACCGGACAGGGAGATCCACTCTTCTTCAGGGATGAAAAAGGGGTGTGCTTTACCTGGCGGGTCAAGCAGCTGCTCGGAGCACTGCTCCTGTAGTTGGGAGACCGTGGGAGTGCTGGCCTGGGCAGGACTTCCCTGTAGTTTTGGAAAGCAAGAAGAGACATTTATTTCTCGTCCAGAGGAACCAGGAGGATCCTCCAACTCAGCTATAGTGTTCAGTGGGCACTGTGTGATCACAGCATAACCACTGAACCCCCCTTTTTGCTGTACGGCAGGCTTAGGGTTTTTGACCTGAGCCCACAATTTTCCACGCTGGCAGTCCACCAGAGGCTCCAGCCTGTCAAGCAGGTCTTGGCCAATGAGTAGTGGCTCTGTTTTAAACCTAGAGATGTAAACAGGATGCACCACGTTCATTGGCCCGAACCTAAGTGCCACCCACACTCGGTGTGTGATCCTGGCATGATCCTGGGTATAGCTGGAAATATCTATCTTACACGGTTCTACCTTAAGTCTGATGCCTTTTCCTTTCGCTACTCGTTTGAGCTCGCTGAGTAGATCGGCTGACATCAAACTAATTTCAGCCCCAGTGTCAATCAGTGCTTCTCTATCTAAGACGTTTTCAAGAGAAACCTTGATATAAATACGCCTTGCTTTGCCTTTCTGGCTGAGATTCCCTAAGAATTGTTGGAAGCCTGCCTTTTCTTTGACTTCAGGGGCGGGGTCAGCGCCCAACTCAGAGTCACAGCCTTCTTCCAGGCAGGAACCCTCCCACCCAATCAGATAGACTGAGGGAGGGGTTTGGGATGGATCCCCGCCTCCTCCAGTGAGAAGGGGCGTGGTCCCCCTAAGCTCATTCACGCTTCCGGCATTCGGTGCGGAAGGTTTACCCTGTCCTGATCTCTCAAGCAGGGCTTGTTCAAGCCTGGCCAGGCGGGTTGCAGTCGACTCCCTTCGTCCAGCCTTCTGATAGGCTCTGCCTGTGCCCTTGCCTTCCCCGTAGCGCTCACGGCGGCTCTGACGCTTAGTGCGATCCTGCCTGCCTATTTTGCGCCGGGGCTTAGCGGGCTCAGGAACCTCAGCTCCCTCGAGCTGAGGCGAGTCGTCAACCCTGCTGGCTTTAGTGGCGAACACGGCCGTTTTAGCAGGTTTTCGCTCTGAGGAAGCAGAGACTTCAGCTCCCCAGGCTTTTTGAGCCAACCTTTAATGTCAGCCATTTTCATCGCTTTTGCATCAGTGTGCATCACAATCATTTTCCTGATTGAGGGATGCAGATTAGCAATGAATAAACCTTTGAAATTCACGTTCTCTTCGCAACCCTCTTCATTCCGCCCTGCAAAATAAGTGCGCCTAAGCCTCTCATAATAGTCGCGAGGGGCTTCAGCTTTTTCGTGCTTAATATGGTGCGCAGTGGCCACGGCAGCTATGGGATCGATAAAAGCCGAAAATTCTCCGATCATTGCCTGACACAGCTCCTCAAAGCTATTACAGACCTCCGGTCCTTGTCTAGACATCCACTCGTGGACCGCTCGGCTAGTAGTTTTCCTTACTAACATAGCCTTTTCCTGTTCGGACGCTCCGGGCATAAACTGCAAAGTGTGTCTCAGCTCATCGATGTAGGTTTCCACATTATTCCCTGACACTGACGGGTCAAACCTTTCTACATCTTTGGCTAACTGCCTCAGGGAGTGGAGGTTAATTTTTACGGTTTCTCCGCGGGCAGGGGGACGGCCGTGATCAGGAGCAGGGGGTCTCTGCCTGAATTGCATCGCCCTTGCGTCTCGCGCAGGACTCGGCGATCTCCCCCATGCCGATCCGACCACGGACCCTGGCCGGGAGAAACCTCCCCCCGGCGCGCTGGGTGAGCGCTCCGGGCTGCTAGATGGGCTGGCATGCAAGTGGAATCTAGCCTGTTTTGCTTCCAGTACGGCAGCATCTAACTCCTTTTGCCTTTCCTGGCTGAGCTCATTTAAACGCTCAATTTCTTTTTCTTTTTCTTTCAAGCTCGCTTCCAGGTCTCTCCTAGCTACCTCAGCCGCAGTTTCTCTAGCAGACAGGTCATCTAATTTACCTAAAACTTCCCTGAGTCTGTCTTCACTTTCCTCATTTTTCACTCTCTTTTCTCTGATTATATCCAACAACTCAACTCGCTCCGCCTTATATCTTTCTAGCTTTCCCTGAAGCTTTTGAAACTTTGTCAGCTCGGACAAAGACAGTTCCAGCTGTTTAGCTAGATTTAAGGCGAAACTCGACAGGACCTGAACTGCGTTCACGGACCCTCCTGTGTTAAGCTGGTTCGCTACCTTAGCTACTAAATCTATTTGCAGCTTCTCAATATCATCAAAGTTCAACTTTTCGATACCGCTCCAGTAACCAGGATTGTCGTCGCTAGAAATAGTACTTATAAGCGACTCCACTTCAGACATTTTAGCAGCCATTGTCATTACGTCAGGGACTTTAAGAGTATTACTTTTTTCTTTTTTTCCAAAATACAGTATGGAATCTAAACACCCGGGCAGATGGATTTCCAATCAGCACACGTTACACTAAACGCTAGAAAACAGGGGGATTTCTTTACGCAGTTATCAGCACACCCGGTATTCGCGTATAGAAGCCGCGGTGCTGTGCTGAACTTGAACTCACAGCAATATCAGTTATTCTGTGCGATTGATTCTCATTTCATTCTAAACTGCCCACCCAGGGACGCCAGTAAATGTAGTGGTTTGATGGGTTTACTGAGACAATTATCAATTGTAGCAGTAATCACGAGGTTGTTCGTTGGGGCTTTTAGAAAATCAATCGTCAGAACAACTAACAACGCACACACACGGGTTCAATACACGAGATACATTTATTAATATAAACTGTGCACCAACTATATACTAGTCTGCCTGGATACGAGCGGCAGACCTTACTGTGAGGGTTATCAAAATACAAGGTATATAATCTCGAAGAGATGCAAACACAAAGAGATACACAACAGAGAATATATGTCAATATATATCGTTCGGTTACCAAATCGCTAATCAGTGTTATTACCCACTGTTACTCTAAACTCGGAAGTAAATACATTACTCATGAATTAAATTGATAACAACTTGTGTTGAGGTACAATTAAATTCTCGAGACGCAATGTAGAACATGGGGTTTACTTATCCACTGTGTTTGGATTTGGAATTTCCCGGCACCAACACCAAACCAGCTGACAGGCTCTGTTGCAGCCTCTGTTGCAGCGGTTGTCCAATGGACGTTGTGTCGGCGTCCTCTGGCTACCGGCCAACCAGTCGAGGTGCAGCTCGGAGTAGGACGGGCGGAGGAATCTGACTGCGGCGCGCAGGGCAGTCGTTGCTCCGAGGGGATCTACCAGCAGTCCGGCTGGCTAGTAGAAAGTCTCTATGCACAGAGTGTGACCGCGAGTCCTCACAAGTCACTCTTTTGCCTGGGAAGAAACTGGTTCGTTCCCGGTCCAGCGCTGCTTCTGAATAAGCTATTCAGGTTGTTGACGAGGGTCCAACTGTAGGCTGCCGTTGATCAAGCGGAGCATTCACGTTGGTAGAATTCTGAGTACGTACGGGATCCTCGGCCTCGCGCTTAGAACAAAGTCCAAGTCCTTTTGCAGACAACAGCAGTTGTCACGTGATTGTCTCTGAGGATGCGCGAAAATGGCCAAGGAGAGCCCAGAACTGAGCTTGCGCTCCCTTTTTGATCAAGACCCAGATGTGTGCTGATTGGTTGAGAGTTTGGCGGGCATTGGAGACCCACGTGGTATTACCAGTCCCTGATTGGTTGGTCAAGGTGAGATATAAGTCACTTACTCTTGACACTTAGAAATGCAGTCCAGATGTCCATTCGGCACTCCCTAGACTGATAGGCGCCAGTGGATGACCATTGATCATGATAGCCAGGCTTAGCTAATTGCATCCCCGTCTGGGAGCTTGCTTCTTATCAAAAGAAAAACATCTTAAATCAACTTGCATGAATTCTTTCTCTGTGGTTGCACCACAGAGATGGAGGGTGAGATGGGGCCTCCTTTAGGAGCATACCAACGCTTAACTCTGTCTTATTAACAAGCATTGCCGCTACACCCTTCTCTGCTTAATCTAATTTCTGCACTCTCTTCTGTCTCTACCTCCGGCGTCCAACACGGCTCAAGCTCCGCCAGCTTGGTGCCTTCGGCCCCGGTTTCTTTTCTTTCGGCCCCTGCTGCGGTATCCACGGCCCAAAGGCCATCCAGTAAACGACCCCCAGCTCAGCCAGCAGGCGGCTCTTACCCTCCCCCACCCCCTGGCGTCCAAGACGACTCGGCAGCCTCCTCAGTCCTTCACGCAGCCTTTGCCCTGCTTCAATTCCTCCTCAACAGTCTTCGGCTTCCATATCCCAAGCCAATGAGCTTCAGGCCCCAGATCCGTCTAACCCCTCCTACCACAATCTGCTTTCCACTCTTCTTCACTCCTCATCTTCTCCCATCCCCGGTGTCCAACACGGCATCAGTCATCCCATGCCTTCGGCCCTGGATTCCAATCTCCCCTTTACTAAGGACTTTTTTCCCGAACAGCCGTTCCTCTCCCAGCTCCTCCTAACGCACTAAAGTTTAGTCCTCCTCCCATTCCCTTTTCACTCCGGCAGCAAATTCTACGAGGTGCAGACATCAATCTAGCTCACCTTCTCTCTTCCTCCACTTACAACTCCGATTCCAGAACAGTCGACTGCAGCTTGATTTCCGTTACTCTCAAATCTTATGACCCTCACTCTGCTTCAGTCCTTCGAATCTCCGACTTCTGCTTGGCTTTCAGCATTTTTTGCGACATCATGTGCTCAGCCTTTCCTGAACGTCGTCAGGAACTTGGCGATTACATGCACATCATCCTCGATCTATCTGTCCGTTTCGAGGGCTCCCTGTTCTACGACTACCACAAGCAGTTCTCGGCCAAGGCCGCTGCCCACCTACTCCAATGGAACCAGCCCACCTACTGGGGAGCCCTCGACATTGAGCTTTACTGCCGCACTTTCGCCGGCATCAGAGCTCTTTCCTGCGACTTCTGTTCCTCTTGGACACATTCATCAAATCTTTGCCCAAATACAGTCCGCAAGCTCAACCCCGACTCTGCCCCTTCTCCCCCTCAGCATCAATTCTCCCGCCAGGTCTTCTTCAAACCTTCCTGGTCCAGAGACGTTCGCGGTCGCCCCATCGTGATGATCAGAGGTCAACAAATTTGCAACAACTTCAATTCCTCGACATGCACCTCTTCCCTTTGTCGCTTCCTCCACATTTGCAGCTTCTGCAGTGAAGCTCACGCTCGCTCTGCCTGCCCCCGCCGGCCTTTCCATACTCGCTCCACCTTCAGCGTTCCCAAATGACTACTGGCTTTTCTGTCTACCCCAATCGATATCCCCGCTCTTGCTTCCAAACTGCTCCGTTACCCCAACCCCTCTTCCACCCACATCTTACTCGACGGCCTTTCCTTCGGATTCTCACCAGGCCTGTGCACACTTCCTTCTTCCCCCGTCTTTTGCAAAAATTTGCAATCTGCCACCGCCGATCCCCAGTCCGTTGATTCCTTGTTAGCATCTGAAGTCGAGAACGGTTTCATGATCGGCCCACTTGACTCTCCCCCATTCCCCGCATATTGCATCAATCCCATCGGTATAGCGGTCCGTAAGTATTCCGGTAAAAAACGCCTTATAATTGACTTGTCAGCCCCCCATAACTCCCGCGTGCCAAGTCTCAATAGCCTTATTCCCAGTTCAGACTTCTCCCTCCACTATGCCACATTCGACCATGCCATTTCTCTAATCAAAATCGCAGGTCCGGGCGCCTGGCTCGCTAAAGCCGACATCTCCAGTGCCTTTAAAGTTATGCCTCTCGACCCAGACTTCTGGCACCTCTTTGGAGTTCATTGGTGGAACAAGTTCTTCTTCGCAGTCCGCCTTACTTTCTGATGCAGGAGTAGCCCAAAAATTTTCGATACCTTAGCCGAAGCTCTCTGCTGGATCCTCTTGAATAACTATAGGCTTCCTTTTCTCGTCCACCTTCTCGACGATTTCCTTACCATAGATTTTCCTCACGCCCCACCCGCAAGAGCCTCTTCCACACTTACTTCCGTTTTCGGGAAACTAGAGGTACCTCTCGCCACAGACAAAACAACCGGTCACTCTCATATAATCCAATTCCTCGGGATCACCCTCAATTCCATCAATTTCTCCGCCTCCCTGCCTCGCGACAAGATCGACAGGATCCAGACGTATATCTCTACCTATTCTTCCGCCAAATCTTGCACAAAGAGGGAACTTCTCTCTCTGCTTGACCACCTCAATTACGCCATGCGTATCATTCCTCAAGGACGGTCATTCATCTCCTACCTTCTTGACCTCGCCTCTTCTGTGTCCTCTTCTTACCATCACGTAAGCCTTTCAGCCAACTGCAAATCCGAGCTCAGGCTTTGGCAGCTTTTCTTGGCCAACTGGAATGGCATATCTCTCTTCTACGATGACCTCCTCTCTGACGCCGAGGATATCCAGCTTTTCACAGACGCAGCCCCCTCAGTCGGTTTTGGAGGCTATTACATAGGCCAGTGGTTTGCGGCCCCTTGGCCTCCTGAATTCTCTTCGATCCCTCTCGCAGGCCAGTCATCGGCCTTATATTTCCAATTGTCGTTGCAGCTTCTCTTTGGGGCCACAATTGGAAACAAAAATCCGTCCTTATCCATTCAGACAACTATGTAGTAGTCCATATAATCAACAAAGGAAGGTCTTCATCCCGATCTATCATGAAATTTCTCCGCCGCCTTAAATGGATTTCTCTCACACATCAATTCATCCTCGTAGCTGCTCACATTCCAGGTCACCTTAATGAGATAGCTGACTCTCTCTCTCACTTTCAATTTCAGAAATTCAGGAACTTGGCACCAGATGCAAGACCGAACCCATGCACAGTACCTCCCTATTTGGAACTCACGTTCCTCTGAATCATCCTTTCCATCACTACATCCAGCTGGCCCAGCAAACTATCCTCTTAGGGATTGCCCCTCGAACTCTCAACTCTTACTGGACTGCCTGGAAGGGTTTCCAATCCTTCCACCTCTCCACAAACATAAAATTCCCTTCTTTCGATATTCTCACCGTATCATCCTTCGTTTGCTATTGTAGAAACTCACTCAAGGTACGAGCATCCACCACCAAAGTATACCTGTGCGGCATCCACTTCTTCCATAAACTCCTTTTCGGCACGACCTGTCCCTCCCTTATCCACCCTCAAATTAGTCTCCTGCTTAAAGGCTTTCAGTGGCTTGAAAAACCACTTCCGAACCAACGCACACCACTTACCTCGGACATCCTCGAATCCTGCATCTACGTTCTCAGGTCGGATTACCACTCACCCTGGGTCGATCGCACTCTCGACTCTTTATTCTTGTTAGTCTTCTTCGGCTTCCTAAGATGCTCTGAAATTACCGCTGCTTCCACATCCTTCGATCCTTCTTCTCAACCCTGCTTATCCGACTTCTCCATCTTATCTTCCGATACACTGACCTTCTATCTCAAGAAAAGCAAAACCGACCAACTCGGGTCCGGCACTCTCATCTATTATTTCAAACTCTGTTCATACGTAAGCCCGTACGAGCCTCTATCCAATTACGCATATCTTCGCACCTCTGCCAGAGCTTTGCCTACTGACCCTCTGTTCGTAAACGAGAAGGGCCGTATCGTGACCCGCAACTGGTTCCTCTCTCACCTCTATGACATCCTTCTAACCACCGGATACCCCCTTGAACAATTCTCCGGGCACTCCATCAGATCAGGGGCCGCGTCCTCTGCCGCTCGCCAAGGCATACCCGAGTATCTCATCAAGCAACTCGGCCGTTGGTCCTCCAAGGCTTATCATGCATACATCAAAACTAACCCCGGTACCCTCAAGCAGGCACTTTCTCTCCTGGGCTGAATTAGTTTAATAATCATTTGGTTTTTGTTTTTGTTTTTCTGCACTGGTGACTGGGGGTCCCGCTTGGTTCTTTTGGGGGGTCCTATCCTCCTCGTCCAATGGCCGGGAGGTCGGCCCTCAGCCAAGCGGGTTACGCCAAATCTCCACATCTCAATAAATGATTCTAATTTCTCCCAAGCTTTCGGCTGCCGTCATTCCTCGTGAAATGGAGTTTTTAATGAAAGTTCGGGAGGAATGAAAGCAGCCGAGCTCATTCGACACAGCTGCTGCTATTCTCACTAATCCTGACGTAAGCAACTGGTCTCCATATATATCAAACGTCACCCTCTCCTCTTCCTCGTTCGTTTTCTGCATCCCTCCTCCACCCCCTCTCCACCATTGTAGCTACCCCATTGGTTGCATGGGGGTCCTATACTCCCCGTCCAACAGCCGGGAGGTCGGCCCTCAGCCAAGCGGGTTACGCCAAATCTCCACATCTCAATAAATGATTCAAATTTCTCCCAAGCTTTCGGCTGCCGTCATTCCTTGTGAACCATTATTACGTATGCATATGGGAGCCAAAGCCGATGAAGCCATGACTCAACTTATTGATACAAGAGGACACATTTTATACAAAATCACAAACAGATAACCCACCCAGAACAGTTTCAGTACAGTTCAATGCCATATGGTGTAAAGCCAAGGCTGCGCCTTGGTACGTGATAAACTATAAGAATTGTAAGAATATTCTTGGGCTCCTTTAATTATTGTTTAAGCAGATATTAAGTACATCTAGAATTTGTTAATCATGACTTAAGCAGATATCAGGCAACCTCAGTTCTGGTCAGGCTGTCCGAAGCTGGCTCTGCTCTTCACGTTCCAGGCGCGTAGCCAGCTCACACTTAAGTTGCAGTTGGTCATTTTCCATTATTCTGGCAAGATAGTTAGTAAATGATGTTAGTACATTATTTACACAGTAAAAGCAAACTAGTGAAATAAATGTTTGATCCCTCAATATTATGTGGGGGAAGGTTTGCCTATCTCAGTCACCGCAGGAAGTGGAGACGTTGTTGTGCTTTTTCTTGCTAGGGAGGTGGTGTTGATGGTCCAGGTGAGGTCATTGGTGATATGCACAGCAAGCAACTTAGTACTTCTAGCTGTCTCCACAGGGGAGCCATTAATGTGCAGTGGGGAGTGATTAGGGCGGGCCTTCCTGCAGTTAATTATCATCTCTTTTGTCTTATCGACATTCAGAGACAGATTGTTGTTGATGCACCAGTCCACTAGTAGCTCCACCTCCTTTCTGTATGATTCCTCATCGTTGTTACTAATTAGGCCCACCACTTTCTTGTCATCATCAAACTTAATGATGTAATTTGCAGTGTGCTTAGAAGTGCAGTCATGAGTCATCAGCGTGAACAGGAGTGGGCTGAGTACATAGCCCTGGGGGGTTCCGGTGTTCAGTATCGTGGTACTAGAGATCTTGTCTCCAATCCAATGCATGTCAAAGAAGAGACTAAGATCTTCCATTTAATGCCCATTAACCCCACAGTTCCATACTGCCTAAACATAAGCAGCTCTTGCTTAGTAGATTATATCATAGCACAAAGGTAACAGCGAAACCGCACTACAGCAAAAATGTTTCGCTTTTTGATTTAGAAAAAAATACTGTATTTTTTCAAATTTCGATGCATTTCTATTCCTTTTGCCTTTTCTCAGTTTTGCCTTTCCTAACTTTTAAGGTCAATATCTCTACCTTGTGGTCATTGTTAGTAATGTCTTATTTTGCGGGAAACTTTTTATTTCATTTTATTTGGTGATTTTATTTTCATTGATTTGAATTGTGCATTCAGCAGTGCTAGATTTTTTTTTAAAGTGAAGGCTACTACTATACATAATGTGAGTTTATTTAAAAAATAAAATGAAAATAATGTTTTTTTTATAAAGAAAACAATGTTGATATTCCCGTGATAATCTTCCTTAAATCATGTGTTGCATCATTAGGAAACACTGTGGGCTTGAACTACAAAGACGTTCCCGTTCTATGGTACAAGAAAAATAAAAATAAAAGAATGTATTTTACTTAGATTTTTTGTAAACACGTGTAATAATTTATTTAATTAACATAAGTGAAACAAAAACATTTTAAAATCATACTTTTAGTATATTTAGTCCCTAATGCACAATGCAATGAGAATTTGTGCAACATGCACAGGTGTGTCTCAAAGGGCACAGTACTCCATACTCCAGAGTTCTTCAAAGTTCCATACTGCCAAACACAAGCAGCTCTTGCATTGTAGAGCACATAATAGCACAAAGGTAACAGCAAACCCGCACTACAGCATTATTGTTTTGCTTTTTAATTTAGAAATAAAAACAGTATTTTTTTCAAATTCAATGCATTTCTATTCCTTTTAACTTAACACAGCTTTGCCATTCTTAACATGGGAGGACAATATCTCCACCTTGTGGTCATTGTTGGTAATGTCTTACTTTTAATGTTATAGATTTGAATTCTGCATTCAGCAGTTCAAGATTTTTTTTCAGGTTCAATGAAACCATCATAGTAACATAAGTTTCTTTAAAAAACTAAAATGAAATGAAAGGAATACATTTTTATAAGGAAACTAATACTGACATTCCCATGATAATCCTCCTTAGTTCATGTATTGCATTAGAACACATTGTGGGCTTGAGCTTTTCTGTTCTGTGATACAAGATAAATAATAATAAAAGCATTTATTTTAAGTGGTTTTGTTTTATAAACAACACTTAAGATCTGATTTCATTAACATATGTGAAAAAAACATTGCGTAATGCAATGAACAAAATATTGCTTACAGGCCTCTGAGATAGAGTGCTATGCTTTTTGACACATACCTGTGCTTGTTCCAAAAATTACCGTATTTTACTATAGCTCACATTTTGCCTGCAGATCTGCAGTCGGGCCGACAGGTGTTTTAAGAAATGACAAATTCTGGATCATGTCAAAGGAGCAGGAAAAGTGTATTCAGTGCAGTGTCTGCAGTGATTCTGTATTGCCCAGGGCAATAATCAGGATCAGGATTGAGCTCCAGATGGGCCAGAGATAGTGTTGTGAAGTACAGCAACCCACTGGATCACAAGGGTAGACCCACTGCACTGTTTCTCCTTCAAAAACTATATATAGGTGTGTATACATATACAGTACAGGTGTGTAGCAATAACATTGTAGCAGTAGTGACACTGATTTGGAGCATCTTCTCAGTAAAATATGAGATTTATGAGAAATATGAGAGAGTGAATTGCCTCTCTTTCCTGCTGTCTGAGAACAGCAGGGGTCTCTCTCAGGACACACCCTGACTCCCTAACATCCTGACTCTGAATGTAACTGTCCACTTAGTATGAGAATCAGACCCATCAGTCTTTGCAGAAAGTGAAAGTACTAAAACTAACCTCCAACCTGATCTTAGATTCCATGAGACACCTTTATCTGCCTTTAGAACAACAGAGAAACCAAACAAAAAAAAACCCAAATGCTGAAATTGAGAGGGAGTATTTTAATACTAAGACAGTAGCAAGATGGTTGGCTCAGGTTTTCAGTGTAGAGCTTACAGGAAAGCAAAGATGCTTCACTGCTGAGATACAGGTAAGCTTGCATGAACAGGAAATCAAACTGGAAAGTTTATACAACAAGACTAATGAATAACTGAACAAAGAGACATGCTTATTGAGGAACTAGACTCTGCCCTGCAAGAAATCAGAGATCTCAAGCAGAGCATGCGTGTCTCAGGTAAGGGCCAAGGGTACAAGGGCATTCAGGAAGCCTGGGCTCAGAGAGTCTCTATGACAGGATCTCCGAGTGGATCAGAAAGAGCCATATACAGGATGCTCAGGTGTATCCATCCTGTCCTTGATCCATTTTGTAGGTAAGACAGCGGATTTAACCTCCACTAATTTAGACGGCTAGCAATAGACAAAGAAATCTTTGATCTGACAATACCTGGTTGTAATGTCAAGACCTATGTCGAGGAGCTGGAGGATATGCTCGAGTTCATGCCTGAAGCTATGGAACCAAAGAAAGTTATTTTAGTGAGAAAAACTACCAGCAGGGCAGTACATGAGTAGATGGCAAGTCAGGGACCATAAATCTGTAACAACTTTGATGTCAAACTATGATATAGGACTATTCTATCCATATTGCTCAGGTATTGGCTTTTGCTGCTTTCCAGCATACGGTTGCAATCATGCTGTCAAGGGATTCCTTAACCAGAAGGTGTAATGAGCAGGCTTGAGCAATGAGAGATAATGGTCATGCATACAGTCCAACCATGTGTTCCAGATGAGCACTCTGTGCAGGGTCAAGTAGGCCCCACTACCACACCATCCACCAAGGGTTCACAGAGCAGATTTAAGAACAACTAGAAAAGACAGACACACTGGAAACAGAGGAGCACCCTTTCAGACACCCTATCTGGCCAAGATGTGAATCCAGTGGGAGACAGGAACACAGCTTTTCAATAATGCTGAGGAGTCAGCAGAGGACCTGAAGAAAGAGGATATAACATTGATGCAGTTCGGAGAGGATAAAAATGAACAGATTAATTTCACCCACAGCGGATATAAACCAAGAAACATTGTAAAATCACTGGATACTTTCTGTTGCATATCAGTCATATTTGGGAACTATAATATATAAGCATTTTAATACGAGTACAGACGGCGTTTCTGCTTGTTTTATATATATGATTTATAAAGACCTGTTGTTAGACAGTGACTTTCCAAACTGACCGAGAAGGTGGAGCTTCATTCTTGGCAGAGATAGAAGGAGCGGGGGAGCTAATTCACCTGCTCGTGTAAGCGAGGGGCCCCCACAGGACACGGGAACTTCCTCTCCATTCCTGGGAAGGAACTGGATCACCGTTTGACCCCATCGGTGGAAGTCATTCTTTTTTAAATTGTTTTTTGTTTACTGTTCATGTTGTATGGATTTATATGTTCAAGTTGCCAACATATACATCACACCATTATATGCTGGTTGTGCATAGAAATTTTGAAGTAGCGGTATTTAATGTTAAATACTCAGCATACTCTATAATGTCCCACACTCAGTATACTCCAGAATAGATGATTTCATGTTTAATTATGATAGGCATGAGGTGGAATAATGTATAATTTTTACACCAAGATAGTAGACGTAGAAATACAGTTTGGAGACTTAATAAGAAGTCAAGTCATATTTAGAGAACGATGATAACAAAGAAGTGAACCCTGCTATACTTTGGGATAGTTTGGGATACGTTGGGATCACCTGTAGGTCTGACTGCAGATCTGCAGCCAAAATGTAAGCTATAGTAAAATGGTAATTTTTGCAGGAAGCACAGGTATGTGTCAAAAAGCATAGCACTCTATCTCAGAGGCCTGTAAGCAATACTTTGTTCATTGCATTTTGCAATGTTTTTCACATATGTTAATGAAATCAGATCTTAAGTGTTGTTTATAAAACAAAACTAATTATAATGAATGCTTTTGTTTTTATTTATCTTGTATCACAGAACAGAGATTTTATTGTAGCTCAAGCCCACAATGTGTTCTAATGCAATACATGAACTAAGGAAGAATATCATGGGAATCTCAGTATTGGTTTCCTCATAAAAATGTATTCCTTTCATTTCATTTAATTTTTTTAAAGAAACTTACGTTACTATGATGGTTCCATTGAACTTGGAAAAAAAAATCTTGCACTGCTGAATGCAGAAATCAAATCTATAATATTAAAATCACCCATTAGAGAATTGAAATAAAAACCTGCCCTCAAAGTAAGACATTACCAACAATGACCACAGGGTGGAGATATTGTCCTCCCATGTTAAGAAGGGCAAAGCTGTGTTAAGGTAAAAGGAATAGAAATGCATTGAATTTGAAAAAATACTGTTTTTATTTCTAAATTAAAAAGCAAAACAGTAATGCTGTAGTGCGGGTTCGCTGTTACCTTTGTGCTATTATGTGCTCTACTATGCAAGAGCTGCTTGTGTTTGGCAGTATGGAACTCTAAAGCACTCTGGAGTATGGAGTACAGTGCCCTTTGAGACACACCTGTGCATGTTGCACAAATTATCATTGCATTATGCATTAGGGACTAAATATACTAAAAGTATGATTTTAAAATGTTTTTATTTCACTTATGTTAATTAAATAAATTATTACGTGCTTTAAAAAACAAATCTAATTAAAATACATGCTTTTGTTTTTATTTATCTTGTACCATAGAACGGGAAAATCTGTGTAGTTCAAGCCCACGAAGTGTCCTAATGATGCAACACCTGATCTAAGGAAGATTATCACAGGAATATCAACATTGTTTTCCTTATAAAAATGCATTCCTTTCATTTTATTTCATTTTTTAAATAAACTCACATTATGTATAGTAGTAGCCTTCAATTTTTTAAAAAATCTAGTACTGCTGAATGAACAATTCAAATAAATAAAAATAAAATCACCAAATAGAGAATTGAAATAAAAAAAAATCCTCAAAATAAGACATTACAAACAATGACCACAAGGTGTAGATATTGTCCTTACAAGTTAGGAAAGGCAAAACTGAGGAAAGGTAAAAGGAATAGAAATGCATTACATTTTTTAAAATACTGTTTGTTTTTTTCTAAATGAAAAAGCGAAATAGTTATGTTGTAGTGCGGTTTCGCTGTTACCTTTGTGCTATTAGCTAAGCAGGTGTGAGCCTGGTCAGTATGTGGATGAGAGACCTCCTGAGAAAAACTAAGGTTGCTGCTGGAAGAGATGTTAGTGGGGACCAGCTGGGGGCACTCATCCTGCGGTCCATGTGGGTCCTAATGCCCCAGTATAGTGACGGGGACACCGGGAAATGGGAAACCGAGCTCCTGACGCTCTGTTGTCATTAAAACTCCCAGGGCGTTTCTCGAAAAGAGTAGGGGTGTAACCCTGGCAACCTGGCCAAATTTCCCATTGGCCCTTACCAATCATGGCCTCCTAATAATCCCCATCTACGAATTGGCTTCATTACTCTGCTCTCCTCCCCACCGATAGCTGATGTGTGGTGAGCATTCTGGCGCACTGTGGCTGCCGTCACATCATCCGGGTGGATGCTGCACATTGGTGGTGGTAATAATAATAATTACTTACACTTATATAGCGCTTTTCCTGTACATTCCACTCAAAGCGCTTTACAGGTAATGGGGACTCCCCTCCACCACCACCACTGTGCAGCAGCATAGTGTCCCCATCACTATACTGGGGCATTAGGACCTACACAGACAGAAGGGTGAGCGTCCCCTGCTGGCCCCACTAACACCTCATCCAGCAGCAACCTTAGTTTTTCCCCAAGAGGTCTCTCATCCAGGTACTGGCCAGGCTCACACCTGCTTTGCTTCAGTGGGTTGCTAGTTGTGAATTGCAGGGTGATATGGCTGCTGATGGAAGGGAATCCCCATTACCTCTAAAGTGCTTTGAGTGGAGTGTCCAGAAAAACGCTATATGGGTATAAGCAATTATTAATTGTTATTATTATTATTATTATTACTAAGAATGAGCTGCTTATGTTAAGGCAGTATGGAACTCTGAAGCACTCTGGAGTATGAAACTGTTCTGTTGACATTGCCTGTGATTAATACCTGGGACAAACCCACACATGACAAAAATATATCAATCACATAGTTTTGAGGGCAGAGCCACATGATCACTGCAAAACACTTCACTAAATACACTTTTCCTGCTCATTTGACATGATCCAGAATTTGTCATTTCTTAAAAGACCTGTCGGCCAGACTGCAGATCTGGATCCAAAATGTAAGCTCCAGTAAAATATGATAATTTGGGGCAGCAAGAACAGGTTTCTGTCAACGGAGACAGCGCACCGTCTCCGAGACCTGTAAGCAATACTATGCTGCTACATAAGTGTACAGTATATGTTGGTTTTTGACGGAGATACAGTGCAGTGGCTCTACCTTTGTGATCCTGTGGGTTGCTGTACTTCACAACACTATCTCTGGCCCTTCTGGAGCTAAATCCTGATCCTGATTATTGCCCTGGGCATGTACCAATAAATCACAGGAGCATATATATATATATCACTGTGTTGAAGCTGGAGACACAGGACAACTGCTGCTAAGTCTCAGTGTTAGGTCCATGTGTGTTTTGTTGCTGTCTTCCACACTTGCTGACCTTGATTGTTCTCCCTCCCCCATTGGTCCATCATTACATCATGGTTTCGGTCTGACATCATCGTCAATTAATTCTCAGCCAATCAGAACGCAGATTATTCAGTATATCAGTTGGAGGTTTTCAGAACGAAGGGGCCATTCGTTTGACTTCGGTTCTGCTCGGCTAGGTTTCGGTTTTGTTTCGCTTTTGGTTTTTGCTTCGGCCTTGTTGGTTGGTTGTTTGTTTGTATTTTCCTCGTACTTTCGTTTGTTTGTTTGTATTTATCGTTTATTTTGCTGTTACCTTGCCCTAACGTGTTATCAACCTCTGTGTTCTTTTGTACCCTGTTCCTGTTGTCTACTCTCATTTTCCCTTATTTGTATTCTTAGTTCACTTGTGTATTTGTGTGAACTTTTGTGTATAGAGTTAGATAGTCGGGTAGATTCTGCACACATAGTTGATTTTTGTATTAGTAACACTAGTTTAGGATGGGTGAGTGCCGTTTTCTTGTATGGTTTTGGGAAGTCAGTGAAGGTTAGCTAGGGCGTTTGAAGATGCCAAAGACCGTGTGTTTTGGGTTTTCTTTTGTAGTTAGGTTAGCTTTCCCTCACCTTCTTAGCCAGTTCCATTTTATTTGTTGTTTTCTTTTCTTGGCACTACTATATTTCCCTTACCCTGTGTGTTATTGTGTCTTATCACATACCAGTAACTTATTCACCTTAAAATAATCACTTTTTGCACCAACCCTTGTTGTCATGCTTCCTAAGTCCCTCACCAGAACCCACCTGCATCCAAAAATTATCCTAAATGTTACACCCCTTTACCCCTAGACACTTGGGGTCATAACATTTTTCGGGGCTCGTCCGGGAGATCAGTTTCCCAGTCTTAAGGATTTCTTTTTTGGTTGCAGAATTTTGGTGTTTGTACTTTTGTGCATTTTGGGACTGGTTAGCGTTATTGGGTATTTGTTTAGGAATAAGGACTGGTATAGGATTCTGATTTGTGGATTGTGTTTTTGGCAAGGTAGTTATGGCTACTTTCGATTTGCGAACGTTTGTGGAGGAGCCTTCCTTTGAGCAGCTGGAGAGGTGTAGGAAGGACGAATTGCTCCAAATTGCTGATCACATCCAGATTCAGGTATCGACGCAAGCTCTTAAAATTAACATCAAGAGAGCTGTGATTGATAAATTGGTGGAATTAGAGGTCTTTGTACTAGCGAGCAAGGACGCCAGTTCTCCTGGGGCTTGTGCGAAACCTGCTATGGCTAGGGAAGAACACATTGAGGTGTAGGTGGTGGCTAAAGACTTAACGGAGGAAGACGTCAAGGCCACATTACCCCCCTTTGAACCGTTCTCTCTGGTCTCCACTGGGTCAAAAAATGAGATTTGCCTGAAAGTTCATCTGGCCTGCTTGCAAATAGAGGCGCAGGAAAAAGCCCAGGCAAGCCAGGTAGAATTTGAGTTGCGCCTTTGTAGCGGACGGCTTCCTCTGCATTGTGTCAAATGAACACCCAGGAACACCAGGTAGAGGTCTGCGATTTTATTTCCTTATAGAACATAAAACATGTGGGTGTTACACACGCTAAATGTCTCTCTCTCTCTGCTGATTGGCATCCGATTGGCATCTGAGACTCTCCTTATAAACATATTATATAAAATAACAGAATAATAATAATAATATCTAGAATGATATATAAGATCTAACAATATAAAGAATGATATATAAAAATAATAGATTACATTTATAAATGTAGTTATATAATATAATATATTATTAACACAATACCCACCATTCACATGACTACACATATATCATATCAATATCAAATCAATTACAATGATTGTAATACACGCATAAATGGCCCCTTTCTTTTCCCATGTTTTATCTATCATCACATTATACGTACTCTCCACGATATAAGCCGATACCCGTTATCTAACTCTAGAATGCAACTTTTCCAGTGTTGTATGTTAACATTTGGTTAATAAAATCGACACACCTAAAATATTAAATAAGAAAGAAAAAATTATAACAAAATGGACGACATACCTTATAGAACATAAAACACATGGCCGTTACACACGCTAAATGTCTCTCTCTCCTGCTTAGCACAATATAACACGGGGTTAAACACCGTATAATGCATTAAACATTACCTTTATGTACTACCGTGATTAATTTGGCACACAACTGTAATATTCACAGAAATAAGATATATAATATCACCGCATGAATATGTAATGAAAATAAATTAAAAAATAATGCTCGCATGCTAACCTGCATGACCACGTGTCATTAGCACCAAACTACACTCCATTACGGTACGTTAGCATATCGCAACAGGCCCTCCAGATCAGACATCCTAACTTTCTAATTAATCAAATAAAACATTACGTGCAACCTAATAATGCGGCACAGTCTTCGTCACATGGTTACCAATATATTACGCCACACTAGTAATCGTTTAAAACAGAAAATAAATTGATTAAAATAAAGTCGCATAAGTTAGTTGGAGAGAGACAGTAACGTGCGTCTTACCCGGTTGGCGTCGACAATGCATCTGAGAAATCACCAGAAAAATGTAACGCCTATGACGCCCAGGGTGCACCTTAATTGACGCCCCACCAACAACAAATCCCAAGCCAACCATATACATAAAAACTGAACTAATTTTGGGGTAGTTCACAAAAATAAAATAATAAATAACATAAAATAAATGATTACATCATATAACCATGGCTCAACACCAACACCAGGAGGTCTGGTCACTGCGTTTGCAGTGTAAACTAGCGGGCAAGGCTCCGGAAGTTTGCTCTACACTTTCTCTGGAAGAAAGTTTGCATTATGATATTGTGAAAGCTGCTATATTATGGGCTTACGAATTAGTTCCTGAAGCTTATAGACAACGATTTCAAAATCATCTTAAAGTGTCAGGCCAAACATTTGTTGAATTCACTAGAGAGAAGGGAATTCTCTTTGATAAATGGTGTGTAGCCAGTAAAGTGAGCGACTTTAACTCATTGCACTAGTTAATGTTATTAGAAGAATTTAAGAACTGTTTGCCTAAACGTGTTGCTGTCTATTTGAACAAACAAAAAGCTTCCTTATCGCAAGCAGCTGTTTTGGCAGATGAGTTTGTGCTCACACTCAACCAGTGTGTGGGATGTAACCTTGATTGTTCTCCCTCCCCCATTGGTCCATCATTACATCATTGTTTCTGTGTGACATCGTCTTCAATTAACTCTCGGCCAATCAGAATGCAGATAATTCAGTGTATTAGTTGGACGCTTCAGAAGGAAGGGGTCTTTCGTTTGACTTCGGTCCTGCTCGGCTTAGCTTCGGTTTTGTTTCGCTTTTGGTATTTGCTTCGGCTTCTTTTGTGTGTGTTTTCGTATAGCTTCGGCCTTTGTTGGTTTGTGTTCTCCTCGTACTTTGGTTTGTTTGTGTTTATCGTTTATTTTGCCATTACCTTGCCCTAACGTGTTATCAACCTCTGTGTTCTTTTGTTCTTTTGTACCCTGTTCCTGTTGTCTACTCTCGTTTTCCCTTATTTGTATTCCTAGGTCACTTGTGTATTTCTGTGAACTTTTGTGTATAGGGTTAGCTTAGGTTGTCGGGTACATTCTGCACACGTAGTTGATTTTTGTATTTATAGCAGTAGTCAGTATGGGTGAGTGCCTCTTGTCTTGTATGGTTTTGTGTAGTCAGTGAAGGTTAGCTAAGGTGTTTGAAGACGCCGAAGACTGAGTGTTTCGGGTTTTCTTATGTAGTTAGGTTAGCTTTCCCTCACCTTCTAGCCAGCTCCATTTTGTTTTTTATTTTTCTTTTCTTTGGCACTGCTCTAGTTCCCTTTCCTGTGTGTTATTGTGTCTTATTAAGTACCAGTCACTTACTCACCTTAAAATAATCACTTTTGCACCAACCCTTGTTATCACGCTTCCCTCACCAGAACACACCTGCATCCACAAACTATCCTAAATGTTACACCCCTTTACCCCTAGACACCTGGGGTCGTAACAACTGCCAACACTTCACTTGTTACACTTTTACTGCTCCTTTGACATGATCCAGAATTTGTCATTTCTTAAAAGACCTGGCGGCCAGACTGCAGATCTGCAGCCAAAATATAAGCTATAGTAAAACGTGATAATTTGTGAAACATGCATGGGATTCTCAAAGGGTGTCACAGTGCTCTATGTCAGACACTGGTAAGCAATACTTTCATCATATTTCTGAGCAATAGGAACTAAGTATACCAGAGGTAAGGTTTAAAAGCGATTCTGTGGTGCAACCTGCCAGGCTTACAGCTAGGCGTTTGATATACTGGGCTCTGAAGGCCTTCAGTGGACATCATACTCTATAGGTTCCAAAAGCCCTGTAATGCAAGCATTTAATCAATGTCACTCCTGCTACAATGTGATTGCTTCATACCTGTATATATTGTTTTTGTAAGGAGAAAGTGCTGTGGCTCTACCCTTGTGATCCTGAGGGTTGCTGTACTTCACAACACTATCTCTGGCCCATCTGGAGCAAAATCCTGATCCTGATTATTGCCCTGGGCAATACAGAATCACTGCAAAACACTTCACTGAATACACTTTTCCTGCTCCTTTGACATGATCCACAATTGGTCATTTCTTAAAACACCTGTCGGCCAGACTGCAGATCTGCAGGCAAAATGTAAGCTACTGTATAGTAAAATACAGTAATTTTTGCAACAAGCCCAGGTATGTGTCAAAAAGCATAGTGCCCTGTCTTAGAGGCCTGTAAGCAATACTTTGTTCATTGCCTTATGCAATGATTTTTTTTCACATATGTTAATGAAATCAAATCTTAAGTGTTGTTTATAAAACAAAACTAATTAAAATAAATGCTTTTGTTATTATTTATCTTGTACCATAGAACAGGTATATCTTTGTAGTTCAAGCCCACAAAGTGTCCAAATGATGCAACACCTGATCTAAAGAAGATTAACACGTGAATATCAACATTGTTTTCCTCAAAAAAATGCATTCTTTTCATTTTATTTATTAAATAAACTCACATTATGTATAGTAGTGGCCTTCAATTTAAAAAAAATCTAGCACTGCTGAACGCACAATTTAAATAAAATTTTTCCCTCAAAATAAGACATTACTACAGTAACAATGATCACAAGGTGGAGATATTGTCCTTACAAGTTAAGAAAGACAAAACTGAGAAAAGGTAAAAGGAATAGAAATGCATTGAAATTTGAAAAAAATACGGTATTTTTTTCTAAATGAAACAGCGAAACAGTTATGCTGTAGTGTGGTTTCGCTGTTACCTTTGTGCTATGATTTAATCTACTATGCAAGAACTGCTTATGTTTAGGCAGTATGGAACTCTGAAGTACTCTGGCGTATGAAACTCTATTCTGTTGACATTGCCAGTGATTAATACCTGGGACAAACACCCACACATGACATAAAATATATCAATCACATAGTTTTGAGGGCAGAGCCACATGATCACTGCAAAACACTTCACTAAATACACTTTTCCTGCTCATTTGACATGATCCAGAATTTGTCATTTCATAAAAGACCTGTCGGCCAGACTGCAGATCTGGATCCAAAATGTAAGCTCTAGTAAAATATGATAATTTGGGGAAGCAAGAACAGGTTTCTGTCAAGCTGGCTTAGAACTGGTGCGGACCAGGGGAATCCGACAGTTTAATTAAAACAAAGCATCACGAAGGCCCGCAGCGGATGTTGACGCGATGTGATTTCTGCCCAGTGCTCTGAATGTCAAAGTGAAGAAATTCAATGAAGCGCGGGTAAACGTTGGGAGTAACTATGACTCTCTTAAATGAAACCCTTGAAATGAAAAATAAAGTTCATGTCAAACCATACCAGCTGGCACGTCGCCCGGGTCAAGAAGGTGCCCTGGAAGGACCTGGGCCTGGGTCCTGCTCCAGGAGTGTAAAGCCCCCGACAAGATCCAACGAAGAAGAGTTAAGACTCGTCTCTGTGGGCCCACAGATGAGACATGAAGACCTGTCCCAGGTCAGGCCTGATGAGAGTCTACTCATCCGCTCGACCGGAGCATCCTCGATCACGATAAGTCACGCATTTGTGATCTATGGATCCAAATACAAAGACATAAAGAGGCTAGATGATTCAAACGACCTCGAAAGCCTCATATTACAATGTGATCCTTCCATGATGAACATTCTGGAGGAGGCAGCTGATAATGAAACATTTGATTACAGCAATGAGAACCCACCATCACCACCTCTGCAAGTGGAAGATGACTGTAATCTAGAAGCGAATGAATCCCTTGTTGAACCAGCCTTCTTAAGTGGACTAAATGGCAAGAACGCCATAACCATATAATTACCTGATGACGACCAAACATGCCTGGTCTGCAATGAAAAGATCGGAAGACCGAGATTGGCACTACAACACTATATACTCAAACATAACGAAATATCGATGGAGTTCCAAAGCACAAAATGTAACAAAACTAGCAATAGCCTTCACTCTATCCAGTGCCACCTTCCCAAGTGCAAAGAAAAACAGCAAGTCAGCAAGTCAGATCCATAACTTTGGGATAAGGATTGGCTCTAAGGGCTGGGTCAGTCGGGCTGGGTTGGGAAGCAGGGCTGGGCACGAGTCTCGGCTGGACGAGGCGCCGTGTGCCCTGGCCACTCTCGCGTGCCCCAGTCAGAGCCCTCCCTCCCCTTCTCGCAGGAAGGCCGGGGTGCCGGTGGGTCAAGCCATCGTCCACGTCGGCAAATCTGGACACGTGCCGGGCCCGTCCCGTGGATCTCCCCAGCTGCGGCGCTGGGCCCAGAGCGGGGAGGGGAAGGCCTGCGGGCGGCCTCGGCCAGTGTTTAGCAGCTGGCTTAGAACTGGTGCGGACCAGGGGAATTCGACTTTTTTTATTTAAAACAAAGCATCGTGAAGGCCCGCAGTGGGTGTCAACACGATGCAATTTCTGCCCAGAGCTCTGAATATCAAAGTAAAGAAATTCAATGAAGTGCGGCTAAACGGCGGGAGTAACTATGACTCTCTTAACTCCCTTGGGTAAGGAGTGGAGACTTAGTGACCTCTACCTCCATGTGGTCCCGCTGGTAACTCCACTGCTCTGCTTGAGTACGTGGAGGTCAAATGAGGTCTAAAAGATCTCACCCCTCCTGTGGGCCCGCCAACCCACTAGGTAGTACCCATGGCGAAACCTCAAAATGGAGAGTAATGTTAATGATGAACCATACCGGATGGCATGTCGCCCAGGCAAATAAGGTGCCCTGGAAGGACTTTGGGTTGGGTCCTGTTCCAGTAAATCCCTACAGGACCCCAGTAGTTAAGAGTTATCAGCAGGCTCTCCAGAAGAGAGTGACACAGGCTGGACTATACAGAAAACACACTCTGGATGCTCCTCTCCTAGCTGGGTTTAAACAGTACCTTATCCAGGACCTGGGTGTGGTAAACTGCTCTCAGGAGGTAGGTATTTAAAACTGGGCAGAGACTCACAAAGTACATATTTTAAGTCATTAGCACAGAATTCACCCATCTGAGATTGTGCCAACCCTAAAAATAAACCCTAAAACTTTATTTTAAATAGACAACGTTTCCAGATTCCTTTTTTTAATGGATCCGTCTGAAGCATTCTTGATGTTTGTGAAGGACGTTCCCAAAACGAGCAATTTTTTTACCAACTGAGAATGACTGCAGTGTCTCACCAAACCATTGCTAATTACATCAAGAAACATCAACCGGTTCCTGTGCTACATCCTGAATGCCACCAACCTAAGACAGGAGGATTCCAGCCTGGCTAATGTCATCATCATCTTCCAGAGCATCCTAAAGGACATTCAGCAAAAAAACAGCAAGGATGTCTCACAGGAAGTCATCAGAAAGAGGTATTTTCCATTTAGAACTCTGATTCCAATTGGTTTCCGGTTCCAGTACATGACGGGAATTGATGTTAATGGTACTACTCCTTTTGCCACAGATACAGACAGCTGCAGAGTCCTGGGCCGAGCACCAGTGACTGCTGGAAGGTGCTGAGGGCTGTAAAGAGAGATGTGGAGCGGATACTGGTAAAGACGCACACCTCTGAAGACATCACCATGCCTGAGCAGCTTCTTGTGCTGTATTACCTGCAGGCCATTCTCCAGCTGAAGCACCTGCATCACCTAGGGGTGATAAAGAATATGACAGTAAGAATGACAGTCTTGCATATTTCAGTTGTTTGGTCAACTTCTAACAATGACACAATGATCTGACGTTTATAAAGAGACAGAAAAACAGTGCTGGTCAGGGCTCATCACTGTCATTTAGGGGGCGTTCCTGTTACTTAAAGCCTTTACAGGAAGACTGGACTGGAGGGAGGGGTGAAGGAGAAGATGTTCTCAGCTCTGTGTTCAGTCAAGCAGATTGAACGCACTGGAGAGTGGAAGTGTGAGAGTGGAATTTGATCTCAAACCCAACTTCTTTTTAGTAACTCCATATGGAACAAGAGTTAATGAACGGCAAACATCAGGTTCAAACAGCCTCAGCAGCACTAAATCGTAAAGATTCTTGATGACACCTCCTCATGATATATGTAAGCCCCTTCTCTCCTTCACATTCATCTTTTGCACCTCTCTTCCACACCATCCCCTACGTGTGATTCCTCATTGGGATCCCAGCCGCCTCGTCCTACAGAAGCTTAGCACCCAGCCAAGTGGGTCAGACTGACTGACTGAAACACTCAACAATCTCCATACACTTCATTGCTGGGTGCTGCTGTTGCTACTGTAAAATGATCATTGGCAGATATTATTATCAGATATTATTTATTGAATTGCTTGTGATTTCAAGTCCAGGAATAGATGCTGAGAAAGAATTTTGTGTCACAATGAGGGCAAAAACTGGCGATAATAGCAGTGACAAAGCACACAAACTCCTCACAGCAGCTGCCATGCTTTGCCTGAATGAAGAAGAGGAACATGTAAGTCTAGTTACGCTGATATACTCTCTCCAGTACATTGCCAACATCTGTCTTCGGCATTCAACAATAGTTGAAAAGTACAATAACTGCATTTTCTCAGTTTTTTCAGATGTTTCACATTCACTAAACTACGCTGTACTGCCACTGATAGCATCTGTAGAACAGTGACTGAAATTTTTTTCATTTCTTCTGTGGGGGAGCCAATTTATAATCTTTCCAATGACTTGCGAAGACTGCATGAGAAGTAAACCAAATCACAAAGTTGTTTTAATGTATTAATCGAACTGTCTTTAGCTTGGAAACAATCATACACTGTGTGTATGTGTTTGTTTTGTAGGTACCATCTCCCATTCACCACCAGCCAGGCTGCCAGGAGGGCATTTGAGATGGCCACAAAGAGGCTCACAGATGCACAGGAGAGCATCGTGGCGGAATATCTGGCCCACTCAGATGGTACTGCAGAGAAACACTAGAGGATGCTGACACATGACAACATCTACTCAGCCATTGAAGTCATTGAAGGTGTTACAGAGGAGGGAGCTCAGTAAGTGTCACCATGTTCTGAATAAATGACAAAATATTAATGTGTCAAAAACAGCAATTACTTCATGCTTTTGAAACATCAAGAGAGCAATCGCCACTCAGTGCTGCAGGATGCACATCTGCTGTGTGACTGGAAGAGAAAACACCACTTTCAGTTCTTTTCAGCCAACGTGTTACAGAGATTATTGTGATCTAATATTCGATATTACATCAGATCAACACCAACATCCGCTGTGGCAGCTGCAGGATCTGGAAATGATGATGCCACAGCCTTCCAGGAGCTGACACGGGAGTTTCCAGTGTTGTTAGATGGGCAGCTTCCCAGAAAGAAAGAGTGCCTGAGACTGACTGGAAGTCATGACCGACACTGTTACGACAGGTGGAGATCAGATCAGAGGAAGATGAGACTGCAGAACATTATTGGTAAGTTTACATATCAATTATTTTCACAGAGAAACAGACAAAGTGAATTTGGAATCAATTCTGAGGGTTTCTGTTCTGGTTTTCATTCCAGACCATTACTCTAGACGGTTACCAACAGAAGGCCAGGTGACCCGCTATTTTCAAAACATGGGATGGACTGCAAATACACCAACAGCGTCTGAAGTGCTTGAGAAGTGGAAGCCCAACACAGATGCACAACCAAATGAAAGGCAAATTAAAAAGATGGAAAGCGTCAAACTTGGAGAGGCCTGAGTATCACTGACGATCCAGTGAAGGGGAAGAAGGTTGTGACTTCCACGCGTTTCCAGAAAGGAGAGGTGGTGTGTGATTACCATGGCGAGGTCATCGCAAAGACAGCTGCAGAAGCCCTAAAGGCACAGATGGCAGAGGGAGAGATGAGATGTCTGTTCTTTTTTGATGGACCTACACAAAAAATGTGCATTACTGTGAAGAACATTACACCTGTCACACGGATAAGGAGACGATCAGAAGGCGAATAAATTCCTCTAAGAAAAAAGACAACATCAGGGCTGTTAGAGAGTCATTCATAATCAACGGACAGCCCGTCATGACAATTCTGTTTATAACGAAGAGGGACATTGTTGAGGGAGAAGAGCTCCTCTTTGATTACAGAGTTTCAAGGAAAACATTTCAGGGTGAAGGACAGTCTCTGGAGTGGTTGGATAACTGACCAGTTCCAGAAAATACTTTGAACATACCTGATTATGTTGAACATATTTTCTTTTAACTATTAAAGATAGTGTCTTCTTGTGACTTGAAATCCATCTCAGTATTGCTTGTGTCATTGTTTTGAAGATGATATGTCTCGTTCTCCAACAGCTAGGACACCAGGAGGGGATAACAGTAGAAAAGTAGATAAATGAAGCTCAGAAGAGAATAGAGGCTGATTAGCCACCCCAGTCAAATATTCCCAAGACAAACACTACGCGACATCTGCCCAGCTCTTGTTCTTATTGAATGTTTTGGAATTAAGAGGTCTAATTGTCACCACTTTTGAAAAACTGTTGACTTTATCTGAATGTTTCAAAAGAGAGATCACTCCACTTAAAACATAGTTTTCAAATTAGTTCATGATCAGTGGAGCAATGCAAAGAATCTTTTTCAGTGTAAGACATCTGCTTTTGGGTCAGTTTAAATTGAACAAACTCTCAAATCATTTTGAGATGATGTGTTACAGTAATTATTGATTTATGAATTTATTGTTTACAGACAAAGGCAATATTCATTGTCAGAAGATGGATGATGGCCAAGCATTCCCAGAACGAACACTGGAGTTTCCGGCAGCATTAGATGGGCAACCGCTTGGGAAGAGACATCGACTGAGACAGACTGGACTTCATGAATGACACCAAGAACAGAGCCTTCAAGATGAGTCTAGATAACAATTCATTAATCCTTTTAGTGAAGATTTCTGAAAAGGCTAAGGACTACAGCAATTGTTTTTGAACTACAGAGATATTTCAAAACCTCGTTAAGAAGTTAGATATTTGATAAAAAGACAGTTTAAATGGCTTATCTTTACAAGAATATTTTAGAACTTTAATTGCAGTTCAATAGATGCCGTAGACCTAATCTACAATGTCTGCACTTTATTTTCATTTTAGCCATAAACTGTTGTAAATAGTTTAATTGAAAACAATATTAATTCAGAACACACAGTTGATTTTGAAATTGTGAGGCAATTATCAGCTATAGTGGCTCGTATCTATGACTGAGCTGTGATTTCTGTTTAACAGGACATTTCTGTGTTACAGGACATTTTTCACTCTAACAGGTGTCACTTCCCAGCAGAGTCTTACACATTCCATAAGAATTTACTGCATTGGAGCAGATAAGCAGCCTCAGCCTTCTGATCATGTAAAAGCAATAGAAAAGTGCAACAAATGGAGTTCTGGAAGTTGTTCTTTCATTGTGTCTTCAACAAAATCATATTAATGTGCTTCTGCTGTTCTGTGGAATCCGCCTACCACTCATCTCCAGTCATGTTGCCTGAGAGGAGAGGAGATGACATGACATGATGGATGGATTAATACCCTTATTCATTTATCCCTTTTTTTAATTGTATAATGCTAGCATGCCCAAAGGGGTTGGGCAGCCAGTTTACCTTGGACCCCTAGAGGTTTTTTTTCTCCTTACTAAGGAGTTTTTGGTTCCTCTCCTCTGTTGTCTTCTGGTCTTTTCTATTCTGTATTCACAACATGTATGGTCACTTGCTTTGTTAAGCACCTTGGGCAACCTTGTTGTGAAAGGTGCTATATAAAAATAAATTGAATTGAATTGAAGATGAGTCAAGAGAACAATTCCTTAATCCTTTTAGTGAACTTTTCTGAATAGGTGAAGGACTAAATAATTTTTCAGCTATTTTATAACATAATTAAGAAGTTGGAAGTTTGATTAAAAACATTTTCAGAGGTTTATCTTTAAAAGAATGTTTAAAAATGTAAGTTGTCTCTTAAACAAAGGCCATTGTTTGTTCACTGGAACAAGTGTCTCCAGATAATCAGTTAAGCAACTTAAAACAATTGATGATTGTAAATATGACAAGATTGTCATAATGTAAAAGCTATAGTAAAGTGTAAAGTATAGATTTGTTGATTTCCTTTTTTTTGTCTTCAACACCATCATATGCAGATGTTATCATTTATGTTACTTTTTTGTAGAAGCTGCCTGCCAGTCAAGATGCTAGGAGGTACATGATATGACCCACAAGTACTTAATGATGCAGAGAAGAGCATATGGGAAAAAGAAAACAAGACATTTATCTGTTGACACATTCAGAAGTCAGAAGATGGGTGATGGGACAGCATTTCAAGACCAGACACTAAAGGTTAAATTGAAGTTTTAGAAGTGATTCTTTGTGTTTGGCTTCAACACAATATGCTCACATTATTAATTTTTACATACTGCCCGATATTCGGTATACAGCAGACCATAGGGGAAGAACTCTTGCCCACATTAATGTTTCTGCTCTGAAAAGCACTGGATAAAGGTATGTCACAGCCTGCAGTTCAGCTGCTGATTTTATGCAAAACATTGCAAATGAAAGATTGAAATGTCAGCATTCTATGAATTTCTGACATGAGTATGTATAAGCTAGATTTGCAACACGTTTTAATAACTGAAAAATTGTAATATTGCATAGTTTGCTTTGGTTTCCTCCAGGGGCTCTGGTTTCTACCCATCAGTCCGAAGATATATTGGAGGGTGGTTAAATGGATTCTGGTCAAATTGGCCCTAGGTGTAAGTGTATCTGTCTGTATTTGCATCTGGTATCCTTTATGTTTTAGTTTAGTAACAGTAACAGCTAAACTAAACGTAACAGCATGTCAGCAGAAGGAAAGTGAGGATGTTTCAGATTTTACAGAAAGGTTTATAACTTTATAGATAGTATACTTGGGGTTAGCCAATGAAAAGGAAGAGCTGCAAATGGGAGGTAAAAAGACTCCCGAGCATGAGAAAAAGGAGCCGCCAGTTTGTTGCAATTATAGTTAACCCCCAAATTATAACCAGATATAAGACCCCTTCAAGGAAATAATGAGGATTGGGATAAATATCCTGATTGAGCATATCCAGTTGGGGGTGTGTTTACTAGCCCTGGGGGAAAGGGGGACAAAACACCAAGATAAAACTACTGTGAAAAAAAAACAGGGCATTTTTGGAGAGATTTTTGTAACAAAGAGGACTGAGTTCACAGTTAAAGAACATGTCAGAAACTGAAACGAGAGCCTTGCGTGAAATAATAGATTTATACTAGGAAACCCCTTTGTAGCCTCCCTAAATTTATCTCAGGATTTAAATAAAAGAGTAATAATCTTACAGTGTACAGTAAATGGTGTCCAGGTTCCTGTAACGAAACCCAGATGATGAGGTATGAGGATCCTATTCAAACGCAAGAGCGGGTAGATATCGAAACTGGTGTATAATCCGAAACATCAGGCGAGCTCGTGGTCGACAGGCAAAAGGTTATTCAAAAGCCGGAAGATACAGAGACAGGCGTATAATCCAAAATAGCAGGCGACGTTCAAAGTCGAAGGGCGAAAGGGAAGTTCGGAAGCCGGGAGAAGTATCGCAAGTGAGGTACAAACAAAAGCAATGTAGAGCTCTCTAGGAGAAGACTCAATACCGAGCAGCGGGAAGCAGGTTTGGATGGTTTAAATAGCGTTGCGCACGGTAGAGCGTGTGCTGATGGGTTAACACATGTTGCGGCGCTTGTTATTATTAACCCGCTGCTGGTACTGGTTAGTTCTCTTGGGGGTTGATCTCCGCTGGCTGGTCCTATTGGGAGCACAGTTGTCCTGTTTATTGACTATAACAGCAAAAATATGTGATATAAAGTTTTCTAACAGGTGGAAGGAGGCTACTGGAGTGGTGGGGGGCAAGGGTTGTGTTTAAAGGAGATACAAGCTGTCACAATATGCTTGGGAAAAGATGTAGAGTTTACGTGGGTGGGGAACACACCAGGCCTATTGGGCTGGGATGCCCTGCAGCATTTATAAGGAATTACTGTATGAGACAGCATTTATGTGAACTACCTCAATAGAGCTCTGAGATATTGTGATTGATGAGGGAATTCATAAGGCCAGGTTACTCCAAGTATTAGATTTTCTGATGGAAAAAATGTATATAACCAACTACATAGTAAAGCCAAGGTGAATTCCTTCTCGGAACGAGCTTGCCAGGTGACGAATTGGCTTAAGGAGGGTAGTGCAGTCTAAAGTGGCGGGTGGGTGTGGGTAAAGAAGACATCCTGCCAGATGTTGCAACCCCACTGAGGAGGGACCATATCAAGTGCTACTGACTACCAACTCTGCCATCCGAGTGACAGGATGAGATTGCTGAATCTACGCGTCGCACTGCCACCGACCCACTGCACCAGAGACTGGGTGAACAGAAATAATTATGTTCTTACTGTTTCTGTATCTGTTGGGCTTCCTGGGGGGGCTGACAGTGTGCCTGTTAGGCATAAGGAGCATTACTGTAATAATGGGGAATATGGAATCAATACCTTCTTCTTGTTGCCATATATATCAGCCACAAGTAATAATCAGAGCTCATGTTGGGTTTGTATTGCTATACAAGATGCTCACAGGAGTGATCCCCTTTGATAGAGGTGATCATTTACAGTAGGTTTATTGGCATGGGTAAATAGTTCTGCTTTTCATCTGAGTGTACCTCAAATGTATTGGAATGGAACTAACTGTATGCTCCCCACTATAATCACAGTTTTAGGCCATCCTCTATTAAGGTGAGAACAACTATGTAGTACTTACATACCAGACAATTTTGAACACATCACGGACTTAGCACAGCGCATCCATGATGACGGACAAAAATATCATGACTATAATCCTGATGAATAGGGAGGGGGAAAGTGGCTGCAGTCTGTGTTCAGAGCCTGGGAAGGATCACTGGTACAATATTTCTTTATTGGCCTAACACTACTAATCATTTTTATTTTATGTATTCACTGTCTTAAAGTTATATGCACAAAGGTCACTAACTCTGTTAGTTAGTCTCATTGTTTAGAACATAGTGGTGTGAAAACAAATATGTTCTAAAGGAGGGACTGAAGGAATGTTATAAAATTTATAAAAGCTAAAAAAACTGCTTGTCTTTTAGCTTCCGAATTGCTTATAACCCTGGCATATGGAAACATCAGGTCAGTGGAAAAATACAGCTCATGTCTTAAATGTAGTAAAAAGGGAAATCAAATGTCTTGTTTTGCGAATGTAAGCAATAACGAAAGTCTTAATAAGGAGTTGTTTTTCTATACCCGATCTTGACTAAAAAACTAATGGTTCATTTTAGGGATTAGGTAATCTATGTTAAAGGTAGGAAGTTTGTCTGTCACTGTGTATAAAAAGCGCTGAGCAACATCTTTCGGAGAGACTAGCTTTTGCAAACAGCTCTCCCGTGTGCACACGAATAAATAGCTCTTCTTTCACCAACATCATAATTCTGTCAATTTTAATTTTTCTACATAAGGGGACACTTATTTTACGGAGTGCAGGGCTGATGTTGAGCTGAACGGTGGGGTTAATGGGCATTAAATGAAAGCTCTGAGTCTCTTCTTTCACGTGCATTTGGTTTTACGCTTGTAGTTTGCAGCGTTTCGGAAGTATTAATGAAACAGGCCATCAATTTTGTCAATATTAAAAAATATTGGATACAAATTTCTATGGAGGTGGACATGATGGTGAGTTTTTAAACTGGGGATAATAGACATTAAATGAAAGCTCTGAGTCTCTGCTTTCACGTGCATTTAGTTTTACGCTTGTGTGCACTGTTTTGGAGATATGAATGAAAATATGCCATCCATTTTGTGAATATTGAAAAATAGGGGACACATATTTTAGGGAGTGCAGGGCTGGTGCTGAGCTGAACTGTGGGGTTAATGGGCATTAAATGGAAGATCTTAGTCTCTTCTTTGACATGCATTGGATTGGAGACAAGATCTCTAGTACCACGATACTGAACACCAGAAACCCCCAGGGCTATGTACTCAGCCCACTCCTGTTCACGCTGATGACTCATGACTGCACTGCTAAGCACACTGCAAATTACATCATCAAGTTTGCTGATGACAAGAAAGTGGTGGGCCTAATTAGTAACAACGATGAGGCATCATACAGAAAGGAGGTGGAGCAGCTAGCGGACTGGTGCATCAACAACAATCTGTCTCTGAATGTCGATAACACTAAAGAGATGATAATTAACTGCAGGAAGGCCCGCCCTAATCATTCCCCACTGCACATTAATGGCTCCCCTGTGGAGACAGCTAGAAGTACTAAGTTGCTTGCTGTGCATATCACAGATGACCTCACCTGGACCATCAATACCACCTCCCTAGCAAAAAAAAAGCACAACAACGTCTCCACTTCCTGCAGTGAAGAGAAGGGCAAACCTTCCCCCCCATACTGTTGAGGGATCAAACATTTATTTCACTAGTTTGCTTTTACTGTGTAAATAATGTACTAACATCATTTACTAACTATCCTGCCAGAATAATGGAAAATGACTAACTGCAACTTAAGTGTGAGCTGGCTACGCGCCTGGAACATGAAGAGCAGAGCCAGCTTCGGGCAGCCTGACCAGAACTGAGAGTGCCTACTATCTGCTTAAGTCATGATTAACAAATTCTAGAAGTACATAATGTCTGCTTTAACAATAATTAAAGGAACCCAAGAATATTCTTACAATTCTTATAGTTTATCACGTACTGTACCAAGGCACAGCCTTGGCTTTACACCATATATGGCATGGAACTGTACTGAAACTGTTCTGGGTGGGTTATCTGTTTGTGATTTTGTATAAAACGTGTCCTTTTGTATCAATAAGTTGAGCCATGGCTTCATCGGCTTTGGCTCCCATATGCAAATGTAATAATGGTAATGCCTGCTTCATACAATCCCCGGATTGTGTCTCCTTTGTTGGAGGCAACAAAACACACTTCTCCGTTCAATCTAAAAATTTTATCCATATTCTGTCTCCCCATAGTGACTAGTGTTTCAAAAAATTGACAGAAATGTTCACAACTCATCAAAACAAGCTTCTCTGTTCATTCTAACGATTATACGCATATTCTGTCTCCCCAAACTGTCTAGTATTTCAAAAAGTTCATCCACTTTCAGAATTTGAGAGAAATGTTCACAACTCATCAAAACACGCTTTTCTGTTTGATCTAACAATTATATACAGTACATATTCTGTCTACTGTGTAAAGTCTAAAGTGTGGTCGACAGGTCTTTTAAGAAATTGTAAATTCTGGATCATGTCAAAGGAGCAGGAAAATGGATTTAGTGACGTGTTTGCAGTGATTCTGTGTCTCCAGTTTCAACACAGTGATATATGTATATGCTCCTGTGATTTAGTGGTACATACCCAGGAGAATAATCAGGACCAGAGCTAATGTTGTGAAGTACAGCAACCCACAGGATCACAAGCATAGACCCACTGCACTGCATCTCCTTCAAAAACCAACATATACAGGTGTGTAGCAGCATAGTACTACTTACAGGTCTCGCTCGGAGGCAGAGCGCTGTCCCCATTGACAGAAACCTGTGCTTGCTGCCCAAAAGTATCATATTTTAATCAAGCTTACATTTTTGCTGCGGATCTGCAGTCGGGCCGACAGGTCTTTTAAGAAATGACAAATTCTGGATCATGTCAAAGGAGCAGGAAAAATAGATTTAGTGAAGTGTTTGCAGTGATCCTGTGGCTCTGCCGTCAATACTATGTAATTGATATTTTTAATGTCATGTGTGGGTATTTGTCCCAGGTATTAATAACAGCCAATGTCAACAGAATAGAGTTCCATACTCCACAGTACTTCAGAGTTCCATACTGCCTAAACATAAGCAGCTCTTGTTTAGTAGATTATATCATAGCACAAAGGTAACAGCGAAACCGCACTACAGCATAACTGTTTCGCTTTTTCATTTAGAAAAAAAAGTCTTCTTTAAAATTCAATGCATTTCTATTCTTTTTACCTTTTCTGTTTTGCCTTTTCTAACTTGTACGGACAATATCTCCACCTTGTGGTCATTGTTAGTAATGTCTTGAGGGAAAATTTTAATTTCAATTGTCTATTTGATGATTTTATTTTTATTGATTTGAATTGAGCATTTAGCAGTGCTATATATATTTTTTAATTGAAGGCCCCTACTGTACATAATGTGAGTTTGTTTAAAAAAATAAAACGAAATGAAAGGAATGCATTTTTATGAGGAAAACAATGTTGATATTACCGTGATAATCATCCTTGGATCATGTATTGCATCATTAGGACAGTTTGTGGGCTTGAATTACAAAGATTTTCCTGTTCTATGGTACAAGATAAACAAAAACATTTATTTTAATTAGATTTGTTTTTTTAAAACACATGTAAGAATTTATTTAACATTAGTGAAATAAAAATATTTTAAAATCATACTTTTAGTATATTTACTCCCTAATGCACAATGCAACAATAAGTTGTGCAACATGCACAGGTGTGTTTCAAAGGACACAGTACTCCATACTCCAAGTTCCGTACTGCCAAAACATAAGCAGCTCTTGCATTGTAGAGCACATAATAGCACAAAGGTAACAGTGAAACCGCACTACAGCATAACTGTTTTGCTTTTTCATTTAGAAATACAGTATTTTTTAAAATCCAATGCGTTTCTATTCCTTTTACCTTATCGCAACTTTGCCATTCTTATCATGCGTGGACAATATCTCCACCTTGTGGTCATTGTTGGTAATGTCTTACTTTGAGGGCAGGTTTTTATTTCAATTCTCTATTAGGTGATTTTAATGTTATAGATTTGAATTCTGCATTCTGTAGTGTAAGATTTTTTTTCAAGTTCAGTGGAACTATCATAGTAATGTAATTTTCTTTTAAAAAATGAAACGAAATGAAAGGAATATATTTTTATAAGGAAACCAATACTGATATTCCCATGATAATCTTCCTTAGTTTCTGTATTGCATTAGAACACATTGTGGGCTTGAGCTACAATAAAATCTCTGTTCTGTGATACAAGATAAATAAAAACAAAAGCATTCATTATAATTAGTTTTGTTTTATAAGCAAAAAAGCATTGAAAAACAATAGAAACAGGAAGTAAATAGGCTACACAACAAGACACACCAGAAAGACATGAATAATCACAGGGAACTAGAAACAGGACAGAAGTGGAGCACCCTCTAGGTGAACTGGGCGTGACAGTTGCATAATGCTTGCTGCAAAAATTACCGTTTTGTTACTAGAGCTGACATTTTGGCTGCAGATTCCCAGTCGGACCTACAGGTGATTTAAGAAATGACAAAATCTGGATCATGTCAAAGGAAAAGTATAATCAGTGAAGTGTTGGCAGTTGTCCTGTATCTCCAGATTCAACACAGTGAGCTCGCATTAATAGGATGTTGGTGTGGTGTGCACTGAAGGCCTTCAGAGCTCAGCATATCAAAGACTGGGTTCTAAGTCAGGCTGTTGCACCACAGAATCACTTCTAAACCTTACCTCCAGTATATTTAGTGCTTAAAGGTCCATGCAATGAGGATAGTACTGCTTATAGGTCTCTAAGATGGTGCGCTGTCCCCGTTGACACACATGTATGCCTGCTGCAACACTTATCCTATTTTTCTAGAGCTTGCGTTTTGGCTGCGGATCTCCAGTCGGACCTACAGGTGATTTAAGAAATGACAAATTTCTGATCATGCCAAAAGAGTAGGAAAAGTGTAATCAGTGAAATGTTGGCAGTTGTCCTGTATCTCCAGCTTCAACAAAGTGATGACTAAAGTTGCTGGGGTTTATAAGATGTTTATAAAATGTACATTAAGGCAATGGCAGATATAAACAGACAGGAGAACAAAGGGCCCAATTACTATATGGACAGACATACTAATGGGCAGATTTCAGCAATACCAAAAAATGGACAGACTACATCAATTTCTGAGGTAAAGTTCAAAATGAATGTGTGGAAAGGTTAGGAACTCTTTACAAAGCACATGAAAGGGAATTTTGTGATACGATAAGACTGAATTTGTCTAGAATAAGTAAGTCTCCTGCCCTTGTGGAAGAGGAGGAATGGAACAAGAAAAGAAAATTGCACAACATCTCAGGAATTCATTCCAAAAACCCCCCATCAAGACAATCAAACATTTTTAGTCTAAATGATAAATGCAAAATGTATGGTCATCCAAATGATCACAAGCCACCTATCATTAAATTCTCAAAAACAGGTTAAAAAAAAAGCCCTAAACAAGTGCTGGTTTAATTTTGTCATGTAGTGTGTTGCTAATATGAATGCAATACAGACCAAAATAAACATGGAATTCTATTCTAAAGGTTTTAAGATTATGCCTGACTGTTTACTGAATTTGGTCAAACCTGCCATCAAAAATCCTAGCAGCTACTTTTCAAAGCCACTGCTAGATGAGATATGCGAAGTTATATCTTCAATAGATTTCAAGAGAGAAATTGACCCAGCCGATTTAATAATTCCCCTTACAGATGCAGCCATTCAAAGTGCGCGTTACAGACACGTACCGCAGGTGGCGTCGCGCATTGTGACGCAAGATGACGTGCGGTACCGCGGTACGTGATTGGTTGACCGACAGGGGCACTCGTGGTCCGTTGGTCTGTCGTAGAAAGACTTACAGTAAACGTCTTTGCTGTGCCCGTTGTAGATATTGAATTTTACCACTGAAGGGAAATCTTAGTAGCTGAGCATAAAAAGAATAGGAGCATACTGTAACGCGTGTGAAGGCCACAAACGATATTAATTTTGGAACATAAACATACAGTATATGGCTGGTCTTGGTACTTTAAAGAAAAAATACACACCAGTATTCCATTTCTCCCTAAACATTTTAAGCATCGAAGTCTTTAACTAAAGAGATACCGGAGTCAACAAACATACTTTTAGAATTTGATTAAAAGGGAATATAATGTGGAATCGCGTATCTAACTAAATTAATAACGATATAATTATATTCATGTACCGCAACACAAGAATAGTACACGCTGTACTTTGTCTGTCGATAATGTTTCTGTAGTGCTTTTTCAGCACTCTGTACGTGACTGTGCCAGTGGCACTGTTGGTTAGGTTCCTGACTCCCCTGTCACACGGTCTGTGATTGAATCCCATCGAACTATGACTTTATTTTTTAACAAACATTTCTTTGAAAAAATGAAACGTTTCCCTTGGTCAGAGATTAAATAAAACCTCACTCGCACCAAACAAATTTATATTTCTAAATATCACAACATGATCGGATTTAAGTCTTTTTAATAACAATGAATAGTCACCTATGCGTTACAAAATAAACATTTATATTGTTTTGAATAGCGTTTTGATTTAAATCGTAAACGCATGTTTAAATATATGTGTTTAAAGGCGATATATAAAAGCGCTGATTCTTATGGATTGTGTTCCGTTGGGGATTCAAAAAATTTATTTTTTTTAATCGCGTATCTAAGGAAAATAGCAGTATAACTTTGTTCATGCACATCATTATACAGTATCTCATTTTGTATTTCTATAAAAAAAATCGTTTGCCCAGCCACTATTGTTGTTATTGTTTTTATCCTGTAAAGCGCTTTGAGGAGCACAGCTTTCTCACCACTTAGATTACTTTTTGAAACCATCCTTACACAAAGCAGAAACTGATTGTATTTTCTGATGACATACTGTACAAGTGCAAAGATTATAGATTTTAATCGTCTTTTTTCTGAACCAGGGAAAATCTGATCATGTTTCTCTATAACAATAATAAAAAACTTTATTTTACATATCACCTTTAAAAGTGGCATCTCAAAACAATACAGTAGATGTAAACCACAGATTACAACGTAAATACCCTTAATCATTTATTAAATTTAATCGTCTTTTTTCTGAACTGGTTTCACAGCGAAAGACACCTCCCCCCCCCTCAAAAACCCAGTAAGTACAGTGCTAGTTAAGAAAGGCTAGGCCTCCTCAATGAAATCGCTTTAACATGCTAATACGTTCGTGTAACAGTCCGGGCGTGGCAAGCTTCTAATTTCAACCCGACCACGGCGAAAGGAACCCTTCTTTCATTTGTAGACAATGAACATATTTTAGCCCTTAATGAATTAATAGCAAACATGGTTTACATAAAAGACATTTTTCCAAGAAAGTTTAGCCTTTGTCACTAATGAAACCACTAAATAAAGTTTGGTTTTGCATAAGGGGCGGGGTTATGATCATTGGAGGAATTTGCGAGAGTATAATGGTTTGATATATTTGATTTTGTATTGTGGTTGTTATCTATGTTTTTGGTTGGTATTATGTTTATATGGTTGTTTTTGTTAGTTGGTTGTTATTATGGTTATTAATAATACGATCTATAGTTGAAATCTGATCTTAAATAAAAAGAAAAAGCAAGTGATTAGGTTTATGAGCAATCTAATTACTTATTCGTTTAAAACGCTATATAAAATAAAGTTTATTATTAATTTGCTGGACAGAGCGGTGAACATTATTATGCATAAGACAAAGATAACGATCCTGATCAGTTTAGAAATCTGTGTACGCTGTAAGGTTTTTACTTCTTAAACTTTTAAAATACACGTTTCGAATAGAAAGAAATCCTCTTCCTGGTACAGTCGCATGAAGAGAGAGGCGAAATAGCCCTACACAGCCCTGTCGCAGTACACAAATATAATCATATCGTTATTAAATTCTTTAGATATGCAATTCCATATTATATTAGCAGAAAAGCTTAAAACTACCACTTTTTCACACGCTATTTCACATGTTAGTTAAATACTTCGATGCTTAAAATGTTTAGGGAGAAATGGAATACTGGTGTGTATTTTTCCTTTAAAGTACCGATTCCTGGAATCTGACTGGCTGACACCCTTCTGAAGTGGTTCCATAAGATCTGGTATACGGAAAAGAAAGCGTTGATAAAAAAAGCCTGGATTCCCATGTATCTCAGAGAGCGAGTGATCAGAAAAAGGAACAGCTGTTACACCCAGGTTTTACGCTCTCTCTCTCTGTTGAATGAATGAAAGCATTTTATTAAAAACGCGTTTGCGTTTGTCTGGGTATTTACCTTGTAATCTGTGGTTTACATCTACTGTATTGTTTTGATATGCCACTTTAAAAAAAATGAATTAATAGCAAACATGGTTTACATAAAAGACATTTTTCCAAGAAAGTTTATAATAATACGATCTATAGTTGAAATCTGAGCCTAAATATAAAGGAAAAGCATTTTCAGAGAGCAATCACGCTGTGTTTATGTAGAAAAAGCGATTAGGTTTATGAGCAATCTAATTACCTATTCGCTTAAAACGCTATATAAAATAAAGTTTATTTAAAGATGAATGATAAGTGTCGCAGTTTAAATAATTTTCGTAGTAGGGCTTGGACAGATTCCAAGTGCATTTTTGCAATTTACGTTGCATTGTCCAATGTGCTATTGTAATACAGTTTAGAATACGGTAAGTCTAAACTGTATCAGCTTTATTTATGGGTTGCAATTTAGAAAAAGTCAAAAACCGCACTCAAAATGCAATTTAGAGCTTTCTGGCAAGAGGAGACACCCAAATTATAATGTAACATGCCACTGTTTGTGCTTGAACAAAGTTATACTGCAATTTTCCTTAGATACGCGATTAAAAAAAATAATTTTTTTGAATCCCCGGCGGAACACATTCCATAAGAATCAGCGCTTTTATACAGTATATCGCCTTTAAACACATATATTTAAACACGCGTTTACGATTTAAATCAAAACGCGATTCAAATCAATATAAATTTTTATTTTGTAACGCATAGGTGACTATTCATTGTTATTAAAAAGACTTAAATTCGATCATGTTGTGATATTTAGAAATATAAATTTGTTTGGTGCGAGTGAGGTTTTATTTAATCTCTGACCAAGGGAAACGTTTCATTTTTTCAAAGAAATGTTTTGTTAAAAAATAAAGTCATAGTTCCATGGGATTCAATCACAGACCATGTGACATGGAGTCAGGAAACTAACCCACAGCACCACCAGCGCGGTCACATGCTGAGGGCTGAAAAAGCACTACAAAAACATTATCGACAGACAATGTACAGATTTGATAAAGCTATAAAATAATGTAATTAGGCACAGAACAAGTTTACAGCACAGTACAATAATAAATGCTGACCATTACTTTAGAAGCATAAATTACCTTACACTCAATTTAAACACAAGCTGTCTTTAGCCCTCTAAGCTGGTTCATACAGAAATGTAGAGAACAAGGCTCAGAACACACAGCTTCATTAGCGAATACATATGCAGGATAACTGGAGAAGAAGTTTTACAGTGGATGGATTTTTAGAAACATCCCATCAGTGACATCACTGAAGTCAACTCCTAGGTAACTGCCGTGTGGATAGTTTCACAAGAATCAGACAAAGGTTTAAGCATCACTTGTTCTAGATAAAACTGCAAAAAAAACAACAACCCATAATGTACTTCTTTGCGGCTCTGTTTGCCCAAATCATATATTCACAACGTGAAATTAGAAAATAATATTACGCAACCAAAATCCGCAATATGGAAACAGAACCTGTGTAATTGTTGACAGATGATGTACTCGTAACATTTTTACAAGACGAACTACAACATTTAAAAAATTACTTGTATGTACTTGATATCTCGAATCAATCCACGGCGATATAGTTAAAGCAGTCCCCGCACAAAACGAAACTAAAACGCCCTGGGCATACCGTTTCGCGCTTCTTATCAGTTGCTCAAAAGTAATTTGACCGTATGAAATGCATAATAGAAACCTAGAAACATATACGTGAGCAGTATTTACGTAGTATCGGTGTCAAGACATACCTCTCAAATACTGTAAATCAAGTTAAAAATATCTCAAGACCGATTCTGGTCATAATGAAACCATGTTTCGTGTATGTTTTCTTTAAAGTACCGAGACCAGCCATATACTGTATGTTTATGTTCCAAAATTAATATCGTTTATGGCCTTCACACGCGTTGCAGTATGCTCCTATTCTTTTTATGCTCAGGCACTAAGATTTCCCTTCAGTGGTAAAATTCCATATAAATATTAAATACTTAAACGGGCACAGTTAAGACATTAAATATACATATACATACTGTATACAGTACAGTTTGCATACGGTAATATGTTTATGTTCCTAAATCAATCTCTTTTATGAGCATGTGAAAGGCATGGTGAATCAATTCTCAAAAATTACTGCGTACAGCGTACCGGAAAATAATGTGGTATCGCCCGCGCATTTTGAATGGCTGCATCTGTATGTCCTGCGTTGTTTTTGGCCAAGTAAACAGTACCTTTATTGCTTCCCATGTAGACTATTGCTAGAACTGTAGTTTCTTGCATACCGAATACGTGAAGTCAGTCATTTTTTGGTTGCACAGTTAGCTGATTTTTTCATGAGTTTATCGACCCTCATAAACAAGTCTTTGCTAGAGAATATAGTCACACAGAATTGCTCAAAGTGTAAGCAATCGGTGGTCTGGAAGCAACGATTGGCTGGTACTTTCGTGCATTGGACAGAAATTGAGAATTAAAGCATCACAACATAGCCTGTTTGTTTTCTAGAAATAAAGGAGGCATCAGACAGAGACATATGTTGGTCAAACCATGTACTCACAGTTAAGAATGCCAATACTCATGAAACACAAAAAAACCTGGAGCCACTGAACAGTTACATTCAACTCTACTGCATAGTAAAGAGGCACTGAAAGAGTCTTTGTATAGCTTGTAATCAGTGACAAAGAAATGGACAGCGTTACCTGTAACAATACACAAGACTTTCAAGACCCTTCTGGGATCTAAAGCTATTCAGATTTCCAAAAATACCAGTAGATGCTGAACCAGGTAAAATCGACATAGAATCTAATTTTAGAGAATTTCTCGCAAAACATCTATGATCCAAAATTTGACACCGAACTCCCGGAGGTTTTCTTGCAGTTAAATGAGGTTTTTCCTCCCCCCTGTGCTGTGTAGAATTTGTGTGTCACAAGGATAATAGGCCAGATAGCTGAAGCAGCATTTGAATGCTGTCTGAGTAGTTCTACACTCAAAATAATAAAAGCTGATCTGTAGTGTTTTGGTACAGAACACCAGCAAGGCATCTTCATTTCCCAGTCTATCGGAATGCATGGGAGGAATCAATTATCAACTGGTACTTGGCAACATGAGAGCCATTGTTTCCACATTACCAGATCAAATCGTAAAGGCTCCATACCATGTCTGTGGCAGAGCCACCTTCCCAGGAAAGACACATCACCATTGAAGGTCTATTCAATATTTTGGCTGTTTCAATACACTCCAATAAAGTTAATAAAGCAGAAGACCAAAGTTTGATAATATGTCTTACATTTACACTCCCAAACAATTATCCCATAGACAGTAAGGAAAAAAGTGTGAAATTGACACTTTATTTCAAACCAGAAAGGATGATCCACTGGTGAAGTGTTAACAATGCCCACATTGCGATAACATGCTCTTTGAAAAAAATCTCGTATCGGCCGCTAAAAGGCCCCTATGAACCCCAGCAACATTGGCAAAGGACGCTCATCTGGCAAAACCATGGTTATATACTTTTAGCTGGGGATCTGTAGAACAGATCTCAGTCACTTTTGGAGAGGGACAAATTTTGGTTTGGTTGGGAGGGGAGTGATACCACTCCCTGCCCATTGCTGCATGGTCCCAGTCTGGGAACAGCAAGTGGTCTTATAAACCCCAGCAACTTTCGCAAAGACACTTATATGACAAAACCATGGTTATGTACTATTAGCCGAGGGTCTGTAGAGTAGATCTGAGGTATTTTTGGAGAGGCACAAATTTTTGTTTGGTCAGGAGGGGAGTGAGACCACTCTCTGCCCATCGCTGCACAGTCCCAGTCTGGGAATAGGAGGTGCTCTATAAACCCCAGCAGTTTTGACATAGATGCTTATCTGAGAAAACCATGGTGATTTTCTATTAGCTGTGTGTCTGTAGAATAGATTTGAACTACTTTTGGAGAGGCACATTTTTTTTGTCAGGAATGAGACTTCTTCCCGTCTAGCAGTGCACAACTCTGTGTCAATTTGCAAGGAGGAAGTGATATAAAAACACCAATAAGATTGCAAGAAAGTAAAAAATTAATGAAGAACGGCAATTTCCTAACTGTGGGTCTATTTATCATATTACACCTAGTTTTGAGGATGTACAAATTGTTGTTGTGCTATAAACGTGACTTTAACTGGTCCAGGATTATTTTTATGAGGCAGGTTTTAGGGGACTTTTATTTTGAAAGGTGCTGCCAAGCCAGCATCGCCTAATGTAGCTTCCTGCTACTGAAACCGGGTGCGAGCTGCACGATTTCACTGAAACCACAGTGATTCCGCTCGACTGATTCTCATTTCAATCTGAACCATCCTCACACAGGGCACCAATAAATGTAGGGGTTTTGTGAATTTACTGGGACAATTTATTAATTGTAGCAGCAATCACGAGGTGGTTCGTTATGGCTTTTAGAAAATCAATCGATCAGCGACGCACACACACACAGATTCAATCAACGAGATACATTTATTAATACATAACCTGTGCATAAAACATAACAATCTGCCTGGATACAGCTGGCAGATCTTACTGTGAGGGCTATCAAAGTGCAAGGTATATAATCACAAAGAGATGCAAAACACAAAGAGATACACAAAATATACTTCAGTATACCGTTCGGCTATACTATCGTTAATCAGTCTACATTAGCTACTCAAAAGTAAATACATTACTTATATGAATTGAATTGATATCAACTTGTGTTGAGGTAACAATTGAATATGGATATGGATTCATATTTCCCTGCACGGGCACCAAGACCAGCTAGCAGCTGTGGCGTTCAACAGGCGTCGTCCCGGCGTCGTCTGGCTCCTGGCCAACCAGTCGGGGTGCAGCTCAGCGTCGGACGAATTAGGTGGAGAGATTTCTGCTGTGGCGACGCGCCGACAGTGTCTCTCTCAGGGACCTACTAGTAGTCCGGCTGACTAGTAGAAAGTCTCTATGCACAGAGGGTGACCGCGGGTCCGAGCAAGTCACACTTTAGGGGGAAGAAACTTTGTGTAGCGCTGTTGCTGAATAAAAACGTATTCAACTTGTCGACAAGAGTCCAAACGTATACTCCGGTGATCAAGCGAAGCGTCCACGTCGGCGTTGATTAGCGATTTAGGTACGGGCATTCCCCGAGCCGACACTTTGCTGAAACAAGGTTTCAGTCCCTATACAGACAACACCGGCCGTCACGTGATTGTCTACGGGTATGAAAAGTGGCCGGAGAGGCAAAGTTTCTGAGCTGTGCAGTGTCTTTTCAACCAGGACCAAGACAGGTGGTGATTGGTTGAAAGGTTAGCGGGCATTTCAGACCCACGTGGTGTTATCACTCCCTGCAGGTTCCTGATTGGTTGGTCAAGATGAGAGATGAGTCACAATGACCTCTGACATCTAGGATCGCAATCCTATGAAAATGAAAAAGAGAGAGAATGGGCCTCATTTAAGAAAGCACAGCAATACTTATTTCTGTCTTTATTAATAAGCACTGATTATTGCCCTGGGCATGTACTGTACCAATAAATCACAGGAGCATATATATATATCACTTTGTTGAAGCTGGAGATACAGGACAACTGCCAACACTTCACTGATTACACTTTTCCTGCTCCTTTGACATGATCAGAAATTTGTCATTTTTGAAATCACCTGTAGGTCCGACTGGAGATCCGCAGCCAAAACGCAAGCTCTAGTGAAATACGATTAGACCTGTAAGAAGTACTATGCTCATTGCATGGATCTTTAAGCACTAAATTTTCCGGAGGTAAGGTTTAGAACCGATTCTGTGGTGCAACATGCCCGACTTAGAACCCGGTCTTTGATATGCTGAGCTCTGAAGGCCTTCAGTGCACACCATACCAACATCCCATTAATGCAAGCTCTAAATCAATGTCACTCCTGCTGCAATGTTATTGCTACACCTGTATATGTACAGATGCAGCCATTCAAAGTACGCAGCACAGACACGTACCGCGGGTAATTGGCTACGGCCTCAAGCATCATGACGCAAAATACCGCAGTACGTGATTGGTTGACCGACAGGGGCACTCGTGGTGCGTTGGTCGGTCGTAGAAAGATTTAAATGTCCTTACTGTGCCCGTTTTAGTATTGAATATTTATATGGAATTTTACCACTGAAGGGAAATCTTAGTAGCTGAGCATAAAAAGAATAGGAGCATACTGTAACGCGTGTGAAGCCCATAAACAATATTAATTTTTAACCCCTGGATGGATCTCCTGGCTTTGGACTCTACTCTCCCGTTTGGATTCCCCGTTTAGAATTTGGCTTTGTTTGTTCGCCCGGACTCACTTCCCAGGACACCAGTTCACCTTGGACACACCCCCCTGTATCCTGACACTTTCCTGCATGACTTTCTCCCTCGTGTATCTTCACTATTCTGGATCGCGTCGTCCGCATAGGGCCCGGAAGGAACTGCTACGTGACAGTCTCACGTTTGTGGAAAGTCTGTCCACAAACAAAACATTCGTGTTAGACAAGAGGAATGTAAAAAAAAACAAATTACTTTTTGTCAATGAAAACCGGATTGTGTGTCTCTCTCTGCTGGATGTCTCTCTCTCTCTGCTGAATGAATAAAAGCATTTTATTAAAAACACGTTTGCGTTTGTCTGGGTATTAACTCCTTTTAACTCCTGTCCTTTTAACTGTTTTTACATCTACTGTATTGCTTTGAGATGCCACTTTTAAAGGTGATATATAAAATAAAGTTTTTTATTATTGTTATAGAGAAACATGATCAGATTTTCCCTGGTTCAGAAAAAAAGATCTAAAGTATACTAGTTTGTCACTCTTCTCATTCCCTCTTTGCTAAATGGCTTTTCATACTAATCTGATCAATCTAACTGTCTGTTTTCTGTGCTTTCTCTATCCTTTAAAATAAACTATTATTCCACAATGCAGGGTTTTACATGGCCAGTATCACAGGCCACTTCACAGGTTTGAATGCATAATTGAATTTTGAAAGCCACTGAGACATCAGGTACTACTGTTGTATTTATGAAAAAGAAACAAAACCAAAGGCATACTAACAACTGTGCCATCCTACTCCTTAGTTAATACATTTTATTATTTATAAACAGTTAACATTGTTAGCAAAATACTTTGAATTATATTTTACCCTGTTTTTTCTTTGGTTTTGTATTTAACTTATTATATGATAGTCAGATTTAATGTATATTTGAACAATGAAAATATATTTTTACAAGATCCGGGGGAAAGTGCAACAACTTATTACAGTGCTAAATTCAATATTATTGATTACTAATAGTTTATGCTAACACCTAACTTTATTAATTAGATGTATTTAAAACAGTGAACTACTGTAAGTGTAACATAACATTCAGAAATACAATCGAAAATAGTTTTGTGGTGTTTGTATAGATGAAACGTTTCTAAAATGTATAACGTAACAAAATTAAAGACGATAAAAATCTGCGGAATTCACAGACGCCAGTGGAACGAACAATTCTCCCAGATATCCAACTATAACGTAACAAAATTAAAGACGATAAAAATCTGTAATCTTTCCACTTGTATGTCATCGGAAAATACAACAAGTTTCTGCTTTGTCTAAGGATGGTATCAAAAAGTAAGTGGTGAGAAAGTTGTGCTTAATGATAATTAAGGGACTTAAAAGTAAAAAGAGATGCTTCATATTGCTTGACTTATTTTAAAAACTAAGTTATAAATGCAGACACTCTCTCGGTGCCGCGCCGGGTCTAAATATCTAAATATCTAACCATATTGCAGCGCACTTGCCCCGGGCAGAGGCCGAAGAGCACCCGGCTGCGGTGCGCGGTGAGGGGCAGGACAGGAGTGAAAGTGGTCAGGGCGGGGTTTAGGAAGGCCGCTGACAAGTGCAGCTGTCCCACAGTGAAGTGGGCGTACAGTCTGGGGAGGTATCCATTTTCCTTGTAAATAGTTCCCTGCTTGTGCACCCCTGAGTCTTTCTCTCTCTCTTTCCTCTCTCTCTCTCGGGCGTGCGGGCGGTGTGTTGGCTCGCGCTGTTGGCGGGCGGGGGCGCGGGAGAGCCAGGCTGGCAGGTGGTGACGGAGAAGAAAAATAAAGGCTTTCACTTCCTTTAACTCCGCAAGTCTGAGTTCTTGTGTCCGTCCTATCCAAACCCGAAAGTATTACAATATGTATCTATATAGCAGGTGGTGTACAGCTTTTAAGTATAGATTACACTTTTCTAAAACGTATTTAAAAAATAAAAACGATTACAATCTAATCTTTCCACGTTTGATCCCAAAATCTCAAGAAAAATAAATCTAAACAGGGAGAAAGCTATGCTGAAAGTTTATTAAGATAGTTAGAAGACAAAGATATCAATTTATGTTGCATTTGTCTGATTATGATTAAAAAAACACATATAATTAAACAGGCATTTGCGATTTAAATCAAAACGCGATTTAAATCAATATAAATGTTTATATTGTAACGCATACTGTACAGCCTTCATTTCTCTATAAAAATTTAAAAGATCGTGTACGCAGCCTAAGCTGTCAGTGACAGCTGACAATCCTCCATACACCCATGTGAAAAATTAATAATTCCAATGTAAACGTCGTATTTACAATTTGTTGATAATAGAAATGTTAAGTTCTCTAAAGCTTTGTGATAGTTGACCCAGGCAGCAAAAGATCAGCTGCACTGGTAAGATGTGACACCGAAGATATGATTAATAACCTTTTAAATCTGAAGGGAGATCTAAAGGGATCCCCGCGCACACACACACACACGATAGAAGCAGGAAGCAGAAGCAGGGACCGTTGTCAGAAGGGAAGAAGATGACTATTCATTGTTATTAAAAATTCGATCATGTTGTGATATTTAGAAATATAAAAGTGAATTAATTGTCCATAATATTGCTATTCTATTTTTTCAAAGAAATGTTTGTTAAAAGAAAAGTTGCGGCCCCGGCTGGATTCAAACACACAACCTGTAGGTTAGTAGTCAGGCACGTAGACCAGGGGGTTACTGGGGAAGTCACATGAAGAGAGAGGTGAAACAGCCCTACACAGCCCTGTCGCAGTACACGAATATAATTATATCATTATTAATTTCTTTAGATACGTGATTCCATATTATATTAGCAGAAAAGCTTAAAACTACCACTTTTTTACACGCTATTTCACATGTTAGTTAAAGCCTTCGATGCTTAAAATGTTTAGGGAGAAATGGAATACTGGTGTGTATTTTTTCTTTAAAGTACCGATTCCTGGAATCTGACTGTCTGACACCGTTCTGAAGTGGTTCCATAATATCTGGTATACGGAAATGAAAGTGTAGATAAAAAAGCTTGGATTCTCATGTATCTGATACAAGTATCTTTTAATACAGTCTTTGCTGTGCTCTTGAGGATCCTTGTGATATTTTGAGCTCTGGTTGAATGATAAGTGTCGCAGTTTAAATAATTTTCATAGTTAGAAATTATGAAACGCTCTGTTAAAAGCAAGGGAGTTTTTATGTCCGTTGCAGTAAAAGAAAATGCCTGACAAAGTAGGGCTTGGACAGATTCCAAGTGCTTGTACAAATGTGCTAAAGAAATTAGCAAAAAAAGTCATTCCTTTATCATATTGGCTAGCTAATGTCCTTTCCTCATTAGTTAGATTAACGAAATGCTGTGGTGTTTGTCAAAGAAAAAAATAAAAGTATTTTCGTTTAAAATGACAGTTAGAAAGAATGTGGACCAGCGTAATACTTTGAGTTTACAGCTTGTCCAAAGTCATTCATTATTAGTACTATAAGTAATATCTTCGGTAAAGGCGCGATGCACCGCGTGATACCGCATTTTGATGCGACATGCCCACCGCGGTATACCGCGAAATACCCCACCCGTTTTGAATGGCTGCATCTGTATACACGCCTGTATATGGTTTTTGAAGGAGAAACAGTGCAGTGGGTCTACCTGTGTGATCCTGTGGGTTGCTATACTTTACAACACTATCTCTGGCCCATCTGGAGCTAAATCCTGATCCTGATTATTGCCCTGGGCATGTACTGTACCAATAAATCACAGGAGCATATATATATATCACTGTGTTGAAGCTGGAGATACAGGACAACTGCCAACACTTCACTGATTACACTTTTCCTGCTCCTTTGACATGATCCAGAATTTGTCATTTCTTAAAAGACCTGTCGATCAGACTGCAGATCTGCATCCAAAATGTAAGCTCTAGTAAAATACGATAATTTGTGAAACATGCACAGGATTGTCTCAAAGGGTGTCACAGTGCTCTATGTCAGACACCTGTAAGCAATACTTTCTTCATGCATTGAGAAATAGGAACTAAGTATACCAGAGGTAAGGTTTAAAAGCGATTCTGTGGTGCAATATGCCAGGCTTACAACTAGGCATTTCATATTCTGGGCTCTGGTTTCTGTCAGTGGGGACAGTGCTCCGTCTCTGAGACCTGAAGACAGTATTATGCTGCTAAACACCTGTATATGTTGGTTTTTGAAGGAGATGCAGTGCAGTGGGTCTATGCTTAGATTCCACGAGACACATTTATCTGTCTTAAGAACTGCCTCCCTGTCCCCCAGTCTGAGAACAGCAGGTGTCTGTCTCAGGATACACCCAGTCCCTCACGGACACAGGAGATGGAGGCTGTAACATCCTGATTCTGAATGTCTCTCTGTGGACTTGATTAACTGTCCACTTTAGCATGTCAATCAGCCCCATCAGTCTGTGGAGGAAGGGAAACTACTGAAACTAACCTCCAGCCTGAAATTAGATTCCACGAGACACATTTACCTGTCTTTAGAGCCACAGTGAAAACAGCCAGCAGCCATATCACACTGCAACTCACAACTGGCAACCCACTGAAGCTAAGCAGGTGTGAGCCTGGTCAGTACCTGGATGGGAGACCTCCTGGGAAAAACTAAGGTTGCTGCTGGAAGAGGTGTTAGTGAGGCCAGCAGGGGATGCTCACCCTGTGGTCCAGGTGGGTCCTAATGCCCCCGCATAGTGAGGGGGATGCTATAGTGGACGCTATACATTAAAAAATCCCAGGGTGTTTCTTGAAAAGAATAGGGGTGTAATCCTGGTGACCTGGCAAAATTTCCCATGCCTCCTAATTATCCCCCTCTATGAATTGGCTACATTACTTTGTTCTCTGCTCCTCCTCCCCCCCCACTCCAACCAGGTGGAGTGACACGTTGGTTGGAGTATTTCTCGGTTGCAGTTATGGCAACGTCAGCTCAAAGATTTGGTTCAAACCACCAAATGGAAACCTGTGTGCTGACAAGTGGACCATGCTGATGTGGGATTAACGCTAGGAAAGAGAGAGAGCCACGGTGAAAACAAAGCTAAAACAATAATGAGGGTATTTTAATGAAGGAACAAGTAATGGGTTTATTCCATGCTGAAAACAGAAGGTGTGAGCAGGTGGGAGTATTTTAATAAACCTGTGTGAGGCCAGAGCTGTGATCTACATGACACTTGGAAGAAGGTGCATAGTGACATATTACATATATGGAGAATCTCAGTCATAATATACATCATGCTAACACTCTCTTCTGAAAAAATAAGAATAGATTCCATAGTTCTATAGATTCTATAGTAATAGATTAATAGAATTAATAGATTCTATAGTAATAGATTAGCATAGTGTATACATCTCATTGTCTATCTGGGTAGCAATCAATTAACACAATAGGGATTCATGACGTGGGGTGTGGAGAAGAATGGCTGGAAAGAACTACAGCTCAACAAGGGAGAAGAGGAGAGAGAACGGCACACCCCGATACTGGAGATTCTCACACAGCAGTAGCCCTGAGGCACTGCACAGCCCTGGGATTATTCCCAATAGCCAGCCTGCTACTGGCCACACAGAAAATAAATACGCAAACGGTGAACTTCATGTGATGAAATTAATTTCAGTTTGAGCTTTAGTCAAACAGGTCATTTTGTCATTCTAATTCGCTCAAATAAACATGCAAAGCAATTTAGTCTTTATCATGGTCACTGTGGATTCTATTCGCTACCATTTTGTCATCGTTAACTAAAATGAAAAAATATTTTTTTTATAGGTTCAACCAAAGGTTACGTTAAGTTGGGGAGAAAAGTTGTATTCATTGATTTTTCAAACACTTTGAATCTGGAGATGTCTCCTAATCAACAATCATCCTGTAAAGGGAGAAGTTATGGGTGATTACCATGGAGAAGTCATAACAAAGACAACAGCACAGTCCTGAAGACATAGGTGGCACAGGAATCACAAGAATCTCTGCACCTGTCATCCAGATAAAGACACCTTCGGAAGACAAATAAATTAAAGAGTCAACTTCTCTTAATGCTGGACGAAGACATATCCGCCACGTTCTAAGAAAAACTTGCCTCAAAAGTCCCGTCTCACTTCATTGTTTTACATCACCAAAACCACAAAACCTTTACAGCAAACCTTTTATCAATTGAAAAGGGTTCAACTAGAGCTTCACAAAACCGTTTTTGAACCAAAAATAACATACATATTTTCATACGTGTGCTAGCCTTGGCGTGGTCGTAAGCGTCCATGGTGTAAATCAATATCTACCTGCATCATTTTTAATCGTTTTTGAGCAACAAAACCATGTTATCAATCGAAAAACGACAACCACAGCTTTATAAAAAATGTTTTTTTTAAAACCAAGATGATCAATTATAAACTCACTTTTTATCTGATGATGCACTTCCAAAATGCATCGATAAGGTAATCAATAAGCCAGCAAAACAAAACCGCAAAAGCAAACACCAGCAAAAAAAAAATATATCCCGTGTTTTTACCTTATTCTGAGGCACGATATATATATCCACAGAGCCTAGACTAACCCTCCTCCAGACCTGGAGGCTACTGATAGGTTATCGACTCTGTAGTATATATTTGAAGCAGGACCGCCAGAAATAAGGCGATCTGATTGGTAAATAAGCGCTGTCATTCTTTGTATTTTCAGCCATTCAGAGGCTTTAGGGGGTAAGATTTCCTCTAGAAGCCTCTGGCTGCATGCCACTTGCTTTCTAGTTGTCAATCATTGACTCAGAAGGGGTAATCGATCAGTTTTTTATCAGTGCTCCTTTTTTTCACACCAGAAGACAATTCTGAGTTTTTTTTCAATGCATAATAGCAGATAAGGCTCTCTAGCAGTGTCTAAAGGTTTTTATAGCAATTGCAATGGTTTTCATTGTTATTTCTTTCAATATGTTTATGATTTATTTATTATATGTGAGACATTTCATTCCAGATCCAGTCTTCACAAAACTTTATGTCGATTTTTTTATAATTGATCAATTTGTCCCAGATTTTTATCCAAGCTAGTACTCACCTAGAACAGGGTTTTCAAATCATTCCCAGGACCCTGACAGGACTAGAATTGAAAATTCTGACCTCTGAAAACCAAAACAACACTTCTGTCTACTGTTTTTTGGGGCTTTTTTTCATATGTTTGTCTGCTGAGTGGACACATTAAGAAATATAAGAAATATGACTGTTCACCCTCAAAGCCAAGGGGGTTAGCTTCAATTTAAGACCTGAACCGGGCTCCTGCTATGTTCTGCTGCAGAGATATAACAAAATGTTAAAGGGGAGGAAATTCCAGGTGGACATTGATAATAATTATAATAATAATTGCTTACACTTACATAGCGCTTTTCTGGACACTCCACTCAAAGTGCTTTACAGGTAATGGGGACTCCCCTCCACCACCACCAATGTGGAGCATCCACCTGGATGATGCAACGGCAGCCATAGTGCGCCAAAACACTCACCACACATCAGTTATCAGTGGGGAGGATAGGAGAGTAATGAAGCCATTTCATAGATGGGGATTATTAGGAGGCCATGATTGGTTAGGACAAATGGGAAATTTGTCCAGGACGCCAGGGTATCACCACTACTCTTTTTGAGAAACACCCTGGGATTTTTAATGACCACAGAGAGTCAGGACCTCAGTTTTACATTTCATCCAAAGGACAGTGCCTGTTTACAATATAGTGTCCCCATCACTATACTGGGGCATTAGGACCCACACAGACCACAGGGTGAGCGCCCCCTGCTGGCCCCACTAATATCTCTTCCAGCAGACACCTTAGTTTTTCCCAGGAGATCTCCCATCCAGGTACTGACCAGGCTCACACCTGCTTAACTTCAGTGGGTTGCCAGTTGTGTGTTGCAGGGTGATGTGGCTGCTGGCTAAAAGTGTCTTCGCCACTAACAGGTTAATACCACAGATGGTACACATGGGCCAGCTGATATACAGGAGCTGTACTCCTTATTTTAACAGATCTAAGCACTACCAGAGAGGAGAAAGGAAAACAGAGACTGGGCAGGGTGAAAGCAGTCGGCAAGCATCTTTAGAGCTTTGTGTTTCAGTCTAGAGATGTAGAATGAATCCACAAAGGGAAGGTGAGTTTTAGAGGCGATATACACTGCCCTCTCTAGCTGTTCCGTGTCCTGGGCAGAAGTGTTGCCATCTCACACAATGATGGGAAACAGCATAATACTCTCAATGACAGATCCGTAAGAGAGGGCCATTGCTTCCTGTGACACTCGAAACTTCTTCTTGTGCTTCAAGAATAAATTGAAAATCTTATAAAGATAGTAGCAAGATGGTTGGCTCAGGAGTTCAGTGTAGAGGTTACAGATGCTTCAATCTGACACACCCTGCTCCTGCACACAGTATAGTGTACAGATCTTATGTACAAGAAGCAGTACCAGCTGTCCCTACTCTTTAAATCTACACTATAAGTAAGGGTTACCTTTTATGCTACTGAGGTAGATAGTTGTCATAGAAGTGTAGAAAGGTAAAATTCTAAAAAGAGCCTTTTGTTTTTCTGAAAAATAGAAATGGCTGCCAGATAATCTGAAGTTCAATGGTTTATAATTAAGATCTCTGATGCGACAATCCTGATTACTGGGACAGTACTAAGAAGTCTGACATAGGGTCCCAGTCCAGTTTAGCTTTAAACTGCTCTAGATAAATTTGAATTGACACTGGATGAGTTGTCAAAAGCTCCAAAGCTCAGTAGCAGAGTAAGCTGGAGGAATATAAAAAAAGAGCAATTCGAAATATTGGGCATAATCAGTGAAAGAAAATGGACAAAGAAAAATACATGTTTGATCTGACAATACATGGTTGTAATGTCAAGACCTATACTGAGGAGCTGAAGGATATGCTCCAGTTAGTGCCTGAAGCTATGGAACTCACAAAAGTTATTTTAGTGTGAAAAACTACCAGCTTGGAGAGATCTTTAGTCTTCACAGCCCTGACGTGTTCTCTGAAGCAGTCTCCAAGTCTCCTTCCTGTTTCTCCAATGTAGAGAGAAACTGGGCATTTACTGCAAGAGATACAGTAAATAAGGTTGCTGGAGGTACAAGATGCCATCTGGGTGATCCGGAATTGTCCTGAGGGGCCTTGAATGAGTGTGTTGTTGGATGTGTACTTGCAGGTGATACAGCAAGCTCTGTTGCAAGGGGAAGTACCTGGTGTGGATGGTTGCTGATGGTTCTGGTGTGAAGATTAAAGATCTCTCCAAGCCCATTGTTTCTCATTTCACCTCTGACGGCCACGACCACTCGAATCTCTCTGTCTGTGTTTTCAAAGATGGTTTTCCGAACTCATACATCAGAAAGACTACCGAAACCAAACTTATCCTGCAGCTAGGATCACACCTTCCCCCTTCTCTTAACGACAGACTACTATTCTACTAAATTTTCTCCATTCATTGGAAGTTTCATTTCACACCTTTCTACACCTATCCTGACTTCACACCTCTTGATTAGTCTCTCTTTCTGTCCCCTGCTCCCGCCTCTAACCCCTCCTCCCTCCCAGCCTTTGTTCTCCCACTACATTACCTTTGCCTACTGCCTTGTCTCTCTCACACCTGAAGAAGGCTCCACGGCTGAAACGTTGTGTTTTTTCTCTCTTCTTTTTTTCAGCATGGAATAAACCTATTACATGCTACAGAATAGATGACTTTTCATGTTTAATAGTGATAGGCATGAGGTGGAAGAATGTATAATTTTTACACCAAGATAGTAGACCTAAAAATACAGTTTGAAGACTGAATACAGGTATACTCAAGCATAAATCAGTGATTATCAAATTAAATAAGAAGTCAAATCATATTTAGAGAACGATGATAACGAAGAAGTGAACCCTGCTATACTTTGGGAAGCTGCCAAGGCAGTATCTCTCTATAGCAGTGTCTAAAGCTATCACTACTACTCAGAAGAAACTGAGGGAGTATAAAATATGGAAGATTGGAGAGAAAATTGCAATGTCTTGAAGACCAACATAAGAAGAATAATGATCCGATCGACTTGGAACTGATTAAAAATACGTAGAAAGAAACAGATGATTTATATGAGTTATATGAGAAAGAACTTGGGAAGAAGCATAGATTTGTGTGGCAAACATACTATGAAGTAGAGCCGAAGCAGAAGGCTTCATAACCGGTGTTGTAACAGAAAGAATAAGGTTCTGGATCCCGAGATGAAGTTAAACAGATGAGTTTATTGCATGCAAGGAACAATAAAGCCGAAGTCTTGTTTCCCGCAAGAAACAACAAAACCGCAGTATTGTTCAGTGTGCTGGTACAAACTTTTAGTTTATATAGTATTTTCTTTCCGCTTCTGACGTCACTCGGTCTTATAGTAAAGGGGGGGTTATGGTATTTGGCCAGTTAAGAGACCCTGGTCAAATAGTCAGTTTAAGATTACATCCCCAGGGGGTTCCTGGCTTGCATCTGGAATCCTTATCAGTTAACCCCCTTTCCTGCCATAAACTCCAGCTTGTTGTTTAGAAATCTAAACCTCATACAGAAAGGATTTCATTTAAACCCCCGTCTTCACATCTTTTTTCACTCCCCCCATATAAAATATGGCATATGTCAGTGCGGCCTATTTTTACACAAACAATGTCAGGGCAGATCTTTCCTTTCTAGGTGAACAGGTATGCATTGCCATGACATTGTGTGTTCCACAGTTATAGCAAGATGTGATACATGTTTTTGTGCACGTGATGGTTACAATTATACATATGAGCAATACTATTCCTACAAATAAATACTGTAATAAAGTTCCACCCCAGGCCCCAAACACAGACTGTAACCAAGGCCCAATTCCCCAATTTTCAGTGTAATAGTCCTGATATTTCTGTCCCTCTTTGTAAATGTGTTGGGCCAGATCTGAGATGTGCTCAGAATTATCAGGAATATATGTGCAGCATTCAATGCCAATTACTGCACAAGTTCCTCCTTGGGCAGCCAATACATAATCTAAGGCTAGTCGGTTCTGCATGGCTACTGTTCTGAGGGCTACCATCTCATCATTAACAGCCTTCAGACTAGATGCAGTAGAATTTGCTAATTCCTCTAAAGTCGAAGCCATTTGAATCAATTCTCGACTTAGAAAGTTAATGCCGGCCTGTGGAAATATTATACCTAAATAATACTCCCAATCAGCCAGTTTCCTTTGTCATCTGTGGTTAGGTCTGAAGGGGCTGTGGGATTGAACACGGATATGAGGAACCACATATCCTAAATAACATGAGCCAGACCATTGGGCTGGCAACCATGGGTAGGCTCGTTTTCCACAAATGAAGTATGTTCCATTTGGCACTCCCCATGCCTCTGAAAATAAGAAGCTTATACCGAACTGTGGGGTGTGCTGATCCCATCCTAGAATTTGAAAGGTAGAGGTTGATATATCTACAACGATGGTACGGTTGCAACGACTCCATCCCACCAAGTGTAGGCTATTAGTGTGCTGAAAACATATGTTTCCCTCACGTTCCTTATTTAGAGTCAGGTATGGTGGTGTATGGCTTCTGTTATATTAAGGAGCGTAAGAGCCTGTGAAACTCGTGGGCTCTAAGCCTCGCTCATGTAGATATTGCAATGTTGTGCAGGTTAAAGTTGTGTTATGGCAACCCCCATAGTTTGTCATATTAAAATCCCCTATATCATCTCTCCAAATGATCATGCCTATGACCTCCTCGAGACGCCAAGGAATGGCCCCCATAGGAAGTCCTCCCTGTACATATTTGGGTAATGCGGCACACACCCAGCAGGCACTTTGGTTGGTTTTCTTGGCTGCCAGATAGGAGAGGTCTAAAAAGGAATTAACTCCATGTTCTCCTTTGTGGGAATGATGTTCATTAATCCCTGTGAAACATAGTCCTACAGCAACCATTAACATTATTAACAGTAATGATTTCATTCTGCAACTGGAGATGAGGCTCATCGGCAGTGTGAAGCGTGGATCCAGCGATCTTTTCCTTCTACTCGAACTGCAGAATCGGTCGTCAACAGGATCTGGTAGGGTCCGTCCCACCTGAGCTGGAGAGCCTGTGAGGGAAATTTCCTGATCCACACCCATTCTCCTGGGATGAGGTCGTGTCCTCCTTCAGGTGGCGGTCCCCACACCTCCAGGACCTGCTCGCGGGCACCTTGGGTGGCTTCTGTCAGCAACTTGCAATACTGTAACAGAGAATCAGTTAGTATACTCAAGTCTACTCTGTCATGTCCTGGGGAGTCACTCAGTCTCATGGGGCACCCCGTGATCACCTCAAAGGGCTCAGCCTCACAGTTCGATTTGTCCCCGCACGGATGCTACACAGTACAGCGGGCAATGCATTCACCCAGGAGATCCCTCCCAGGTGGTACTTTGTCAATTCACCCGTTCCACCATGCCGGAGGACTGCGAGTGATGAGGGCAATGCAGGGCCCATTTGATCCCCAGTAGGTCTGCCACCAACTGACACACTTTTCCAGTAAAATGTGTGCCCTGGTCTGAGTCTATGCGACATGGGAGTCCCCATCGGGGAATTACTTCAGTCACAAGATATTTGGCAGTTGTCTGCACAGTCTCTCGTTTGACAGGGACAGCCTCCACCCATCTAGAAAACTGGTCCACCATCACCAGGAGGCCTGTCTTCCCTTTACAGGGTGGCAGTGAACAATAGTCTATTTGCCAGTGTCTAAAGGGTCCCTCGGGTGCAGGACGTCATAGATTAGGAGCCCGAACCGGCGGCGCCCCAGAGGCTTTTTGGCACTCTCCACAGCGTTGTACCACGTCAGCCGCGAAGGGTGTGAAGCCTGTCCCAACCCAGCTCTGAACAAAGCGTCGAGTCATTTGGCTAACTCCTGGGTGCCCTGTGGAGTGTATTTGTTGTGCCAGGTAGGGCAATAGCTGCTTGGGGCAGGCGGGTCTGCCTGTTCGCTGGCACCTCCAGGTCCACATTGCGTTCCATCCAGGTCCATTTCTCAGTCCTTGGGGCCTGGGCCTGGAGCTCGCTGAGCTGTTCCGTACGGAGTGCGTGTATGTTCACTGTGCAAACTGAAACAATCTGAAGAGGTCTTTCTATAGACCACTCCCTCCATTGCCTGAGGGCAGCTTGACGTGCAGTCCAGTCTGCCAACTAATTGCCCCTGGCTTCTGGAGTGTTCTCTCTGCTGTGGCCCTTACATTTGACCACAGCTACCTGCTTTGGGAGTTGGAGAGCCGCAAGCAGCTCAGACACCAAATCAGTGTTCTTTACCGGAGTGCCAGCAGAGGTAAAAAAATCTCTATTACTCCATAACCTTCCAAAGTCATGGCATACTCCAAACGCATATTGTGAGTCCGTGTATATCATGGTGGTCTTGCCTTTTGCCAATTTACAGGCTTCCACCAAAGCTTTGAGTTCAGCTCACTGAGCTGACGTGGGTATCTCAAATCTTCCCCCACATTGGATATCATGTTCTGTAGTCACAGCCCAACCCGCTTTCCTTTCCCCACTGGAATTTATGAATGAGGTTCCATCAGTGAAGAGGATGAGGTCTTCATTCCTTAGTGGTTGCTCGGCTATTTTGATCTCCTCATCTTCTCCCATTGCCAAAACACCACAGCTGTGTTCTAACAGATAGGCTTCTGAGGGGTCAGGGAACAATGTGGCTGGATTTAGAGCTCCTTCACATTCAAAAGCAATATTTGGAGCCTCTAACAAGACCTGCCACTTGCTCCATCATATTGCATTAACCTGACTGACCCGATTCAGGGACATGAGGGTGTGTACTGCATGTGGGCATCGAACAATCAGTTGCTGATCTAGCACTATGTTATTAACTGCCTCCACCGCTAGACAGACGGCCTGAACGGCACATAGACATGGTCCCCAGCCCCTTGCTACCTCGTCCAAGGATCCAGAGTAATACCCTACCGGGCAGTACCTACCCCCATGTTCCTGTGTTAGTACAGCTGTCCAAAATCCATTCTTTTCACTTACGTAGAGGTAGAACGGTTGATCTGTCTGAGGAAACCCCAATGCAGGAGCCTGTAACAGAGCTTGTTTTAAATCATTAAAAGCGTGTTCAGCTTCAGGGCTCCAAGCAATAGGATCAAGGGACCTCCCTCCCCCCTTTAATAGGTCTGTAAGTGGTTTGGCCCTTTCGGAAAAAGCATCAACCCAATTTCTATTGAAATTGCACAGACCCAGAAATGATCGAAGCTCTCTCACCATGTTGGGACTAGGGTGTGTTCGGATTGCCTGGGCCCAATCTTCTGTCAATTCCCTCTTTCCCTGACTAATCTTCTGTCCCAAGTAAATTACGGTGTCTAGGCATAACTGTGCTTTGCTAGAACTAGCCTTGTGCCCTTTTTTAACCAAATGGTTGAGAATAATTTGGAGGTCCTTCCTGTGGGTTTCCTCGTTGGGAGACGCAATTAAAATATCATCCACATATTGGATAGCGACGGAGGACACTGGAGGCAACTCCCGGAGATGCCTCCGAAGTGCCATGTGATACACGGTGGGGCTGTTATGAAACCCCTGTGGTAACCTGGTCCAAGTATATTGTTCCCCGTCTACAACAAAAGCGAACCAATCTTGTACCTCTGGATGTAGAGGAACAGACCAGAACCCATTAGCCATGTCAACTCTGGTGTCAGCAGTTGAAAAATAGCAGAGGGATCTGCTACCAAGGGGGTGAGACGGTTGATGTGTTGATTAGCTTTTGAGTAATCAACTGTGAATCGCCATGCTCCGCTGGCTTTCTTAACGGGCCATATTGGACTGTTGCTTGTACTATGTGTTTTTCAGACAATGTCTTGAGTCAATAGTTTTTGTATTACTGGTCGAACCCCTTCCTCCGCCTCTCTGTTGATTTTATATGGTTTTGTGTATGGCGGGGAATTCCCAGTAAATGTGGCGGGTTCCATATCCAGAAGCCCGCATTCGTCCTTATCCGTAGTCCAAATTGAATGACCTTTTAGTTCGTCTTTTTGGAGGGACCAGATGTTTACCTCCACCCTCTCCTCATGTACGGTTAATGTAATTCCTTGTAGGTATTGCAGAGCATCCCATCCCAAAAGATCTGGGGTAGGTCCTACCCACATGACAGCATTAAATGTTACCTCCCCATTTCCTAGTCTAATCTTGAGTTTTTTAGTTTCTCTGAGTGTTATTTGATTGCCCCCTACACCAGTGGCCTCCAGCTCCCTCCCTGTGAATATGACACCACACCGTTTGGCTGACTGTTCAGATAAACAAGACAACTGAGCCCCAGTGTCCCATAAAAGTGACATTTGAGTCCCATTAATTGTACATTGTAATTTGAGTTCCTTTTCACCTAGCTCCTGAGATAGGCGTAGGGAGGCCACTAGGGGGAGTCCTAGTTTAAAAGATCCCTGATAGCGAGTTTGTCTGCTTCACTCAGATCCTGTACTTGCGAAAACAGAGTTCTTTGTCCCTCTCGATTCGAGGGATTGAATGGGGGGTCGCGATATTTTCCACCCCTGCCTTCAATGGCCAATCTCTTTCTGCAATTTTTTTGAAAATGCCCAAAATCTTTACAAAAATGGCACCGACCTGCATGAATTTCCCCTTTTGGACTAAATCGGGTGTCGGATCCAGCTCCTCCCTTCTGCGTGGGGGGTGTCCACCCTGTTTGTATTGCCCGTAATTTAGCATACATATTCCTTTCAATTTGACGTGCCATTCGAACTATTTCCTCGAACTGCTTACTTGTATTTTTGCCCTATTTCGGGCTCTTTCAGCTGAAGGGCTTTGGCTAAATCAGGCTTTAGGCCGCTCAAATAAATTTGTTTAATTACAGCAGAGGTGTCGCTATTCACATCATCTTCGTCACTAAGTCCTGAACATACCATCCAGACTGTGACAAAGCGATCAGTGAAGTCAGCCACATCCTCGCTTTCTTTCTGTAAACACGCAGATATCTTTTTCCAATCTGTCTTTGGTGGGTAATTTTGTTTAAGCCATCGCCAAACCCATTCCCGTTGCCCTCCCCGCCCGTTATCTTACACAATTGTCTAAGTTCTCCGACACGCTTTTGCCCTGTCCTTCTGAGGATCATAGTGGCAGTGAGGGGAGTGATACCATAAGTATCTTTTAATTCCTGAAACGCACTCCAGGTTCGCTGAATTCCTAATTTTGGGTGCGGTACTTCTCTAGCCCACTGGTCAATATCTTCCGATTTTGGATTTGATCGTATGGGTGAATCAGGGAAGGTAGGTGCGAGTGCGGACCCCCTAGATGGGGTGCGAGACGGAGTTAGAGTAGCGCTGTCATCAGGAGCGCCAGCCCCCGCAACATCAAGTCCTTTCCCACTTCAGGTGAGAGTACAGATCTGCGGGCGCCCTCCCTTTAAGAGGGAGTCTCCATATGGCCACTGTGGGAATTGATCCCAATTATTTTCGTTTCCTGCCTGTCTGTTCCCCTGTGGGAGAGCAGGATATAATTTAGTTGACGGTTGTAACACATTAACAGCGCGACCAGGAGCCAATTTTTCCTTTAGTTTCTGATTCTCCTGCACTGCCTCTTTTAGCTTCTGCTCTAGCTCCTCTTTTGCGGCGAATAAATTATCTTTTCTTTCATTTAACGCTTTTATTTTTTCTGTAAACTCCTTTTCTTTTTTATCCCATTCTGATTTCTCCTTCATGCTAATCTGCCACCGAAGGTGTCGGCCGAGCACCAGGGCTCCAGCTAAAACTTTGTGCTTATACCAATACTCATACACTTTCTTACAGGCATCTTCGCCCCAAACTCCTTCTGACAAACTCAGCTTCTTCCTATATTTTTCTTCTCTTTCCGTCAACTTACACTCTTCCGATATATAATCAGACATTTCCACCACTTTCTCAAACACCCAATTAGCACACATGTTCGGTTTCTTTAAGAGTTTACTTTGTCGTGTGTGAGGTAACAGCTCATACAGTAGGGGAATGCTTTTACTTGAAAATCCCGTGCATTACTGCACTCATTCAGCTAAGGGCGTCTGTTACCTCCAGATCTAAATGCCTCTCAGAGCCTTTAGAGAGGACTTACACCACACTGTTCACAGGCAAGGAACGAGACCTTGAAAACCCCCTTCCTTGATCAGTAATTCACCATCCCCAGAATGCCAGCATCGCTGCTTTTGCCCCGGGGTGGACTTAAGCACTGAGCTTAATCAGGGCTATTCTCGGATCTCAACGTCCTTTAAATCCTGCTACTTAGTGCTTTGCTCTTTTATTATGAGGTGTGTTTATGTAAGTATCGTGCGTGTGTATATGTTCACAAACAAGAAACACACCAGAAACATACATCTATATCTACGTCTCTGCTGCTCCCTTTAAACGGAGGAAAACACAAAAAACATACATGTATCATCTACGTCTTTCCTGTTCCCTTTAAAACAAAACAAAACCACACCACGCCTATCCGTGCACGATCAAAGCGTAGCTACTCTCAGGACCCAATCCTGAATTATACATGCATTCAAAGCACCACTCAGGCCTCAGAACTCCGGGCGCAATTAAGGCCCACACCAGTCCTGGATTACGTGCCTACTTTAAGGCACCACTCAGTTTCAGAACCCCGGGCACAATTAAGGCCCACACCAATCCTGAGCCTCACGGTAAAGGTCCAAACCCGTTCAAAAACCACATGCAATTAAGGCATACACCCAACACCAGTTTTATACTGTAAGTGCAATTAAGGCATACACCCGACACCAGTTTCATATGTGCAATTAAGGCATACACCCGACACCAGTTTCAACCGCCTGTACACAATACCGAATCACCGCCTGCCAGACGAAATTCTGGGCTTACAGCAAACCACCCATTACATACACCGGTGTCTTCCCCGGACCAGAGGTATCTAGGAAATCACGTTGACTATGTCATCTTGGGCGATTCTCGCAGGGAGCAGAGATTTCCCAATCGGTCAGAAAGAGTCAGGACTTTTAAATAAAAGAGGAGTCCTGACCTCTTAGTAATGTGCGTGCTGACCGTCTCTCCTGCCGATGGGAAGTTCTGCGCCTTCTGGAGCATCCGCCGACTACGCAAAAATTGTTGTAACAGAAAGAATAAGGTTCTGGATCCCGAGATGAAGTTAAACAGATGAGTTTATTGCATGCAAGGAACAATAAAGCCGAAGTCTTGTTTCCCGCAAGAAACAACAAAACCGAAGTATTGTTCAATGTGCTGGTACAAACTTTTAGTTTATATAGTATTTTCTTTCCGCTTCTGACGTCACTCGGTCTTATAGTAAAGAGGGGGGTCATGGTATTTGGCCAGTTAAGAGACCCTGGCCAAATGGTCAGTTTAAGATTACATCCCCAGGGGGTTCCTGGCTTGCATCTGGAATCCTTATCAGTTAACCCCCTTTCCTGCCATAAACTCCAGCTTGTTGTTTAGAAATCTAAACCTCATACAGAAAGGATTTCATTTAAACCCCCGTCTTCACATCTTTCTTCACCGGCAAGCCTCAAACACAATCTGTAAGATAAAAGACCCCAGCTCTTAATGCCTTCAGTACATATCATACCAACATTCCATTAATGCAGGCTCTAAATCAATGTCACTACTGCTACAATGTTATCACTATACACCTGTATATGGTTTCTGAAGGAGAAACAGTGCAGTGGGTCTACCCTTGTGATCCTGTGGGTTGCTGTACTTCACAACACTATCTCTGGCCCGTCTGAAGCTAAATCCTGATCTTTATTACTGCCCTGGGCATGTACCAATAAATCACAGGAGCTTATATATAAATATCACTGTGTTGAAGCTGTAGATACAGGACAACTGCCAACACTTCACTGAATGCACATTTCCTGCTCCTTTGACATGATCCAGATTTTGTCATTTCTTAAAACACCTGTTGGCCAGACTGCAGATCTGCAGGCAAAATGTAAGCTATAGTAAAATACTGTAATTTTTGCAACAAGCACAGGTATGTGTCAAAAAGCATAGTGCTCTGTCTTAGAGGCCTGTAAGCAATACTTTGTTCATTGCATTTTGTAATGTTTTTCACATACTGTATGTTAATGAAATCAGATCTTAAGTGTTGTTTATAAAACCAAACTAATTAAAATAAATTATTTTGTTTTTATTTATCTTATATCACAGAACAGAAAAATCGCTGTAGCTCAAGCCCACAAAGTGTTCTAATACAATACATGAACTAAGGAAGACTATTATGGGAATGTCAGTATTGTTTTCCTCATAAAAATGTATTCCTTTCATTTCATTTCATTTTTTAAAGAAATGTACATTACTATGATAGTTCCATTGAACCTGAAAAAAAATCGTGCACTGCTGAATGTAGAATTCAAATCTATAACATTAAAATCACCTCATAGAGAATTGAAATAAAAAACTACCCTCAAATTACCAACAATGACCACAAAGTGGAGATATTGTCCACCCACATTAAGAATGGCAAAGCTGCAATAAGGTAAAAGGAATAGAAATGCATTGAATTTTAAAAAAATACCTATTTTTATTTCTAAAGGAAAAAGCAAAACAATTATGCTGTAGTGCGGTTTCGCTGTTACCTTTGTACTATTCTGTGCTCTATTATGCTAGAGCTGCTTATGAAGCACTCTGGAGCACTCTGGAGTATGGAGCACTGTGCCCTTTGAGACACACCTGTGCATGTTGCACAAATTATCATTGCATTGTGCATGAGGGACTAAATATACAAAAAATAAGATTTTAAAATGTTTTTATTTCACTTATGTTAATTAAATAAATTATTGCACATGTTTTAAAAAACAAATCTAATTAAAATAAATGCTTTTGTTTTTATTTATCTCGTACCATAGAACAGGAAAATCTTTGTAGTTCAAGCCCACAAAGTGTCCTAATGATGCAATACAAGATCTAAGGAAGATTATCACAGGAATATCAACATTGTTTTCCTCATAAAAATGCATTCCTTTCATTTCATTTTATTTTTTATATAAAATCACATTACGTATAGTAGTGGCCTTCAATTTTAAAAAAGTCTAGCACTGCTGAATACACAATTCGAATCAATAAAAATAAAATCACCATTTGAGAATTGAAATAAAAATGTTCCCTCAAAATAAGACATTACTAAACAATGACCACAAGGTGGACATATTGACCTTACAAGTTAGGAAACGCAGAACTGAGAAAAGGTAAAAGGAATTGAAATGCATTGAATTTGAAAAAATACAGTATTATTTTCTAAATGAAAAAGCAAAACAGTTATGCTGTAGTGCGGTTTTGCTGTTACCTTTGTGCTATGATATAATCTACTATGCAAGAGCTGCTTATGTTTAGGCAGTATGGAACTCTGAAGCACTCTGGAGTGTGGAACTCTGTCCTGTTGACATTGCCTGTGATTAATACTTGGGACAAATAACCACACATGACATAAAATATATCAATCACATAGTATTGAGGGCAGAGCCACAGGATCACTGCAAACACTTCACTAAATACAGTTTTCCTGCTCATTTGAAATGATCCAAAATTTGTCATTTCTTAAAATACCTGTCTGTCCGACTACAGATCCAGAGCAAAAATGTAAGCTCTAGTAAAATACGATAATTTTGGGCAGCAAGCACAGGTTTCTGTCAACGGGGACAGCGCTCCTTCTCCGAAACCTTTAAGCAGTTCTATGCCACTGCACACCTGTGTATGTTGGTTTTTGAAGGAGATACAGTGCAGTAGGTCAACGCTTGGGGTTTCTGTACTTCACAACACTATCTCTGGTCCATCTGGAGTTAAATCCTGATCCTGATTATTGCCCTGGGCATGTACCAATAAATCACAGGAGCATATTTATATACAGATGCCGCCATTCAAAATGCACGGTACAACCCTTTACTGCACATATTTACCCACAGTGCACCGCGGTGTACCACGGTACATGATTTGGCTGGCCAAAATTGATTGAACGGGGCACTCGTAGTGCATTGGTTGTTAGTGAAACGATTTAATAATTTAATCTCATTACTGTGCATGTTTTAATCGGCTTAGTATTGAATATGTATATGGAATTTGACAACTAAAGGGAAATTTTAGCAGCTGAGCATAAAAAGAAGTGGAGCATAACGTGTCTGAAGGTCATAAATGATATTAATTTAGGAACACTAACATATTATGTAAACTGTATATGGCTGGTATTGGTAGTTTAAATAAAAAATACGAAGTATTTCATTTTCTTCTTAAACACTTTAAGCATCAAAGTATTTAATTCGGTTACATGTGGTTATTTTGGAAACGTTTTTAAGTGCTCCTTCTGACTAAATTAAGTTTATATACTTCATAAAAGTTATAATGTTTTCACCTTTTCTGCGAATATGCTCGTTATCGCAGTAAACAAAAGCATACGTTTTATAACTTGATTAATAGGGAATATAATATGTAATCGCGTATCTAAAGAAATTAATAACGATATAATTATATTCATATACTGTCGCTCAAATTATCACAGTAGTACACTTTCTTTGGAAATGTCTGCATCAGTTTCACTCTATCTTATGTGTTTATGTCTGTGGCATAATGTGTTAAGCATGTTCTTCGCATAGCTGATGTCGGGGCTTCAAATCCGGCTATTGCCATGTGTTTTCTTTTAACAAATAAACATTTCTTTGAAAAAATAAAATAGCAAATATTATGGACACTAATCGCGTATCTAAAGAAATTAATAACAACATAATTATATTTAAATACTGTAGCTCAAATCCAGTTTAACTAAAAATTAGACACAAGAAGAGTATTATTGGACAATGTTGTGAGGCTCTGGCGGAATGTAAACTGAAGAGTTATAGAGGAGACACGTTGAGTATCACCTCTTTATACAATTGTAAAAAAGAAAATTCCAATGTTAATGCGACATGGAAGATATTATTAATAATATAGAGCTTTTGGGCTCACGTGGGTACGTGCCCTACACCGAGGACCCTGCCAGCTCTGTTCCTTCCTATTCACATGAAAGGCAGTGACGTCACCGTGCTGGCAAGCTGGCTCGCACAATACCTGTAACGTCGGCCATGTGGCGTACGCGTTATAGAAGCTGAAAGTTTAGCGTTTGTCACTAATGAAACCACTAAATAAAGACATAAATATAGAGATCCCTACATCACAAACTCCAAGCATTTCATTTTCTCTATTGCTACAATATTGACAGCAGTGTATGTCCAAGGAACATACAGGGTTTTGATAATAATAGAGAAATTATAGAGAGTCCCCATTACCCCCATTTTGATTAAATTCGCAAACGCATGTTTAATTAAATGCCTTTATTGATTCACAATCTGACAATGCAATGTAAATCGTTATCTTTGTCTTCTAAGTCCCTTAATTAACTTTAAGGGAAGCATAGCATAGCTTTCTCACCATTTAGATTTATTTTTTATACCATCGATAAACAAAGCAGGAGCGTATTGTACTTCCTAATGGGATCACACATGGAAAGATTAGATTGTAATCATTTTATTTTTTAAGTAAATTTTAGAAAAGTGTCATCTATACAAAAAAGTTGTATTCATTTAATACCATTTGATAATTATATAAATAGAGATAAGAATTCAAGTTGTATACTGTTTAGACTTTCAATCATTTTAAACTGTATTACTGTATTAATGTTAAACATTAAACATGAAAAAGTCGGTATATTTTATAAAAGCAAGATTGCTCAGTTGGACAAAAGTACACAACCTTCCACCTTCATCATAAATATTTTAATTATTCATAAATACTGAGATGGATAGTTTTAGTAAATATGTTGGCAAATATCTGAATTTTTGCAAGATCAAATTGTATCCAGCTGTGAATCAGCTGCGTGACCTTGCCCTTTGTGAAATCGTGGGAAAGAGGTTTAGTGGGCAGCATTACTCACAGTGTAGTGACCATAGAGTGTTTTAATACACTGTACAGTATAACAGTATAAAGCAAGTATGTTTTTTTAATGTTTGTAATCGCTATTCTTGCAAGTACATTTTGTATTCTGTTTGCTTCTGTGTGTTAGCTGGTGGGCAAATGTTCGAAAATTTGCCCACAAGGAGTGCACCTTTAAAGCAGAGAAGACCGCACCAAGCTTTTTCGGCTCTGTATGTTGCTCAAGCCATTTCTCTTTGAAGAGAAATTTGATACTCTTTGAAAATTGTATCTCTTTGATACTTTCTTTAGTCATAGAGGTGGGAAGACGCCTACCCCCTCCCCCTTCCATCTTCCTACCTCACCTGTTCCCATTTTCTAACCATTCTGTTTCCGAATCGCAGTGGGTGAGAGAGAGTAGGGAGAGACAGAAAAAGAGTGATCCCTGTATTTTTATAGTCACATTTAACGTATGTTTGAACACAGTCTTGCAAATTAATGTTTTTACAAGAAGTGGAAGTGTAACAATTTATCACAGTGCAAATTTTAATACTAATTATTACTACTAATAGCTTATGCACCTGTCAAAAAAAGGCGTAAAAACGACAAAGTGGAGGCTGTGAAAACATTCCCATTGTACTTTAAACATAAAGCAAGTGTTCTCGAAACTCTAGAAGGTCTCGTGAAAACACTACAGGCGTGCCAAAATCGTTTTCGAACTTCAAGCTAACTTTACCGCGGTTGAAAACCGAAGAAAAAAATTACTTATTATTAAAAGTTACAAGAAGCTTGAAATTATTATTATTAAATTAATACTGTTAATAATGACCAAACACATTATTATTGTTTCAGTGGTTTTTTTAATACCACTTTGTTATTTTCGATTCTAACTACAGTATATACGATTTCATTTTAAGGCTTGAGGCGTCTGTTAAATTGCCCCACTGAATAAAGTGTTTTGAATTAAACCAGTTGAACGGCTGTTAAGCAACAACACAACTTTGTCTGTCAGTGAAAAAAATGACCATGGGCACTTTTCCTTCCCCCCTTTATTCTCATGTACGAATAGGCGAACCTTCCAATGAAAGACAGTCCCCCTTTCCCCACGGACAGACTGACAAATGTTTTCACAGCCTTCACTGTCATTTTTATGCCATTTTTTTGACCACACATAAATATTCTTATGTCCATATCTCGCAAGTGTAACAGAAAGCCTTCAAACCAAATGCATTTTAAAGAGCACAACTTGTGAAAATTTTCACAACCTCTACATAAATGTATCAGTGAGCTAATAAGTTTTTTTCTGACACTCAGGGTTTTGATTGATGCGCAATTACGCACCATCTGGATCACTGGGGGACCGCTGTATACATACGTTCACAACGCGAGAAATACCACTCAAGAGTTTCATGCGAAAAACCCATATATGACCATAGGAAGCAGCATAGCATAGTCTCCAATTACCCAGACTGTAAGCATGGGAATAAAGCTTTGTTTGATTTCTGGAACCCTTTCTTTATGTCCTGTTTTCATTCAGGTACGGGTCAACTATATACACAATACTGCTGACAGCAGGACAATTTCTATTCTTTACTCAACAGCTTTTTAAAAACTGATTGTTTACACCGAAGACTGACACAGCTTTGCGTTGTGAATCTCTTTTTTTCGTTGTTTTATTTAATGTGCCACTATGCACTGGGATAGGGGGGGATGCTGTTCACGAGCCAATAGCATTTAAACCACAACACCCACAATGCTGCAACTAAGAGTTTTCCAAACTAGGCAGGACCTTTCCAAGCCTTGCTTTGATTGTGAAACCCAATGATTTTTTTTCAATATGGCACCATTAGACATGCAATACACTTCCTTGTGATCATCTTAGAATCTTTGTGTAAGCTGTATGTTTTTTAACTTTTTAATTAAACATTGTAAACACTTTCATTTTGTAAACGCAACACACATTTCATACAGATACAATACAGTCACATTCTCCTGTCTTTCCGTGGTGTGAAACAAATTAGCAGGTGATTGAGGTAACAGTGCACCTCCCACTGAGTGGCATGTTCTTTTTTACAAGTGTAAAAAGAGGCGATACGTGTCTCCTCTGTAACTCTTCAGTTTATAGAGAAATTCTTCCAGAGCCTCACAACATTGTCCAATAATACTCTTCTTGTGTCTAATTTTTAGTTTCGCGGTTTTGCACGATAAGCACATTGTTTAATGGGAATGATATTACCCACATCTATATCACTGTACAACACTAACTACTTCAGGTGGGTGGCTACGTCAGCCTACATAGTCTGCAAAGGAACAAGTAATAGGTTTATTCCATGCTGAAAAGAGAAGAGAGAAAACAACGTTTCGGCTATGAAGCCTTCGTCAGGTGTGAGGGTCTTCAGCTCAAAATGAAAGGCTTGGAGTTTGTAATGTAGGGCGCTCTGAACGAGTTAAACTTTGATGCAGGAAAAATGAATTTCCCACAGGCTATACCGATTCTCTCTGATGCAGTGCATCAGATGGTCAGGTGACTGAGGGTGGTACAAAACATATTTCCCATTGAATTCTGCGGAATGTAGTTTTGACAAGAAACCTCCATCTTGTCTCCATCTATCACTCCCTCAAAATTCATCATGCGTGAATGAGTCAAATTAAAAATAAAACATGTTTACAAAGAAAGTGGATTACAGTAATGTATATAAATACATATATTTAGATCCTTAAATTAATATCATAATTAATTTCTTTAGATGGCAATTCCATATTATATTCCCTAATAATTAAATTCTAAAAAGTATGCGTTTCTTTTACTACGATAACGAGCGCAAGTATTAATGGAAAATGTTAATCACTTAATTTTGAATGTTTTGTTAAATACCAACAAATTCAATATAGTGTCAATAATATTTATTATCAGTAATAACGACAGTAGTGGCAGTACAGTTGCAAATTGAAATTATTCGTTGTTATTAATAAATCACTTAGCTTCGAACATGTTGTGATATTTTGAAATATAAAAAATGTCAATATAGTGTCCATAATATTTGCTATTTTAGTTTTTCAAATACATTTTTATTTGTTAAGAGAAATCTCATGGTGACAGCCGGCATTACAGGTATTGTGCAAGCCAGCTTGCCAGCATGGTGACGTCACTACCTTCCCCGTGAATAGCTGTAGCTCAACTGGCTGTTTCCTTGTTGAATGATGCTGGAAGCCTGGGTTTGATCCACCAGTGGTGTAGGGTGCATACCCACATGAGCCTGAAAGTGCTGTATTATTATTAATCTTCTGTGTCGCATTAACATTGGAATGTTCTTTTTTGCAAGTGTAAAAAGAGGTGATACACAACATGTCTCCTCTATAACTTTTCAGTTTACAGAGAAGTTCCGCCAGAGCCTCACAACATTGTCCAATAATACTCTTCTTGTGTCTAATTTTTAGTTTAGCAGGATTTGAGCTACAGTATATAAATATAATTATGTTGTTATTAATTTCTTTAGATACGCAATTAGTATCCATTTGCTATTATAGTTTTTCAAAGAAGTGTTTATTTGTTAAAAGAAAGCACATAGTGACAGCTGGATTTGAAGCCCCAACCTCAGCAATAGAAAGTCACATGCCTAACACATTATGCCACAGACACAATAACTGTGAAATTGATGCAGACATTTCCAATGAAAGTGTACTACTGTGATAATTTGAGCTACGTATATGAATATAATTATATCGCTCACTAGGCAACAAATCAGTTCTGGTTAATGATTATGGTGCTTGACACCAACTCTGACCTGTGCCTACTAACAGAAACCTGGCTTAGGCCCACTGACACTATTCCTTTAGTTGAAGCCTCACCTAATGACTATACTTTTTTACAAACAGCTTGTTGCTCAGGGTGTGGAGGTGGCCTAGCAGCCATCTTCAGTGAGTCCCTGAGAATTGAATTAAAAACTATTAATGACTTTCAGCAATGCTCCTTAAAATAGCACCTGAATTATCTACATGCATTATTTTAATTGTCAGACCCCCAGGACCATATGCATTGTTTCTTGCCAAATTTGGTGAACTGCTCTCTGATTTAGTTATTAACTTAGACAAAGTTATAATATTAGGTGACTTTAACATACATATAGACATACAGACAGACACCTTCACTAAACATTTCTTGTCTCTCCTTGACTCTGTAGGTTGTACAGATGCGCATTAGCCATTCAAAGTGCGACTCTCTACATCATACCGGGGTATGTGATTGGCTGGCCAAAATGACTGACAGGGGCACTCGTGGTGCGTTGGTCGGTCATGGAAAGATTTAATCATTTAATGTCTTTACTGTGCACGTTTTAATCCACTTAGTATTGAATATTCATAGGGAATTTTACAACTAAAGGGAAATTTTAGTAGCTGAGCATAAAAAGAAGAGGAGCATAACACATCTGAAATTCATAAACGATATTAATTTAGGAACATAAACATATTACTGTATGTAAACTGTACTGTATATGGCTGGTCTTGGTAGTTTAAAGAAAAAATACACACCAGTCTTTCATTTCTCCCTAAACATTTTAAGCGTCAAAGTCTCACATGTGGTTATTTCGGAAACGTTTTTACGTGCTGCTTCCGACCATGTTACTGTACGTTTATATACTGTACAGTACTTTGTGAGAAAAGTGATAGTTTTAAGCTTTTCTGTGAATATGCTCGATACCGGAGTAAACAAAAGCATACTTTTAGAATTTGATTAATAGGGAATATAATATGGAATCGCATATCTAAAGAAATTATAACGATATAATTATATTCATGTACTGTAGCGCAAACAGTAGTATAAGACTTTCTATTGATATGCATATGGCTGTTTCAGTACTTGCCATATCACTGTGTCTGTAGTGTGATAGCTTAAGTGACTGGCTTTCAAGTAATAGGTCAGGTGCTTAAATCCGGCTATTGCCATGAGTTTTCTTTTAATAAACATTTCTTTGAAAAACTAAAATAGCAAATATTATGTGCACTCTTTTGACTTTTTTATATTTCTAAATATCACAACATGTTAAAATCTAAGTCATTTATTATTAACAACGAATAGTTTCAAACTGCTACTGATATCATCAATATGTGAAAAAAGTAAATCCTGTTTTTTATGGTCTGTAGCTCAAATCCTGCTTAACTAAAAAATATACACAAGAAGAGTATTATTGGACAATGCTATGAGGCTAAAGAAATCAATAACGATAATTCAAAGATCTAAAAATATTTAACGCATACGCCTGACATTAGAGGGTGTGTCTGCTCGCCTGCGTGGTGACGTCACCGTCTTTCCCTCTGAATATCTAACAGGAACCTGTACCGTGTGGATCCCTTTAGATCTCCCTTCAGATTTAAAAGGTTATTAATAATATCTTCAGTGTCGCATTAACATTGGAATGTTCTTCCAAGTGTAAAAAGAGGCGATACGCAACGTGTCTCCTTCATACATTTTCAGTTTACAGACCGTACAAGATCATTTTTTATGAATAATGTCTTCCGTATCGCATTAAAATTGGAACGCTTTTCACAGGTGTAAATTCACCTATTTTCTAACCGCTTCATCCAGGACGGGTAACAGTTTCACAACTCACCTCCCCCCTGCCTGTCTGACTTTCTTTTTAACCCTTCTGTGCCTGAATTGTTTTTCGTGCACAAAAAGTGGTTATTAACTATCGAAACCTGTTTTTATTGCCTTTAAAGTCATGCAATTTCTAAGTTAAGCAGGAAAACATCATTACATCTCATTTTTTATTTTTTTTTTAATTAAAAAATTCGATTGCCCAGCCTAAGGGGCGTTTATAATATTGTGGCATTATTATATAGAACGGACACAGTGACTCAGACACTCGTTGAATGAAAAAGGGCACTTTATTTTTCTGTACAGCTGGTACAGCACCCCCCCGCGCCCGCGCGCCAGCAGAGAGAGAGAGACACACACACACACTTTTTCATTGACAAAAAGTAACGCCACACTCTTGTTTAACAGGAATGTTTTGTTTCTGGACAGACTGTTAAACTAGAGGAAAAGAATGCCTCCTTCTTCGAAGCATTTTCGTTGATCCGATCACATATTCTTTTCCAATCACACAAAGTAAGTATTGAGAATCTCCGATTCACCATGCTACTGATGGTTTGCAAGATTGCAAGGCAAGGCACTTTTGCTTCTGGACCCATTGAAATGTACTGATGTGGTCCACCCCCAGTAAATTTCAAAAGTCACAAGATTTCGAAACACGAGGGCGGCGTAGCAGTCGGCTCTGGCTTTCCCATCTATGCCGATGTGCTGCAAGTACAACCCCCCCTCCTTCTCTTGACTGATGGGCAACAACTGGATATCTGGGAGAACTGTACGTTGCACTGGCAGCTGTGAATTCCGCTGTGTAAACGGTGCTTCCTGAGGGGAGACAGACAGCGGGGACAGCATCAGCCAAGTCCTGGGCGATGGTGAGCATAGAGGCTGGGAGTATCCTGAGGCGGTGTGTGCTCTGGGGGGGGCAAAGGGCTGTGTGGAGAAACACCTTCCACCAGGCACTAAAACTTGCGCGGCAGGGAGAGGCACTTATCAGGAGATTAAGGTCTTTTCGGAGACAGCTGCCCTAGCGCTTGACTACCGGAACATACTGTCTCCGGCTTCTGCATCTTCAGGAGTGTCTCTAACCTCCCAATCCTCCCCAGTAATGAGTCGTACTGCTCCCGCTGCTGCAGAAAAGTCTCCACACAGGTGCTGCTTCTACAGGTTGGCACCCTGGCCAGTGGCCGAGAGCAGAGACCAACAGCCTGTGGCAAAATAACAGAATCCATGTAAGAAATAAAGTCACACAGTAGTATTCATCAGTTGCAGAACAGACGTCAAAATAAACTTTTCTTTTCATCCGTCATACTGCTTTCTTTTTTACTGTTCTGGTAGTCTTGAAGATTGTTTCGTGTGTGCGGTGTTTTCCTGAAGAACAGGCTAAAAGAAATATTTATAATAAAATCTATTCCATTGAGAAACCTGGCATGATAATTGTTTTCTTCCTTGATTTTCTGATCTGCAAGGCCATTTGGGTGCAGTGAATGTGAATTCTGTCTGGCATTGCCAGATTGTGAAAAATAAAAGTATTTTATGAAACACACGTTTGCGATTTTAATCAAGATTGGGGTAAGGGAGTCTTCTCTATGACACTCTCCCTTATAAAATTAATGTGAAACAAAACAAAAACTAAAAATAAGATACAATCTACAGACATATTCCTTCCTTAATCTTCTTAAAACTGTTAAGCGGGGTGGGGGCCATTCAGGAATGTGAGTTATGTGAGTCAGATTATGAATGAATAAAAGTGTTTTATTGAAAACGCGTTTGCGTTTGTTTGGGTGCTGTACCGTAAAATAAAGTGCCCTTTTTCATTCAACGAGTGTCTGAGTCACTGTGTCCGTCCTATATAATAATGCCACAATATGTCTTTTATGTGTCGCAAAAAACTGACTTGCTTTAACAAAATATATTTACTAATCCTTTCGCCTGGCAATTTACCTGAATGCCCAACTATCTGAGAAGCCCTCCGTGAAACCAAAAGAACCACAATTGGACTAGTGTTGATAATAAGAGAGATAGAGTCCCCGTTACCCCCATTTTGATTTCAATCAAAAATGCATGTTTAATTAAATGTCTTTATTGATTCACAATCTGACAAATGCAACGTAAATCGTTATCTTTGTCTTCTAAGTATCTTAATAAACTTTCAGCATAGCTTTATCCCCATTCAGATTTATTTTTGGGGAGATCTTGGGATCAAACGTGGAAAGATTAGATTGTAATCGCTTTTATTTTTTAAATACATTTTAGAAAAGTGTAATCTATACTAAAAAGCTGTATTTATTTAATACCACTCGATACTTATATTAATAGAGATAGAGAAGTTCTCTATTAAAGCTCAGATCAAAGATCAAACAGCAATATTGAGATAACAATGTGGTGCCCACACTGGGGTAAAGTTCAAAAATGATATTGGCACGCCTGTAGCTTTTTCACTAAACCTCCTAGAGTTACGAAAACACTTGCTGTGTGTACAAAGTACATTGTGACTGTCTTCACAGCCTTCACTATGTTGTTTTTAAGCCATTTTTTTGACCACGCTCGAATATTCTTTTGTTCACATCTTCGGAAGGGAAACACAGAAAACCTTCAAACAAAATGAAGGGGGACCGCTGTGTACACATGTTCACAACGCGAGAAATACTGCTCAATACGGCTTTGTGTGAAAAACCCGTATATCACCATAGGAAGCATAACAGCGTAGCCTCCAATTACCCAGACTGTAAGCAGAGGAATGAAGCTTTGTTTGATTTCTGGAACCCTTTCTTTATGTCCTGTTTTCATTCAGGTACGGGTCAACTATATACACGATACTGCTGACAGCAGGAAAATTCCTATACTTGACTCAGCAGCGTCTTAAAAACAGCACCCATGGTGTTCAAACCGATCGTTTTTACACAGAAGACTGACACAGCTTCGCGTTGTGAATGTGTTTTTCTAAGAAAACCTGTGTCTGTGGGAAAAGGTAGAGTGTGTGTCTTTCATTGGAAGACTTGTCCTGTTCTACTTTGAAAATACCTGTAAAACCAGTTTGTTTACAAACAATGCAGACAGAGACTCAGACAGTGGAGTGAAAATCGGCACAGGCAGCACTCCTGGGGGGGGGAGGGAGAGAGAGAGAGATGCAAAAACCACGCAGCGCCAGGCGAATGTACAATATTAATGTAGGGCTTTCAGGCTCACGTGGATTTGCGCCCTACACCCTGCGGTACCGCTGTGTACATACAGTACGGACATGCTGTGATATTTAGAAATATAAAAAAACTCAATAGCGTGTCCATAATTTTGCTATTGCTATTTTTGTTTTTCAAAGAAATGTTTGTTAAAAGAAAACTGATAGCAATAGCTAGATTTGAACACCCAACCTCTCACTTATAAGTCAGTCACTTAAACCATCACACCACTGACGCAGTCGCACTGGAACAGCCGTACACATATACTACTGTTTGTGTTACAGTGCATGGATATAATTATATCGTTATTAATTTCTTTAAATACGAGATTCCATATTATATTTTCTATTAATCAAATTCTAAAAGTATGCTTTTGTCTACTCGGATAACGAGCGTATTCGCAGAAAAGGTTAAAACAATCACTTTTCACAAAGTATATAAACGTACACTAAAATGGTCACAAGGAGCACGTAAAAATGTTTCCGAAATAACCACATGTAAGACTTTGATGCTTAAAATGTTTAGGGAGAAATGGAATACTGGTGTGTATTTTTTCTTTAAACTACCAAGACCAGCCATATACAGTTTGCATAATATGTTTATGTTCCTAAATTAATATCGTTTATGACCTTCAGATGTGTTATGCTCCTCTTCTTTTTATGCTCAGCTACTAAAATTTCCCTTTAGTTGTAAAATTCCCTATGAATATTCAATACTAAGCGGATTAAAACGTGCACAGTAAAGAGATTAAATGATTAAATCTTTCCTCTACCGACCAATGCACCACGAGTGCCCCTGTCGGTCATTTTTCCCAGCCAATCATGTACTGCGGTACAGTGTGGTGGCGCACGCGTAGTTGCCCTCGGTATGGGTTTGTACCGCGAACTTTGAATGGCTGCATCTGTACCCAGCCCTGACACCATCCCGACATGTGGGGAGGAGAATAGGATAGTTTGGTCAGAACAGATGTATCTACCTGGTGGGCCAACATAGAGACACACAATGGCATGTACAGCAGCACCAGCAGCCATGGTTGCAGCAGGGTATAACTTAAGGTGTGAGTAGGCTAGGCTGAAGTAATAGGTCTTCAGTCTGGATTTGAATACTGAGATTGACTCAGCATCCTGAATATGGGGTGGGAGAGGAGGTGGACTGTTCCATAAGCAAGGGGCCCTGTAACTAAAGGCTTTATTGCCCAACTGTTATTTTATTAATTTGTGGAATATGAAGAAGACCTGCATTCTGTGATCTAAGCAGGCGACTTGGATGGTCAACATTAATAAGTTCCATTAAATAGACAGGTGCCTGACCTGTGAGAGCCTTGTAAGTAAGTAGAAGGATTTTGAAGTCCGCCGTGTACCTGACAGGAAGCCAATGAAGAGAGCTAAGTATGGGGGTTATATGGTCATATTTTATGCTCCTAGAAACAATTCTAGCTGCTGCATTCACAATTCGCCGAAAGATGTTGAAAGAGTGGTGGGTGCTCCCTGATAGTAGGGCATTGCAGTAATCTAACCTGCTGTATACAAGAGCATGTATTAATTTCTCTGTGTCTTCAGTGGAGAGAAACTGCCTTAGTTTTGCAATACTTCTTAACTGTAAGAAGCATGTTTTAGAAACTGGTTTAACATGAGAGTTAAATGAGAGCCTTGTGTCTAATATGATGCCTAGGTTACATGCTGAGTCTTTTAGCCAGCAGCCATATCACCCTGCAACTTACTAAAACTAAGCAGGTGTGAGCCTGGTCAGTACCTGGATGGGAGATCTCCTGGGAAAAACTAAGGTTGCTGCTGGAAGAGGTGTTAGTGAGGCCAGCAGGCAGCGCTCACCCTGTGGTCCATGTGGGTCCTAATGCCCCAGTTTAGTGACGGGGACACTATACTGTAAAAATGAGTGCTGTCTTTTGGATGAGATGTAAAACCGAGGTCCTGACTCTCTGTGGTCATTTAAAATCCCAGGGTGTTTCTTGAAAAGAGTAGGGGTGCAACCCCGGTGTCCTGGCCAAATTTCCCATGCCTCCTAATAATCCCCCTCTATGAATTGGCTACATTACTTTGTTCTCCTTCCCCCCCCGTTACGTGCTGAGTTTTTGAGGCAAATCTTTAAATTCTATGAGTTAAGTGCTGAAGTTAGTCCTATCAGTATTGTTTCCTCCAAACAACAGAACCTCAGTTTTATCAGAGTTGAGTAACAAAAAGTATTCACACATCCAAGTCTTTACTTCATTAATGCAATTAGCTAAAGTGATAATAGAACAGTTGTCGTTTGGTATAAACGAAATGTATATTTGCGTGTCATCAGCATATGAATGAAAGTTAATATTATGTTTTCGTATTATCCTACCTTGCGGCAGCATGTAGAGAGAGAACAATATTGGTTCCAGCACTGATCCCTGTGATGATGCGTTGGTTGGTGTTACAAATTACTACTGGGAAGAAAACAGTTTATTAAAGGCTTAACATTAAGATTGTTCTTTTCTTTCTTGTAGGATTAAGAATAGTTTTGTCTTGTCATTCAGAACGTCTCTATTCTGTAAGTGTTTTGAGAGTAGTGAGTAAAACTCCTCCTACTGTATTTACTGTGCAACCATATGGGAACCACACAATAAAAGGGCATCAGGACCAGGCAATAAGAGCACTTGTAAACAAATTGTATTTAAGAGAAATATACAATATTTTCCTTTTCTAGTGATGTGTGCTAATATGAAAGCCATTATTTTCCGTGACATGATCTGGTTAGATTGAATAAAAGGCTGGGCTTGGAAGAGGGGAGGAGACTGCAGGGGTGGAGCAGCCAAATGGATTTCTATTGATAAGCCACATCTCTCTACTCACTAGAGACACCAACTCCATTTGAGATACAAATCACTGGATGAGCTCTTCAGCATTTCTACTGTTGGCTGCATTTTCTATTTCTCCTCTATTTAAGTGGTAGAAAAAAACAGAAGATCTGGATTTTCTATCATTAACATTTGAGTTCAGCTTCTGAATCAATATTGCTGACAAAAGGTAAGAAATCATATTTAAACATCATATATGCTTATATAGTCCAAAAACACTACTATCAACTTATCAAGTAATTTATGTGGGTTCATGGTGATGAAGGCCAATCTATAATCCAAACAAAGCAATGAGCAGAAATATGGTTCTTCCAAGTGCTGGGGTGTCCAGTGGAGAGCCAGGTTAACAGCGTCCTCAGCAGACCTGATGGACCGAGAGGCAGACTGGTAAGGATCCAACAGCAGAGATGAGCACAGCTGGAGGTGCTAAAGCACCAAACGCTCAAAGCCATTCATAGCCTTTGAGCTCAGAGCAGTTGGTCTGGCCTGTGGTCATCAGGGCATGATTTTTTTGAAGATTCAGGACCAGGAATTAGAGTCGACACTCTGAAACTGTGAAGTATTATCAATTACATGGAAGATGTAAGTGTCAGTATATTGATAAAGGAAAGTGGAAGCAGAGCTAAATATGTCCCAATGATCTTAATGATCTGTTTTGACAAGATATTTATTGCTTTTAAAGACTAAGATTAAAACTTTAAGACTTCCTAACTCATCTCTCATTGTTTAGAGGCTGTTTCCCACATTCTCTGTTTATTTGAAATATTTAAAATAACACCAATATTTCATTAAAATGTGAATATTATACAGTTAGCTTTTAATGTGTTATTGTTCAGAACATCTCTGATAAAGTACTTACAGAACAAATGTAAAACTCATTACTTAATGGGATGGCAGCCATAGTGTGCCAGAATGCTCACCACACTAGCTGTCAGTGGGGAGAACAGTGTGATGAAGCTAATTCAGAGATGGGGATTATTAGGAGGCCATGATTGGTAAAGGCCAATGAGAAATTTAGTCAGGATGCTGGGGTAACACCACAGAGAGTCAGGACCTCAGTTTTACGTCTCGTCCAAAACACAGCACCTTTTTAGAGTACAGTTTCTCTGTCACTATACTGGGGCATTAAGCCACACAGACTGCAGGATGAGCGCTCCCTGCTGGCCCCTCTAACACCTCTTCCAGCAGCCTTACTTAACTTACCTTCCTTTCTCCCAGGATCATAACAGTGTGAATAACTGAGAATAACAGTGAATAACAGTGCTGGTCAGAGCTCATCGCTGTCATTTAGGTGGCGCTCCCGTTACATAGGGCCTTTACAGGGAGACCAGCTGCACCAGTGATCCTGGACTGGAGGGAGTGGTGAGGGAGAAGATGCTCTCAGCTCTGCATTCAGTCAGGGTGATTGAATGAACTGGACAGCAGACGTGTGAGAGTGGAATTTGATCTCCACCCCAGCTTCTCTTCAGTAACTCCATATGGAACACGAGTTAGTGAATGGCAAACATCAAGTTCAAACAGCCTAAGCAGCACTAAATCGTAATCATTCTTGATGACACCTCCTTATGCTATATGTAAGCCCCTTCTCTCCTTCACATTTATCTTTTGCACCTCTCTTCCACACCATCCCCTACTTGTGAGTGCTCATTGGGATCCCAGCCACCTCGTCCTACAGAAGCTTAGCACCCAGCCAAGTGGGTCAGACTGACTGGGTGCTGCTGTTGCTACTGTAAATAATCAGTGGTAGTATTGAATCAGATATTATTTATTGAATTGTTTGTGATTTCACGTCCAGAAATGGATGCAGAGAAAAAATTTTGTGTCACAAAGAGGCCAAAAACTGGCGATAATAGCAGTGACAAAGCACATAACCTCCTCACAGCTGCTGGCATGCTTTGACCTGAGTGTAGAAAAGGAACATGTAAGTCGAAGTTACGTTGATATACTCTCTCCAGTTCATTGCCAACATCTGTCTTCAGCATTTAACAATAGTTGAAAACTACAATAACTGCATTTTGTCTGTTTTTCAGATGTTTCACATTCACTAAACTACGCTGTACTGCCACTGATAGCATCTGTGGAACAGGGACTGAATTTTTTAAAATTTCTTATTTCTTCTGTGGGGGATCCAATTTATAATCCTTCCAACAACCTGCGAAGACTGCATGAGAAGACTGCATCAAACTGTCTGTGGCTTGGAAACAATCATACATTGTGAGTATGTGTTTGTTTTGTAGATACCACCTCCCATTCACCACCAGCCAGGCTGCCAGGAGGGCATTTGAGACGGCCACAAAGAGGCTCACAGATGCACAGAAGAGCATCGCGGCAGATTATCTGGCCCACTCAGATGGTACTGCAGAGAAACACTATAGGATGCTGACACATGACAACATCTACTTAGCCATTGAAGTAATTGAAGGTGTTGCAGAGGAGGGAGCTGAATAAATGACAAAATATTGGGGGGGCAGAGGTCAAAGCCACATTACCTGCCTTTGAACCGTTTTCTCCGGTCTCCACTGGGTCAAAAAATGAGATTTGCCTGAAAGTTCATCTGGCCTGCTTGCAAATAGAGGCGCAGGAAAAAGCCCAGGCACGCCAGGTAGAATTTGAGTTGCGCCTTTGTAGCGGACGGCTTCCTCTGCATTGTGTCAAATGAACATCCAGGGACACCAGGTAGTGGTCTGCGATTTTATTTCCTGTTACGTTATAGAACATAAAACATGTGAGCGTTATACACGCTAAATGTCTCTCTCTCTCTCTCCCGATTGGCGTCCACAATGCGTCTGAGACTCTCCTTATGATCATATTATATAAAATAATAGAATAATAATAGTATCTAGAATGATATATAATATCTAACAATATAAAGAATGATATATAAAAATAATAAATTACATATATAAATGCAATTATATAATATAATATATTAACACAATACCCACAATCTATGTACATTCACATGACTACACATATATCATGTCAATATCAAATCAATTACAATGATTGTAATACACGCATAAATGGCCCCTTTCTTTTCCCATGTTTTATCTATCATCACATTATATGTACTATCCACGATATAAGCCAATACCCGTTATCTAACTCTAGAATGCACCTTTTCCAGTGTTGTACGTTAACATTTGGTTAATAAAATCGACACACCTAAAATATTAAATAAGAAAGAAAAAAATTATAACAAAATGGACGACATACCTTATAGAACATAAAACACATGGGCGTTACACACGCTAAATGTCTCTCGCTCTCTCCTGCTTAGCACAATATAACACGTGGTTAAACACCGTATAATGCATTAAACATAACCTTTATGCACTACCGTGATTAATTTGGCACACAACTGTAATATTCACAGAAATAAGATATATAATATCACCGCATGAATATGTAAAAAAATTAATTTAAAAAATAACGCTCGCATGCTAACCTGCATGACCACGTGTCGCTAGCACCACACTACACTCCATTATGGTACGTTAGCATATCGCAACAGGCCCTCCAGATCAGACATCCTAACTTTCTAATTAATCAAATAAAACATTACGTGCAACCTAATAATGCGGCACAGTCTTCGTCACATGGTCACCAATATATTACGCCACACTAGTAATCATTTAAAACAGAAAATAAATTGATTACAATAAAGCCGCATAAGTTCGTTTGGAGAGAGACAGTAACGTGCATCTTACCCGATTGGCGTCGACAATGCATCTGAGAAATCACCAGAAAAATGTAACGCCTATGACGCCCAGGGTGCACCTTAATTGATGCCCCACCAACAACAAATCCCAAGATATGTCGCAAAGCCAACTATATACATAAAAATGGAACTAATTTTGAGGAAGTTAACAAAAATAAAATAATAAAATAACATAAAATAAATGATTACATCATATAACCATGGCTCGAGTTTAAGCTCTGACAGATTGAATTAGAAACAAGAAGGAATGCTCCTGCTGCGCAGCTGACCCACTCCAAGGCCTCTAACGTGTCTCCTTTGCAAGTTCCACTCTCGACCACCTTTGATGTAAGTAAGCAGATTGCTTTAGTTCCTCTATTCAGGGAGTCAGAAGTTGATTCGTACTTTGGTATATTCGAGCGCATTGCCACATCCCTTCGCTGGCCTAAGGAGGTCTGGTCACTGCTTTTGCAGTGTAAACTAGTGGGCAAAGCTCCGGAAGTTTGCTCTACACTTTCTCTGGAAGAAAGTTTGTATTATGATATTGTGAAAGCTGCTATATTATGGGCTTACGAATTAGTTCCTGAAGCTTATAGACAACGATTTCAAAATCATCGTAAAGTGCCAGGCCAAACGTTTGTTGAATTCACTAGAGAGAAGGGAATTCTCTTTGATAGCCAGTAAAGTGAGCGACTTTATCTCATTGCACGAGTTAATGTTATTAGAAGAATTTAAGAACTGTTCGCCTGAACGCGTTGCTGTCTATTTGAGCGAACAAAAAGTAACTTCCTTATCGCAAGCAGCTGTTTTGGCAGATGAGTTTGTGCTCACGTAAAGACTCTGCCTAAAACTACAATACTAGAATACCACCTGGAGAAAATCCGACTACAATTAAAGCATCACGTTCGTCAGAAACACGCAAATGTTTTTATTGTCATAGAAAAGGGCATATCATTGCTGATTGTATGACGCATAAGCGAACTGTTCAGCCTATTGTTTCTTTTTCCCTATACTTTAACAGACATTATTTGTTTGTTTTTATGGGTGGAGGTGTTACATTGTGTGGGATGTAACCTTGATTGTTCTCCCTCCCCCATTGGTCCATCATTACATCAATGTTTCTGTGTGACAGAAGTGTTCTGTGTTCAGAAGGAAGGGGTCTTTCGTTTGACTTCGGTCCTGCTCGGCTTAGCTTCGGTTTTGTTTTGCTTTCGGTTTTTGCTTCGGCTTCTTTTGTGTGTTTTTGTATAGTTTTGGCCTGTGTTGGTTTGTGTTTTCCTCGTACTTTCGTTTGTTTGTGTTTATCGTTTATTTTGCCATTACCTTGCTCTAACGTGTTATCAACCTCTGTGTTCTTTTGTACCCTGTTCCTGTTTGTCTATTCTTGTTTTCCCTTATTTGTATTTGTGTGAACTTTTGTGTATGGGGTTAGCTTAGGTTGTTGGGTACGTTCTGCACACGTAGTTGATTTTTGTATTAGTAGCAGTAGTTAGTATGGGTGAGTGCCTCTTGTCTTGTATGGTTTTGTGTAGTCAGTGAAGGTTAGCTAGGGTGTTTTGAAGATGCCAAAGACTGAGTGGTTCGGGTTTTCTTATGTAGTTAGGTTAGCTTTCCCTCACCTTCTTGTCAGCTCTGTTTTGTTTGTTATTTTTTTCTTTGGCACTGCTCTAGTTCCCTTTCCTGTGTGTTATTGTGTCTTAAGTACCAGTCACTTACTCACTTTAAAATGATCACTTTTGCACCAACCCTTGTTATCACGCTTCCCTCACCAGAACCCACCTGCATCCACAAACTATCCTAAATGTTACACCCCTTTACCCCTAGACACTTGGGGTCGTAACAACTGCCAACACTTCACTAATTACACTTTTCCTGCTCCTTTGACACGATCCAGAATTGTTCATTTCTTAAAAGACCTGTCGGCCAGACTGCAGATCTGCAGCCAAAATGTAAGCTCTAGTAAAATGTGATAATTCATGAAACATGCATGGGATTATCAAAGGGTGTCACAGTGCTCTATGTCAGAAACCGGTAAGCAATACTTTCATCATGCATTGAGCAATAGGAACTAAGTATACCAGAGGTAAGGTTTAAAAGCGATTCTGTGGTGCAACATGCCAGGCTTACAGCTAGGCCTTTGATATACTGGGCTCTGAAGGCCTTCAGTGGACATCATACCCTATAGATTCCACAAGCCCCGTAATGCAAGCACTTAATCAATGTCACTCCTGCTACAATGTGATTGCTTCATACCTGTATATGTTGTTTTTGTAATGAGAAACAGGGCTGTGGCTCTACCATTGTGATCCTGTTGGTTGCTGTACTTCACAACACTATCTCTGGCCCGTCTGGAGTTAAATCCTGATCCTGATTATTGCCATGTACCAATACCAATGGGCATGTACCAATAAATCACAGGAGCATATATATATATATCTGTGTTGAAGCTGGAGATACAGGACAACTGCTAACACTTCACTGAATACACTTTTCCTGTTCCTTTGACATGATGCAGAATTTGTCGTTTCTTAAAAACCTGTTGCATAGACTGCAGATCTGCAGGCAAAATGCAAGCTCTAGTAAAATATGATAATTCATGAAACATGCATGGGATTCTCAAAGGGTGTCACAGTGCTCTATGTCAGACACCGGTAAGCAATACTTTCATCATGCATTGAGCAATAGGAACTAAGTATACCAGAGGTAAGGTTTAAAAGTGATTCTGTGGTGCAAAATGCCAGGCTTACAGCTAGGCCTTTGATATACTGGGCTCTGAAGGCCTTCAGTGGACATCATACCCTATAGATTCCACAAGCCCCATAATGCAAGCACTTAATCAATGTCACTCCTGCTACAATGTGATTGCTTCATACCTGTATATGTTGTTTATTTAAGAAGAAACAGTGCTGTGGCTCTACCCTTGTGATCCTGTGGGTTGCTGTACTTCACAACACTATCTCTGGCCTGTCTGGAGCTAAATCCTGATCCTGATTAATGCCCTGGGCAATACAGAATCACTGTAAACACTTCACTGAATACACTTTTCCTACTCCTTTGACATGATCCAGAATTTGTCATTTCTTAAAACACCTGTCGGCCAGACTGCAGATCTGCAGGCAAAATATAAGCTATAGTAAAATACGGTAATTTTTGCAACAAGCACAGGTATGTGTCAAAAAGCATAGCACTCTGTCTCAGAGGCCTGTAAGCAATACTTTGTTCATTGCATTATCCAATGATTTTTTTTCACATATGTTAATGAAATCAGATCTTAAGTGTTGTTTATAAAACTAAACTAATTAAAATAAATGCTTTTGTTATTATTTATCTTGTACCATAGAACAGGAAAATCTTTGTAGTTCAAGCCCACAGTGTCCAAATGATGCAACACCTGATCTAAGGAAGATAAACACGTGAATATCAACATTCTTTTCCTCAAAAAAATGCATTCCTTTCATTTTATTTATTAAATAAACTCACATTATGTATAGTAGTGGCCTTCAATTTAAAAAAAAATGTAGCACTGCTGAACGCACAATTGAAATAAAAATTTTCCCTCAAAATAAGACATTACTAACAATGACCACAAGGTGGAGATATTGACCTTACAAGTTAGGAAAGGCAGAACTGAGAAAAGGTCAAAGGAATAGAAATGCATTGAAATTTGAAAAAATACAGTAGTTTTTTCTAAATGAAACAGCGAAACAGTTATGCTGTAGTGCGGTTTCGCAGTTACCTTTGTGCTATGATTTAATCTACTATGCAAGAACTGCTTATGTTTAGGCAGTATGGAACTCTGAAGTACTCTGGCGTATGAAACTCTGTTCTGTTGACATTGCTTGTGATTAATACCTGGGACAAACACCCACACATGACATAAAATATATCAATCACATACAGTAGTATTGAGGGCAGAGCCACAGGATCACTGCTAAACACTTCACTAAATACACTTTTCCTACTCATTTGACATGATCCAGAATTGTTCATTTCTTATAAGACCCGTCGGCCCAACTACAGATCCGCAGCACACGGCTCCGACTGGTGCGCGCGAGAGGCGGCGCGGCACATGTTGCCTTGTCCAGCCGAGACTCATGCCCAGCCCCGCTTCACACCCCAGCCCGAATGACCCAGCCCTTAGAGCCAATCCTTATCCCGAAGTAATGGATCTCACTTGCCGACTTCCCTTACCTACAGATGCAGCCATTCAAAGTGCACGTTACAGACACGTACCGCAGGTGGCGTCGCTCAGTGTGACGCAAGATGACGCGTGGCACCGCAGTACGTGATTGGTTGACCAACAGGGGCACTCGTGGTCCGTTGGTCTGTCGTAGAAAGACTTACAGTAAACGTCTTTGCTGTGCCCGTTGTAGATATTGAATTTTACCACTGAAGGGAAATCTTAGTAGCTGAGCATAAAAAGAATAGGAGCATACTGTAACGCGTGTGAAGGCCATAAACGATATTAATTTTGGAACATAAACATACAGTATATAGCTGGTCTTGGTACTTTAAAGAAAAAAATACACACCAGTATTCCATTTCTCCCTAAACATTTTAAGCTTCGAAGTCTTTAACTAACGTGATACCGGAGTCAACAAGCATACTTTTAGAATTTGATTAAAAGGGAATATAATATGGAATCGCGTATCTAAAGAATTTAATAACGGTATTCGTGTGCTGCGACAGGGCTGTGTAGGGCTGTTTCGCCTGCCTGTTCATGCGAGCTGTCTTGTAGCCGACTGGTCTAGGTGCGTGACTACCAACTGGCAGGTTGTGTGTTTGAATCCAGCTGGTGCTGGACTTTTCTTTTAACAAACATTTCTTCGAAAAAATAGAATAGCGATATTATGGACAATCAATTGACTTTTATATTTCAAAATATCGCAACATGATCGATATTTGCGATATTTTGAACATATCTTCCCTTCTGACAGCGGTTCCTGCTTCTATTGTGTGTGTGTGTGCAACAGAGTAAATTTTTATAGAAAATGGAGGCTGGACAGTATGCGTTACAATATAAACATTTATATTGATCTAAATCGTGTTCTGATTTAAATCGCAAACGCGTGTTTAATTATGTGTTTTTTAATCATAATCAGGCAAATGCATTTCTACATTTTCTGTATGAACCAGCTTAGAGGTTCATACAGAAAGACAGCTTGTGTTTAAATTGAGTGTAAGGTAATTTATGCTTCTAAAGTCATGGTCAGCATTTATTATTGTACTGTGCTGTAAACTTTTTCTGTGTCTAGTCACATTATTTTATAGCGTTTTTATTGCGTTATTAAATCCGGTGGCGCTGTGTGTTAGTTTCCTGACTCCCATTATTTAAACTGCGACACTGATCATTCATCTCTAAATAAACTTTATTTTATATAGCGTTTTAAGCGAATAGGTAATTAGATTGCTCATAAACCTAATCGCTTTTTCTACATAAACACAGCGTGATTGCTCTCTGAAAATGCTTTTCCTTTATTTTTAAAGTAGGCTCAGATTTCAACTATAGATCGTATTATTATAAACTTTCTTGGAAAAATGTATTTTATGTAAACCATGTTTGCTATTAATTCATTTAGGGCTAAAATACATTCATTGTCTTCCAATCGAGTCGAGTTGACATTGGAAGCCTGCCATACCCGGACTGTTAAACCAACGCATTAGCACGTCAAAGCCCATTGAGGGTATTGAGCCAGTATTGGCTTTAGTATTCCCCCCCTCTCCCCTCAATTCAATTCAATTCAAGGTGTTTTATTTGCATGACAGATGGGTACAAGCAGTGTTGGGTATGTATATTGTAACGCTTACGGCAGACAGGCACTGTGTAAGAGCCTGCGCACCAGAGCAGCGCACCGAGGGAGCGTCTGCATTTATAACTTAGTTTTTAAAATTAGTCAAGCAATATGAAGCATCTCCTTTTACTTTTAAGTCCCTTAAATACATTGAGCACAGCTTTCTCACCACTTAAGATTGCTTTTGATACCATCCTTACACAAAGCAGAAGGGAGATCTTAGTGCCTGAGCATAAAAAGAATAGGAGCATACTGCAACGGGTGTGAAGTCCATAAACGATATTAATTTTGGAACTTAAACATACAGTATATGGCTGGTCTCGGTACTTTAAAGAAAACATACACACCAGTATTCCATTTCTCCCTAAACATTTTAAGCATCGAAGTCTTTAACTAACGCGATACTGGAGTCAACAAGCATACTTTTAGAATTTGATTAAAAGGGAATATAATATGGAATCGCGTATCTCAAGAAATTAATAACGATATAATTATATTCATGTTGCAAAAGAACTGCAACAGACATAAAAACTCCCTTGCTTTTAACAGAGCGTTCCATAATTTCTAACTACGAAAATGCCAGGTGAAAGGATTTGTAAACATATTTTGTTAAAGCAAGTCAGTTTTTTCCACAACACATAAAAGACATTTTTCCAAGAAAGTTTAGCCTTTGTCACTAATGAAACCACTAAATAAAGACATAAATATAGAAATCTTAAGATTTGTTTTATTTAATGTTGGTAGCAGGATGAACTGTCAGAGTGTATATTTTGTCGCAGAGTTGCTGCAAGATGTTAACAGTGAAAAAGGTATTTAGAAATGAGTTATTTCAAGATGAAAATTTTCAGAATAATTGCAAATCTAGCAGGATAGAGAAAGCACAGAAAACTGGCAGTTAGATTGATCAGATTAGTATGAAAAGTCATTTAGCAAAGGGAATTAGAAGACTGACAAACTAGTATACTTTAGATCTTTTTTTCTGAACCAGGGACAATCTGATCATGTTTCCCTATAACAATAATAAAAAACTTTATTTGATATATCACCATTAAAGGTGGCATCTCAAAGCAATACAGTAGATGTAAAAACAGATAAAAGGACCACAGATTACAAAGTAAATGCATATAAGAAAGACAAGCAGTTAGAGGTGCTACCAAAATTAGAAAATGAAGCAGATACAGACACTAAGTCTTCTGAAAAGAAAGGTTCTGAGGTTAGATTTAAACTGGCCTTGGTGTGTGTGTGTTTGTGTCTGTCTGTCCTGTGATGGACTGGCGCTATGTCCAGGGTGTATTCTGCCTTGTGTCCGTCGCTTACTGGGATAGGCTCCAAATCCTCTGTACTGGATAAAGAGATTAGAAATGGATGGAAGTAAAGGCACTGTGTGGATGGAACTATACACAGTGTTAGAAACCCACTATGAAATGGCAGCATCTCACTGAGAATAAAACATTTTATAGTGCTGGCTTAAGGAAACAGCCTTTCCACCTCTCTTGCACATCAGTATCCATACCTAGTTATTTAAACAAATTGCCTCTAATTATAAACATCTTAATATGCTGGCTCTGTGGATCCGCATCAGCTATGTTTGCCCATTCCTTCAATTCATGTGCATCCAACACACAGTTCAACGCTAGCAACTACACAAAATCTAAAATATGAGCTCTACTTGCCACTTACAATACCAACAGTACCAGCTAACTTTAGTAGTGACATTTTCATGGATCTTTTTAACAATAAAATTTACAACATCAGACTTCAGACACAATTAAACAGGCCTCAAAAAAGTCTGGTACAAACATTTTCAGCATGGAATAAACCTTAAATGGATTCATATTCTCAATAAGATTTGGTGCTCAGTAACATGACTTAGAAAATGACAGAAGACATACGTATCATGCTTATCCTTCTATTTTTCATAATCGTAAACTCCTTAAGGCAGTTACATTTTCTCTGTTCTGACCTGGAGTTACAGAGAAATTTAAATTCTAATAAGAGATTTGTAATGAGGAAAGTCATACCAATCACTCATACCAGGATTTGCAATTACAATACAAATACTTTCTTTCTGTATGTGTTTATTTTGCAGTTTGAGTCTATGGCATTCCTTTGGGGGTCTATACTCCAAGGCATGACTTTTTTATGGGAACATGACATTTTTTTAAAGTCTTTTAATGCAAGCTTCATATAAACCCTTAGCAGTGGTTACTGTCTGGAGCAGGTACTTGAATGGCACAGATTCATTGAAATGATTCAATTTCTTTTGAAAATATTTGGGATAATACATATTCCAGAAATCACAGCCGTTGAATTATCCAGAAATTAATTTCTCTCAGGGTGTATTTAACCCTGGATGGCATTGTATGAAATGAGTTTGTAGTTCCCCATTTGCCTCTATTATGAGATGCTGTGGACACTATTTTATACATTTTAGGAGTGTCCATAGGAAGGTATGTTCTAGAAAGAGTGAACTTCTGTTTTGCCATTACTTTTAATAGGGGCATTACATGTTTACACTTGGTGCTCCTACTAGAGGAGAGGATATGATTAATCTAGGCTTATCACAGAAACTGAAACACATCTGGTTGGTGAGTCTACTGTGGGTAAAATGTTACTGGTACCGCATGTTGTAAAGCTCAGTATTTTCTCTCTTGGCCTGACTTTTTTTAATGTCTGAGTGTTAGAATCCATGTTGTTGCTGGTAAGGGAACGGTAGGTGCTGTGATTGACACAGTCAAAGCCTTGTACAGAGATACCATTGTAGCTGTTTGACAGTATTTTAGATGCCCTTAGTTAAAAGCATGGGATGAAGTACTGCCAAGGGGAGGGGGGGGAGCAAGGATTTTTTCTTTGAGTTTGTGAGGTTATTTTTTGTTATATTGTGTTTCAGAAAGCAAGAAAATAAAATTTACTGTATGATAAAAAGAGAAAGAGCTGGAGTAGATCCTCAGATCAGTTTGCTACCAGCAATCAAACAAAAAAAATGGAAAGAATTGTCTCCTCCTGATTGGAACCTTTCTTACTGTCTTATTATAATTTATCAGGCTACCTTTTAATTTCCACTGAGAGAAGGAAGTCACTTGTCATGCAGCTATTTTATTCTTCATTGCACAATATGCTCTAAGTTAGCAAATGAAACATGAACACTTATTGAAATAAATCAAGAATACGATTAACATGAATGTATAAACATCCAAACTATACTTTATCACATTTAATTATTGGGTTAGCTTTTTATTGAGCCAAAATGTTATAAATGTGTGAACGTCTGTAAAATGGAAATATTTATATTTTTCTCTTTTCTGTTACCTGCCTGACAGCATTTTGTATCCCATTCTGTATATTACTGGAAAATATTAGACCCAACCTAAAGAATTCATGGGGGTAGTGGGACACAGTACTGCAAAGAGTCTCCTAAAGGGACAGAGCTATTAGTACTTATGTGTTTGAGTCTGGAGAATATAGTAAACTCTAAACATTAAGGGAATGCATGGAATCGGAAAATATAAATTGCATAGTACACAAGACTTAACTGGTTTTATTCTAGGAAAGCAGACAAGACTGAGTCATGGGACTCAGAGGATCCAAGGCTAGACTGAGTATAATAGGCTTCGGGCTTCTATTGTGACATCTACTGTAAATTACAGAAATGTTAAAAGTAAACAAAATAAAGTAACTAAAATGTGGTCTGAAATCACCCCTTTAGACACCCCTTTTACTTCACTGGTGTCAGATATGAAAGGCAATAGTCTCCCGTTCTGTCTGCTGTGTGTTGCAGCAGAGGGACTCCCTGCAGCTGAAAGGGGCAGAGTAACTTGCATGCCCTCTAGTACAGTTTACACATGCACGACTTTAAAAGCTAGCAAGACAGGTTTCGATTCACATTAGCTGGCGAGCCTTGTTAAAAAAACGAATGACAATGTAACATGCCACTGTTCATGAACAAAGTTATACTGAGATTTCCTAAGATACGCGATTAAAAAATAAATAAATAAAAATTTGAATCTCCTGCGGAACACATTCCATAAGAATCAGCGGTTTTACAGTATATATCGCCTTTAAAGGTGGCTTCTCAAAACGCTTTACGGGATAAAAACAACCAGAACAGCAGCAACAACAATATTGTATTTCGTTGCACTTTGAAAACCAAGTAATAACTTAACTATACAGTACGTGCAAACGTTTCGTATGTTGCTGTCGTGAATGCCTGCTTACCCATAAGTATCTTATTTCCCTTGAGTCTGTCTACAGTATCTCTGTCCCTCTACCCCCCTCTCTCCCTCAATTCAATTCAATTCAAGGTGTTTTATTTGCATGACAGATGGGTACAATTCTTGTTGGGAATGTATACTTTGATATTTACACCCGGCGCGGCACCGAGGGAGCGTCTGCATTTATAACTTGGTTTTTAAAATTAGTCAAGCAATATGAAGCATCTCCTTTTACTTTTAAGTCCCTTAAATACATTGAGCACAGCTTTCTCACCATCCTTACACAAAGCAGAAACTGTCCGATGACTCACAGTACAAGTGGAAAGATTACAGATTTTAATCGTCTTTAATTTTGTCTTTAATTTTGCCTGTGGAGTGTATCTTATTAAGCTCTAAATTGCATTTTGAGCGCGGTTTTTGACTTTTTTTTAATTGCATTTTGGGCGCGGACAGCACATACAAGGGTTAATGAACTGCGCCAAGAAATTTAAAATAGTATTCTTTAGGTGTGAGGGTAGGAGTGGACCGCAGCAGGCATAATCAGCAAACCAGGAAAACAAAGAACAGGACAGGTGAGATGTGTATCCAGAAAGCGAGTGATCAGAAAAAGGAAATGGAAAACGCAGAAAAAGGAAACGCTTTACAGGATAAAAACAATAACAACAGTAGTGGCTGGGCAAACGATTTTTTTTATCGAAAAATACAAATTGAGATACTGTACTGTATAATGATGTGCATGAACAAAGGTATACTGCAATTTTCCTTAGATACGCGATTAATGCTTCGTAGGAGGAGGCGGTCTTTTCCTCTTGTCTAACAGTCTGTCCACAAACAAAACATTCCTGTTAGACAAGAGGAATTGAAAAAAAAACAATTTTGTCAATGAAAACCGGTGTGTGTGTCTCTCCCTGCTGGATGTCCCTCTCACAAACTGCTGAATGAATAAAATAATTTTATTGAAAACGCGTTTGCGATTGTCTGGTATTTAATTTGGTCCCTTTTAACTGTTTTTCGATCTACTGTATTGCTTTGAGATGCCACTTTTAAAGGCGATATGTAAAATAAAGTTTTTTATTATTGTTATAGAGAAACATGATCAGATTTTCCCTAGTTCAGAAAAAAGATCTAAAGTGCTACACATAACTTTCTTAATTCGATGTATTTAAAGCAGTGAACTACTGTAGGTGTCACATAACATTCAGAAATACAATCACGTATTTGACAAATAAAAACGATTATAATCTAATCCTTCCACGTTTGATCCCAAAATCCCAAGAAATATAAATCTTGACGGGTAGAAAGCTATGCTGAAAGTTTATTAAGATACTTAGAAGACAAAGATACTGTATCAATTTATGTTGCATTAGCCTGATTATGATTAAAAAACACATATAATTAAACACGCGTTTGCGATTTAAATCAGAACACGATTTAAATCAATATAAATGTTTATATTGTAACGCATACTGTCCAGCCTCCATTTCTCTATAAAAATTTACTCTGTTGCACACACACACACAATAGAAGCAGGAACCGCTGTCAGAAGGGAAGATATGTTCAAAATATCGCAAATATCGATCATGTTGTGATATTTTGAAATATAAAAGTCAATTGATTGTCCATAATATCGCTATTCTATTTTTTCGAAGAAATGTTTGTTAGAAGAAAAGTCCAGCACCAGCTGGATTCGAACACACAACCTGCCAGCTAGTAGTCACACACCTAGACCAATCAGCTACAAGACAGCTCGCATGAACAGGCAGGCGAAACAGCCCTACACAGCCCTGTCGCAGCACACGAATTTAATATTATTAAATTCTTTAGATACGCGATTCCATATTATATTAGCAGAAAAGCTTAAAACTACCACTTTTTCACACGCTATTTCACATGCTAGTTAAATACTTCGATGCTTAAAATCGTTAGGGAGAAATGGAATACCGGTGTGTATTTTTCCTTTAAAGTGCCGATTCCTGGAATCTGACTGGCTGACACCCCTCTGAAGTGGTTCCATAAAATCTGGTATACGGAAAAGCGTTGATAAATACAAGTGTCTTTTAATACACTCTTTGCTGTGCTCTTGAGGATCCTTGTGATATTTTAAGCTCTAGTTGAATGATAGGTGTCGCATTTTAAATCATTTTCGTAGTTAGAAATTATGAAACGCCCTGTTAAAAGCAAGGAAGTTTTTATGCCCGTTGAAGTAAAACAAAATGCCTGAAAAAGTATGGCTTGAACAGATTCCAAGTGCTTGTACAAATGTGCTAAAGAAATTATACTTTGAGTATACAGCTTGTCCAAAGTCATCCATTATTAATACTATTAGTAATATCTTCAGTAAAGGCTTTGATGCATAAATATTTCTGATAAAGGTAGGTTGTGTACTTTTGTCCAACTGAGCAATCTTGCTTTCATAAAATATACCAACATTTTAATGACTGATGATTAACATGCTGTAATACACAGTTCAAAATTAAAGGCTCAAATGCTGTACATGAGAGGTTAAGCTCCCCCTGGCGGTTTTACAAGGCGACGCCGGATAGTTAACCACGTGACACCACGTTAACTGCGTGATACCGCGTGATACTGCGACACGCCCACCGGGGTATGCCGCGAAATACCTCACCCATTTTGAATGGCTGCATCTGTACATTGTTCTAACATGCCAGCAGCCCCTCTCGCACACCCTGGAGCTCCCCCTCCCCTCCTTGTGGGGGAGGGCGGGGGACAAGGCCAGGGTGCCGGGGAAGTTAAGCCATCATCTGCAGCGACGGGGGATGGCAGGCAGGCAGGCACGCAGGCGGTGGGCTGCCTCAACCAGTGTCTAGGTGTCTAGCAGCTGGCTTAGAACTGGTGCGGACCAGGGGAATCCGACAGTTTAATCAAAACAAAGCATCGCGAAGGCCCGCAGCGGGTGTTGACGCGATGTGATTTCTGCCCAGTGAAGAAATTCAGTGAAGCGCGGGTAAACGGTGGGAGTAACTATGACTCTCTTAAACTTGAAAAATAAAGTTCATGTCGAACCATACCAGCTGGCACGTCACCCAGGTCAAGAAGGTGCCCTGGAAGGACCTGGGCCTGGGTCCTGCTCCAGTAGTGTAAAGCCCCCGACAAGATGTTAAGACTCGTCTCTGTGGGTACACAGACGACACATGAAGACCTGGCCCAGGTCAGGCCTGATGAGAGTCTACTCATCCGCTGGACCGGAGCATCCTCGATCACGATAAGTCACGCATTTGTGATCTATGGATCCAAATACAAAGACATAAAGAGGCTAGATGATTCAAATGACCTCGAAAGCCTCATATTACAATGTGATCCCTCCATGATGAACATTCTGGAGGAGGTGGCTGATAATTAAACATTTGATTACAGCAATGAGAACCCACCATCACCACCTCTGCAAGTGGAAGATGACTGTAATCTAGAAGCGAATGAATCCCTTGTTGAACCAGCCTTCTTAAGTGGACTTAATGGCAAGAATGCCATAACCATGCAATTACCTGATGACGACCAAACATGCCTAGTCTGCAATGAAAAGATTGGAAGACCGAGATTGGCACTACAACACTATATACTCAAACATAACGAAATATCGATGGAGTTCCAAAGTACAAAATGTAACAAAACTAGCAATAGCCTTCACTCTATCCAGTGCCACCTTCCAGAGTGCAAAGAAAAACAAGACATGAATGATGAAAAAGGCAAACGGAAGTGCAATAATTGCAACTTGGACTTCCAAACAAAATCGAGGCTTTCTCAACATAAAAGACATTCCCATCCTGATATCATCAATGAGGAAAGAATCCATGATCTAAATAAAAACAAAAGTAAAGAATCCAGTAAGATTTGGACGGAAGAAGAACTTACAATACTGAGAACATTGGAAATTAAGTATAAAGGGGCTAAAAACATCAACCAGCTAATTGCCCAAGAACTCGGTTCAAAAAACAACAAACAAATTGGTGAAAAAAGAAGACCAACAAGAAATAGAAAAATCCAGGAAAACTCTAACTAACACTGAGAAAAACCCATCAGTAACCAAAAAGAGGACACCCAACTCCTCAACTTACAAAAAAATAACTGGAATCCACTCCAGACTCAAAAGACTCTCTAAAGACATCGCTAACAGAGATGAAACTGAAAAAGCATGGAAAGAAGCTTTTTTCAATTATTCAGAGGACCCCGAAACAATCAAGCAATTACCTGAAATTGCAACAGAAAAACTATTACAAACTTTTAAATCTGAAACTCTAAAAGGTAATAATAAAAAGCAAAGACACAACAAACGTCAGAATGGAAAAGAATGGTCAACAGATCAAAACTGACTTTTCTCATCCTTGATGGAGCGGAAAGTATATCCTGCAAAATTGACATAACTGAAATCTATAACTCCTACAAAAAGAAATGGAAGGATCCCACTACATTTAACAACCTTGATAACTTCAAATCAAGGGGGAGAGCAGACAATGAAATATTCGAAACTCTCATCAGCGAAGAGGAAATCCAAGAAAACATCAGAACAATGAAGAAAACATCTGCGCCTGGACCAGACAATGTTGACTGGCATGCCATCAATGATCTGGAGGGTGATGGCGAGACGCTACTCCAATTGTTTAACCTCTGGCTAATCACCAGCCATATTCCCAAACAATTAAAGCAATGCAGAACAATATTAATACCAAAGACAACAGATGAAAAGAGCCTGGATGACATCGGCAATTGGATGACTGGATGACTCGAGCATAATAACCAAATGACTAGAGAAAGCCTGTCCAATGATTTAAGACAGCGCGGTTTCATCGAATCCACTGGCTGCTCAGAGAATCTGACTGCACTACAACATATCCTGAATAACGCCAAAAAGAATCACAAGCAAATTGCTATGGAATTCATTGATATTGCTAAGGCTTTTGACTCAGTGGCCCACGAACACATATTCCAAGTACTAAAACAAAAAGAGCTAGATAACCACGTAATTGAGTTAATCAAGAACTCATACCATGAATGCACAACTACGATTTAAGCAGACAAACAATCCTCGCAAGAAATCTCCATCAAGGTTGGAGTCGAACAGGGTGATCCTATGTCACCTCTACTGTTTAATCTAGCTCTGGACCCCCTGATAAACGCCCTGGAAGAACTCAGCTGTGGCTTCAAAACGGAGGCTGGAAATATCATGACTTTGGCTTTTGCAGATGACTTGGTTCTGTTGAGCAACAATTGGGAGGGGATGAAAAAGAACACTGGCACCTTTGAAGTATTCTGCGCTCATACAGGACTAATGGTACAAGCAAAAAAGTGCCACGGGTTCTTGATTTCTCCGACCAAGGACTCATATGTCATCAATAATTGCGAAGATTGGTCCATAAACAATAACAAATTACATATGATTACACCCTGTGAATCAGAGAAATATCTTGGTCTCAAAATAAACCCATGGACAACAACCAAAAAACCAGATGCAGTAAATCTGCTACAAGATTGGATCCACAAAATTGACAAAGCCCCACTAAAACCTTCTCAAAAGTCAACAATACTGAATGTATACACAATTCCAAGACTAATCTATCAGATGGACCATGCCTATACCAATCAATTATCACTAAAGAATCTGGATGGACTCATAAGGAAAGCAATAAAAAGGTGGCTACATCTCCCCAAATCCACATGTAATGGACTACTATACTCTAGTAATAGAGAGGGGGGATTGGGCACAACCAACCTCTCCAGCCTGATTCCTTCAATACAAATCAGAAGGCTACAGCGTATGGCTATGTCATCGGATCCTATCATCAGCACTCTGATGCAATCGGAAGAAGCACAAGTAAAACTCCAGAAACTCTGGATCCAGGCTGGAGGCGATGAAAACAAAATCCCGCAACTAAAAGACCCAACAACCTTAACAGTGCAGTCAGAGGATATACTGCTTCCAGTGGGATGGGAACCCAGTCCCAACCAAAAACCAAAATTCATGACTCCATGCAACTGGCGTAATGACGAATTTGAGAACTGGACAAAATTACCTGTTCAAGGAACAGGAATTAAAAACTTCAAAGATGACCCTGACAGTAACTCCTGGCTTGCGCATGTAGCGGCGAGGCTTAATAATAAGGCAGAATTAAGTGTTTCTGAGCTTCCCAAATGAGGCCCCATTTCTCTGTTCATCTCTGTGGTGCAGCCACAGAGAAACTATTCATGCAAGATGATTTAAGGTTTCCTAGGACAGCTCCCAAAGGGGGATGCACTTAGCTAAGTCTGGCTATCATGATCAATGGTCATCCACTGGCGCCTATCAGTCTAGGGAGTGCCGGATGGACATCTGGACTGCATTCCTAAGTGTCAGGACTAAGTGACTCATATCTCACCTTGATCAACCAATCAGGGACTGGTAGGGCTGAGTAACCCACGTGGGACTCTGATGCCCATGGAACTTTCAGCCAATCAACAAGCTGAAGTTCCTCCAGGTAAAAACAGGCAACACAGGCCTGGAGATTCAGTAAGATTCGGGAGATTCAACAAGATTCAGATTCGGGAGATTCAGTAAGATTCTGGAGAGGATTCTGTGGACTGTTCTAAAGGGAATTCAAAGGAGAATTCCAGGGCAGGACGGCCCAGGATCAGAAGGCTCCCAAGGGCAGGACATTCTCGCAGCGCGCCTCCTGACCATCCTGAGACTCAGCCCGGACAACCACGGAACGGCCAGTGTGTCCGAGTGCCAGAACTTTCCTTTGTTCTAAGAGTCTAGAGTGGAGGTTGCCAGAGAGTAACCAGCAGCAGGCCTCGTGGACAGGTCAGAACTGTGGACAGCTGAATCACTATTCAGAACTAGCTCTTCATCAGGAACGAACCGGTCCTCTTCCTGACTTGCTGGGATCCACAGTCATCTTTTCTCCTGTGCACAAACTTTGCTAGTTAAAGCCAACACTAACTAGCCGGTCAGTGAGCATCAGCAGCGCACCGTCGCAAGCCGCACAGCACAGCCTGGCACGGAGCCAGAGAGCGCGGATTGGACAGCAACAAGCCTGCAGCTGATTGTTTGTGCCTGCAGGAGATCTGAATCCCCAGAAATTGGATGAGTATTCAACTTCAATGCATTACAGCTCGAGAATTCAATTGTTATCCAAACCAGTTGATATCAATTTAATTCCTAAGAGTTATGTACTTGTTTCAAGTATCTAATGTAGAAGTTATAACCAAGTTCAATTACGAAACGGTCTTAATGAATGATATACTGAACGTATGTCCTCTTGATGTGTAACACTTCGTAACTGATTGAATATATACCTTTTGTATTCTGATAACCCTCTCGATAAGATCTGTTAGGTTTACATGCATATTCTATGTATTAATAAATGTATCCTCGTGTATTAGTACCTGCGTGTGTGCGTTGTTTGAGTTATGTCGCATGGTTGGATTCTAAAGCCATCAAAAGAATCAACTTTGTGATTTACTGCTACAATTGAAAATTGTCTCAGTAAATGCCCAAACCCTACAGAACTGGTGCCTTCAGAGAGCCACTATGATTACATATTTGGCGTCCCTGAACGGCTATGAAACACTACACGCATCACAAAGGTTTCAAAGAAAGACACTATATCGCAGCACTTCAACTTCGGACTAATGTATATCCCACCAGGGAAAGCCTAAACAGAGGTCAAAGGGGATACCCAACACTCTGCCACTAGTGCCAACAGAAAACTGAAACATGTTCACGCATACTCGGTCAATGCCCAGCGTGAAAAGCACAAGAATTAAAAGACACAATAAAATCTGTGACATCTTAGCCGAAGAGGCTAAAAAACAAAATTGGGAAATCAGAAAAGAGCCACACTTCATACTCAAAGACTCAAAGAAAACTCAAAGAACTCAAAGGAAACCTGACCTCATTTTCACGAAAAACAATGAATCAATTGTAATAGATGGTACTGTACGTTATGAACAAAACTTACACACACTAAAAGAGGCAGAAAGAGAGAAAGTTGTCTACTATGAGCCCCTGAAAGAACAGATCAACAGGTGCTGAAAAAGTCACCTTCTACGGCGTCCCTATTGGAGCGAGAGGAAAAATGGCATGAGAGAAACTTCGACGTCCTCCAGAGCCTGAAAATCAGAGAAAGTAGACAGAAACAGCTGGCAAAACTCTTCAGCTGAAGAGCCCTACTCTACTCCCTCAACATCCTCTCAATGTTTGGCGGCAAAAACGTAGCCACTGAAAACAACAATGACTGTATATAACCACAAAATATATATAATGTAACTAAATTGTGCTAAAAATGTTATGTTATTTACTGCTATATTGTAAACACCTTGGCTTGAATTAAAACCACAGCAACTACCCCTTACCCTGCTAAAAAAATCTAGCTAGGTCCCGCTCTTTACAGCCCTACCATAGCCGGGACTGAATTTGACTGGTGGGCACTTAAATTAAACAACCCACCTTGACTTTGGGGATCTCGTAACGATTACAATTGGCATGGGAGCACTCAAAGCCATTGGCGGGTGTGTCATCCCTGATGCTGTCATGCAAGCGTCATTTTGGATGATTAAGTGGACAGGCCACTGAACCCGGAAAAGAAACCAGCCAGTCTGGTGAATATAATAGCCAAATGCCTCGTTATCTAATTAGTGACGTGCATGAATGGATGAACGAGATTCCCACTGTCCCTACCTACTATCTAGCGAAACCACTGCCAAGGGAAAGGGCTTGGCGGAATCAGCGGGGAAAAAAGACCCTGTTGAGCTTGACTATAGTCTGGCACTGTGAAGAGACATGAGAGGTGTAGAATAAGTGGGAGGCCCCCTCCTGGGGGAGCCTCTGGTGAAATACAAGCTCTTGTTTCTGGCACCCGCTGGCCACAACCTGCTCCGGAGACAGTGGCAGGTGGGGAGTTTGACTGGGGCGGTATACCTCTCAAATGGTAACCCAGGTATTCTAAGGCGAGCTCAGGGAGGACAGAAACCTCCCGTGGAGTAGAAGGGCAAAAGCTCGCTTGATCTTGATTTTCAGTATGAATACAACCGTGAAAGTGGAGCCTCACAATCCTTCTGATTGTTGGGGTTTTAAGCAGGAGGTGTCAGAAAACTTACCACAGGGATAACTGGAATGCGGCGGTCAAGCGTTAATGGCAACGTCGATTTTTGATCCTTCGATGTCGGCTCTTCCTATCATTGAGAAGCAGAATTCACCAAGCGTTGAATTGTTCACCCACTAATAGGGAACGTGAGCTGGGTTTAGACCATCGTGAGACAGGTTAAGTTGTACCCTACTGATGATGTGTTGTTGCAATCCTGTTCAGATATGGTCCTACAGAACTTATATATACACGTTTCCCCCCCTCCTCCTCCTCCCCCCTCCTGTCTTTGATGTAACCGAAGGAAATAGAAACCTTCCTTTGTCATCAGGAGTTTAGTGTAAACATTTACCATTTGGGTAAACATTCACCATTTGGGGGTAAGTACAGGGGGGGAAGGCCTCTGTGATCAAGCAGGCGTGATGGTTCAGTGTAGCATGTAAAAGCCATTAGCAGGCTCCATCAACACTCACCCATCCTAAACTACTGTTTCTAAAACAAAAATCAACTACGTGTGCAGAATGTACCCAACAACCTAAACCAACCCAATACACAAGAGTTCACACAAATACACAAGTGAACTACGAATACCAAAGGGAAAACGAGAATGGACACAAGTAACAGGGTACAAAACAACACAGAGATTGATACAATTCGTCTGGGCAAGGTAATGGCTAAATAATGGATAACACAAACAAACGAAAGTACAAGGAGACAAACACAAACCAACAAAGCCAAAGCTATACGAATGCACGCACGAACGCACGCACGAAGCGAAACGAAGTCAAACGAAAGGGCCCTTCCTTCTGAAAACCTCCAAGTTATGTACTGAATAAACTGCACTCTGATTGGCCGAGATGCTAAACGATGATGATGTAATATGGAAACAATGGTGTAATGATGGGCCAATGGGGGAGGAAGAACAATCAAGGTCAGGAAGTGGGGAACATAGCGACAAAACACACATGGACCACACACTGGGATGTAACACATCCATTTGGTCAATATTCAGAAATATTGGAAACACATGTTTACAGATGCAGACATGATGCTCAGTTTTTAAACTGGGATTAATAGACATTAAATGAAAGATCTGAATTTCTACTTTCACGTGCTTTGGTTTAAACCTTGTAATATGCACCATTTCAGAGATATTAATGAAAATATGCCCTCCATTTTGTCAATATTGAAAAATATTGGACACACATTTTTATGGAGGCAGACATGATGCTGAGTTTAAAACTGAGGATAAAAGACATTAAATGAAAGCTCCGATTCTCTGCTAAAAGCTACTGTACAAGCATTTTCTTTTTAAGCTTGTAGTATGCACTGTTTTGGAGATAATAATGAAACCAGGCCATGCATTTTGTCAATATTAAAAAATAGGGGACACTTATTTTAGGAAGTGCATGGCTGATGCTGAGCTGAATAGTGCGGTAATTGGGCATTGCATGAAGGCTCTGAATCTCTGCTTTCAAATGCTCTTGGTTTAAACCTTGTAATATGCACCATTTCGGAGATATTAATGAAATATGCCATCCATTTTGTCAATATTCAAAAACATTGGCCACGCATTTTTATGGATGCAGACATGATGCTGAGTTTAAAACTGGGAATAATAGACATTAAATGAAAGCTCTGATTCTCTGCTTTCATGTGCATTTAGTTTTAAGCTTGTAGTATGCAGCAAGTCTCCAAGGTGAACAGCCTCTGGCATGTTAGAACAATGTAGGTAAAGGCAGTCAGCAAGTCAGATCCATAACTTTGGGACAAGGATTGGCTCTAAGGGCTGGGTCAGTCGGGCTGGGTTGGGAAGCGGGGCTGGGCGCGAGTCTCGGCTGGACGAAGCGCCGTGTGCCGTGGCCACTCTCGTGTGCCCCAGTCGGAGCCCTCCCTCCCCTTCTCGCGGGAAGGCCGGGGTGCCGGTGGGTCAAGCCATCGTCCACGGCGGCGAATCTGGACACGTGCCAGGCCCGTCCCGTGGATTTCCCCAGCTGCGGCGCTGGGCCCAGAGGTGGGAGGGGAAGGCCGGCGGGCGGCCTCGGCCAGTGTTTAGCAGCTGGCTTAGAACTGGTGAGGACCAGGGGAATTCGACTGTTTAATTAAAACAAAGCATCTTGAAGGCCCGCGGTGGGTGTCAACGTGATGTGATTTCTGCCTAGGGCTCTGAATGTCAAAGTGAAGAAATTCAATGAAGCGCAGTTAAACTGCGGTAATAACTATGACTCTCTTAGCCCCCTCGGGTAAGGGGCGGAGGCGTAGTGACCTCTACCTCCTCGCTGGTAACTCCACTGCTCTGCAAGAGTACGTGGAGGCTAAATGAGGTCCAAATTGCTCTACCACCCCAGTGGGCCCGCCAACCCACAAGGCAGTATCCATGGCAAAAACTCATAATGGAAATAAATGGAAGTAATGAACCATACCGGATGGCACGTTGCCCGGGTCAACAAGGTGCCCTGGAAGGACCGAGGGCTGGGTCCTGTCCCAGTATCACAAAGCCCCCCACAAGAACGAGAAATGGAGAATTAAGACTGGTCTCTGTGAGTACACAGACAACATATGACGACTTGGCCCAGGTCATGTCCGATAAGAGTCTAATCATCCGCCACCCCGGAAAAATATCACCTAAAATAGCTCAAGCTATTGTGATATATGGCTCTCAATACAAGACTGTAAAGCGAATAGAGATTGAAAGCCTCATACAGGAGTGTGATCCCTCCCTGATGAGCATCCTGGAGGACTATGAGTGCGACTCAATCGGATATTATGATTATGAGTCCACAACCCCTCCACAGGAAGAAGAAGTAAGCAACCCAGATATCGATGAGTCACTTGAAAAACCAGCCTTCCTAAGTGACTTAACAATAAAGATGCAGATACCAAATGATGACCAGACCTGTGCCATCTGCAAAGAGAAAATTGGAAGACCAAGGATGGTACTACAACACTATATTCTCAAACACAATGAGATATCTTTGGAATTCCAATGCTCCATTTGCAATATAACGAGCAATAACCTCCACTCCATCCAATGTCATCTCCCCAAGTGCAAGGGGAAGACAGACAAATCCAACAAAGAAAATGAGGGCGAATGGAAGTGTAACATCTGCAACATAAACTTCCAAACCAAATCCGGCTTGTCACAACATAAGCGACATGCCCACCCAGATACCAGAAACAGTGAATGAATCCAGGAACTAAACAAGAACAAAGATGCCAGCAAAATATGGACAGAGGAAGAATTAACTAAACTAAAGACACTGGAATTAAAATATAAAGGGGCCAAAAACATGAACCAGCTCATTGCCCAAGAGCTTGGTACAAAGAACAATAAACAAGTGGGTGAAAAAAGAAGACCATCAAGAAACAGAAAACCCCTTGAAATTCTATCATCAAACAATAAATCAAACCCACCATCATCCAGAATGATGACAGTTAAACCCCCGACATTTGCAAAAAGAACAGGCATCCGCTCCAAACTCAAAAGACTCTCTAAAGACATTGTCAACAGAGAGGAAACCGAAGTGACAGTGAAAGAAGCTATCTACACTGATAGCAAAGACCCAGAAACCATCAAACAATTAAATGAAATCGCCTCTGAAAAACTACTGCAGACCCTAAAACCTGAAACGACAGATATAAGCAACAAGAAACAAAAACCCAACAAACATAAAAAGGGCAAAACATGGTCATGGACAAAAAAGAGGGCGAACAAAAGAAGACTATATAAATATCACCAGTCTCTATATAACAAGAACAAATCAAAGCTGGCTTCCCTAATCCTTGATGGAACTGAAAATGAATCTTGCAAAATTGATATCAAGGAAATTTATAATACCTACAAAAAGAAATGGGAAGAACACACAGCATTTTCAGACCTAAATAACTTCATATCAAAAGGGAGAGCCGACAATGAAGTCTTTGAGTCCCTGATCAGCGAAGATGAAGTTCAAGAAAATGTAAGAGCAATAAAAAAGACCTCTGCACCAGGTCCCGACAACATAGACTGGCACGTCATCCAAGACCTGGAAGGTGATGGAGTGACGCTATTCCAGCTGTTTAACCTATGGCTAATCACAGGGCACATTCGTAAAAAACTGAAACAGTGCAATACAATCTTAATACCGAAGACCTCGGACGAGAAGAGTCTAGAAGATATTGGAAACTAGAGACCCATCACCATCGGGTCAATGCTCCTCAGACTCTTCTCTAGAATAATCACAAAACGCCTCGAAAGAGCTTGCCCAATAAACCAAAGACAGCGAGGCTTCATCGAAGCTTCTGGCTGCTCAGAAAACCTAACAACCCTACAGTATATACTGGAAAATGCCAAGAAATCACGCAAACAAATTGCAGTGGTGTTTATTGATATCGCTAAAGTATTTGACTCTGTGTCTCATGATCACATCTTCCAAGTATTGAGACAAAAAGAACTGGATAACCACATAACAGATCAAATAGAAGATTCATATCAAGACTGTAAAACCACTATAAAAACCGAAAACCAGTCCTCACAAGAAATCTCCATTAAAGTCGGAGTTAAGCAAGGCGATCCCATGTCACCCATACTATTCAACCTTGCAATGGATCCCTTGATCAATGCCTTGGAGGAACTCGGATGCGGCTTCAAAACCGCAGCTGGAAAAATCTCAACGCTGGCATTTGCAGACCTGGTCCTGCTGAGCGACAGCTGGGAGGAGATGAAAAGAAACATCAGCACCCTTGAAGAATTCTGCGTACAGACAGGTCTGATGGTTCAAGTCAAAAAATGCCACGGGTTCCTGATTTCACCCACCAAGGACTCATATGTCATTAACAACTGCGAGGACTGGTCAATAAATGGCAACAAGCTCCATATGATAGCTCTTACTGAGTCCGAAAAATACCTGGGACTTAAAATTAACCCGTGGTCAACAACAAAACAACCAGAAGCTTCGAATTTAATCCAAACATGGATTCATAAAATTGATAAAGTGCCTCTGAAACCTTCACAGAAGGTAACTATCCTCAGTATCCACACAATCACCAGACTGATTTATCAAATGGACTATGCGTATACTAATCAAACAACCCTACAGGCCCTCGATGGTATCATAAGAAAAGCAGTCAAAAGCTGGCTGCGTCTCCCCGAGTCCACATGCAATGGACTAATCTACTCCAGCACAAGAGATGGGGGACTGGGCATAATCAAGCTAGCCAGCCTGATACCATCAATTCAAATCAGAAGACTGCAACGCATGGCAGTGTCATCAGACTCCACTATCAGATCGCTAATGCAAACCAATGAAATACAAGAAAAATTCCAGAAACTGTGGATCCAAGCTGGAGGTGAAGAAGATCAGACCCCACAGTTATCTGACCCTTCAACCTTAACAATTCCAACAGATTAAATAACATACCTAGATGGTTGGGAATCCAAAAACAAACAAAAACCGAAATACAAAACACCCTGCAACTGGTGTAAAGACGAATTTGAAAACTGGACAAAACGACCAGTCCAAAGAGTGGGGATCAACAACTTCCAAGATGACCCTGACAGCAATTCCTGGCTATCTCACCATATGGGTTTCAGAGAGAGGCACTTCATTGCAGCCCTTCAACTACGAGCCAACGTATACCCCACCAGAGAATGCCTAAATACAGGCCAGAGAGGGCTCCCAACACTCTGCCGTAAATGCCAAGAGGTAACTGAACCCTGCTCCCGCATACTCAGACAATGTCCAAGTGTACAAAACACAAGGATTAAAAGGCACAACAAAATATGTGACATCCTAGCCGAAGAAGCTAAGAAGCATGATTGGGAGATCAGAAAAGAGCCACATTTCTGGCTCCAAGACACTAATGAGTTGAGGAAGACACTAATGAGTTGAGTTGGGTAAGGAGTGGAGACTTAGTGACCTTAACCTCCATGTGGTCCTGCTGGTAACTCCACTGCTCTGCTTGAGTACATGGAGGCCAAATGAGGTCTAAATGATCTCACCCCTCCTGTGGGCCCTCCAACCCACTAGGTAGTACCCATGGCAAAACCTCAAAATGGAGAGTAATGTTAATGATGAACCATACCAGATGGCATGTCGCCCAGGCAAATAAGGTGCCCTGGAAGGACTTCGGGTTGGGTCCTGTTCCAGTAAATCCTTACAAGACCCCAGTAGTTAAGAGTTATCAGCAGGCTCTCCGGAAGAGAGTGATCCGGGCTGGACTATAAAGAAAACACGCTCCTGGCTGGGTTTAAACAGTACCTTATCCAGGACCTGGGTGTGGTAATCTGCTCTCAGGAGGTAGGTATTTAAAACTGGGCAGAGACTCACAAAGTACATATTTTAAGTCATTAGCACAGAATTCACCCATCTGAGATTGTGCCAGCCCTAAAAATAAACCCCTTAAAACTTTTTTTTACATCGACGTTTCCAGATTCCTATTTTTTATGGATCAGTCTGAAGCATCCTTGATGTTTGTGAAGGACGTTCCCAAAAGGAGCAATTTTTTTACCAACTGAGGATGACTGGATTGTCTCACCAAACCATTGCTAACTACATCAAAAATTTCAACCGGTTCCTGTGCTACATCCTGAATGCCACCAACCTAAGACAGGAGGATCCCAGCCTGGCTAACGTCATCATCATCTTCCAGAGCATCCAAACGGACATTCAGCAAAAAAACAGCAAGGATGTGTCACAGGAAGTCATCAGAAAGAGGTATTTTCCATTTAGTTTCCATTTGGAACTCTGATTCCAGTTGGTTTCCGGTTCTGGTACATGATGGGAATTGATGTTGATGGTACTACTCCTTCTGCCACAGATACAGACAGCTGCAGAGTCCTGGGCCAAGCGCCAGTGACTGCTGGAAGGTGGTGAGGGCTTCAAAGAAAGATGTGGAGCGAAACTGGAGAAGACGCACACCTCTGAAGACATCACCATGCCTGAGCAGCTTCTTGTGCTGTATTACCTGCAGGCCATTCTCCAGCTGAAGTACCTGCATCACCTAGGGGTGATAAAGAATATGACAGTAAGAATGACAGTCTTGCATATTTCAATTGTTTGGTCAAATTCTAACAATGACACAATGATCTGACGTTTATAAAGAGACAGAATGACAGTGCTGGTCAGGGCTCATCACTGTTATTTAGGTGGCGCTCCTGTTACTTAGAGCCTTTACAGGGAGACTGGACTGGAGGGAGGGGTGAGGGAGAAGATGCTCTCAGCTCTGTGGTCTGTCAAGCAGATTGAACGCACTGGAGAGCGGAAGTGTGAGAGTGGAATTTGATCTCCACCCCAACTTCTCTTAAGTAACTCCATATGGAACAAGAGTTAATGAATGGCAAACATCAGGTTCGAACAGCCTCAGCAGCACTAAATCGTAATGATTCTTGATGACACCTCCTCATGATATATGTAAGCCCCTTCTCTCCTTCACATTCATCTTTTGCACCTCTCTTCCACACTATCCCCTACTTGTGAGTCCTCATTGGGATCCCAGCTACCTTAGCACCCAGCCAAGTGGGTCAGACACCAGCCAGGCTGCCAGGAGGGCATTTGAGACGGCCACAAAGAGGCTCACAGATGCACAGGAGAGCATCATGGCGGATTATCTGGCCCACTAAGATGGTACTGCAGAGAAACACTAGAGGATGCTGACACATGACAACATCTGCTCAGCCATTGAAGTCATCGAAGGTGTTGCAGAGGTGGGAGTTCAGTAAGTGTCACCATGTTCTGAATAAATGACAAAATATTCATGTGTCAAAAACAGCAATTACTTCATGCTTTTGAAACATCAAGAGAGCAATCGCCACTCAGTGCTGCAGGATGCACATCTGCTGTGTAACTGGAAGAGAAAACACCACTTTCAGTTCTTTTCAGCCTACGTGTTACAGAGATTATTGTGATCTAATATTCGATATTACATCAGATCAACACCAACATCCGCTGTGGCAGCTGCAGGATCTGGAAATCCGAAGATGGATGATGCCACAGCCTTCCAGGAGCTGACATGGGAGTTTCCAGTGTCGTTAGATGGGCAGCTTCCCAGAAAGAAAGAGCGCCTGAGACTGACTGGAAGTCATGACCGACACTGTTACGACAGGTGGAGATCAGATCAGAGGAAGATGAGACTGCAGAACATTATTGGTAAGTTTACATATCAATTATTTTCACAGAGAAACAGACAAAGTGAATTTGGAATCAATTCTGAGGGTTTCTGTTCTGGTTTTCATTCCAGACTATTACTCTAGACGGTTACCAACAGAAGGCCAGGTGACCCGCTATTTTCAAAACATGGGCTAGACTGCAAATATACCAACAGCGTCTGAAGTGCTTGAGAAGTGGAAGCCCAACACAGATGCACAACCAAATGAAAGGCAAATTAAAAAGATGGAAAGCGTCAAACCTGGAGAGGCCTGAGTATCACTGACGATCCAGTGAAGGGGAAGAAGGTTGTGACTTCCACGCGTTTCCAGAAAGGAGAGGTGGTGTGTCAAAGGAGAGGTCATCGCAAAGACAGCTGCAGAAGCCCTAAAGGCACAGATGGCAGAGGGAGAGATGAGATGTCTGTTCTTTTTTGATGGACCTACACAAAAAATGTGCATTAATGCATGCAAAGAACATTGCACCTGTCACACGGATAAGGAGACTATCGGAAGGCAAATAAATTTCTCTGAGAAAAAAGACAACATCAGGGCTGTTAGAGAGTCATTCATAATCAACGGACAGCCCGTCATGACAATTGTGTTTATAGTGAAGAGGGACATTGCTGAGGGAGAAGAGCTCCTCTTTGATTACAGAGTTTCAAGGAAATCATTTCAGGGTGAAGGACAGTCTCTGGAGTGGTTGGATAACTGACCAGTTCCAGAAAATACTTTGAACATACCTGTATATGTTGAACATATTTTCTTTTAACTATTAAAGATACTATCTTCTTGTGACTTGAAATCCATCTCAGTATTGCTTGTGTGATTGTTTTGAAGATGACATGTCTCGTTCTCCAACAGCTAGGACACCAGGAGGGGATAAGAGACAGTAGAAAAGTAGATAAATTAAGCTCAGAAAAGCATAGAGGCTGATTAGCCACCCCACTCAAATATTCCCAAGACAAAACAATACGCGACATCTGCCCAGCTCTTGTTCTTATTGAATGTATTGGAATTAAGAGGTCTAATTGTCACCACTTTTGAAAAACTGTTGACTTTATCTGAATGTTTCAAATGAGCGATCACTCCACTTAAAACAAAGTTTTCAAATTACTTCATGATCAGTGGAGCAATGCAAAGAATCTTTTTCAGTGTAAGACATCTGCTTTTGGGTCAGTTTAAATTGAACAAACTCTCAAATCATTTTGAGATGATGTGTTACAGTAATTATTGATTTGTGAATTTATTGTTTACAGACAAAGGCGATATTCATTGTCAGAAGATGGATGATGGCCCAGCATTCCCAGAACAGACACTGGAGTTTCCAGCAACATTAGACGGGCAACCGCTTGGGAAGAGACATCAACTGAGACTGACTGGACTTCATGAACGACACCAAGAACAGAGCCTTCAAGATGAGTCTAGATAACAATTCCTTAATCCTTTTAGTGAAGTTTTCTGAAGAGGTTAAGGACTAAATAATTTTTCAGCTATTTTATAAGATAATTAAGTTTGATTAAAAACATCAGAGGTTTATCTTTAAAAGAATGTTTAAAAATGTAAGTTGTCTCTTAAACAAAGGCCACTGTTTGTCCACTGGAACAAGCGTCTCCAGATAATCAGTTAAGCAACCTAAAACAATTGATAATTGTAAATATGACAAGATTGTCGTGATGTAAAAGCTATAGTAAAGTGTAAAGTATAGATCTGTTGAATTCTTTTGTTTTTGTCTTCAACACCATTATATGCAGATGTTATCATTTATGTTACCTTTTTGTAGCAGCCACCTGCCAGTCAAGATGCCAGGAGGTACATGATATGACCCACAAGTACTTAATGATGCAGAGAAGAGCATATGGGAAAAAGAAAACAAGACATTTATCTGTTAACACATCCAGAAGTCAGAAGATGGGTGATGGGACAGAATTTCAAGACCAGACACTAAAGGTTAAATTGAAGTTTTAGAAGTGATTCTTTGTGTTTTGCTTTAACACAATAATATGCTGACATGATTAATTTTTACATACTGCCTGATATTCTTTACAGTCCAGGGTTCCCAGGAGTACACACAGCACAGCCAAAATGTGGCTAGCTGAAGTACAGCAGACTATAGGGGAAGAACTCATTAATTGCCCACATTAATGTTTCTGCTCTGAAAAGCACTGGATAAAGGTATGTCACAGCCTGCTGTTCAGCTGCTGATTTTGTGCAAAACACTGCAAATGAAAGATTGAAATGTCAGCATTCTATGAATTTCAGACATGAGTATGTATAAGATTTGCATGCTAGATTTGAGTATGCTAGATTTGCAACACATGTTTTAATAACTGAAAAATTGTAATATCGCATAGTTTGCTTTGGTTTCCTCCAGGGGCTCTGGTTTCTACCCATCAGTCCGAAGATATATTAGTGGGTGGTTAAATGGATTCTGGTCAAATTGGCCCTAGGTGTAAGTGTATCTGTCTGTATTTGCATCTGGCATCCTTTATGTTTTAGTTTAGTAACAGTAACAGCTAAACTAAACGTAACAGCATGTCAGCAGAAGGAAAGTGAGGATGTTTCAGATTTTACAGAAAGGTTTATAACTTTATAGATAGTATACTTGGGGTTAGCCGATGAAAAGGAAGTGAATGAAGATACTTCCACAGTAATGAAACTAATTTACTTGAGTGGGTTAAAACCTGATGTTGCCAAGAATGTACAACTATTTGATTTGATTTAGTAACTTGCGAAGCATGTATGCAAAAGTGTGAGAGCTGCAAATGGAAAGTAAAAAGACTCCCAAGCAGGAGAAAAAGGAGCCGCCGCTTTGTTGCAATTCTAGTGCGATCCCAAAATTATACCCAGATATAAGATCCCTTCAAGGAAATAATGAGGATTGGGATAAATATCCTGATTGAACATATCCAGATGGGGGTGTGTTAACTAGCCCTGGGGGAAAGGGGGACAAAACACCAAGATAAAACTACTGTGAAAAAAACAGGGCATTTTTGGAGAGATTTTTGTAAGAAAGAGGCCTGAGTTCACAGTTAAAGAACATGTCAGAAACTGAAACGAGAGCCTTGCGTGAAATAATAGATTTAAACTAGGAAACCCCTTTGTAGCCTCCCTAAATTTATCTCAGGATTTAAATAAAAGAGTAATAATCTTACAGTGTACAGTAAATGGTGTCCAGGTTCCTGTAACGAAACCCAGATGAGGTATGAGGATCCTATGCAAACGCAAGAGCGGGTAGATATCGAAACAGGCGTATAATCCGAAACATTAGGCGAGCTCGTGGTCGACAGGCAAAAGGTTATTCCAAAACCGGAAGATACAGAGACAGGTGTATAATCCAAAACAGCAGGCGATGTTCAAAGTCGTTCAAAGATGTTCAAAAGAAGGGCGAAAGGGAGGTTCGGAAGCCGGGAGAAGTATCGCAAATGAGGTACAGCTCTCTAGGAGAAGACTCAATACCGAGCAGCGGGAAGCGGGTTTGGATGGTTTAAATAGCGCTGCGCATGGTAGAGCGTGTGCTGATGGGTTAACACGTGCGGCGGCGCTTGTTATTATTAACCCGCTGCTGGTACTGGTTAGTTCTCTTGTGGGTTGATCTCCACTGGCTGGCGGTTGTGACGGTTACCCTATTAAGGGGACACAGGAGCACAGTTGTCCCGTTTATTGACTATAACAGCAAAAAGATGCAATATAAAGTTTTCTAACAGGTGGAAGGAGGCTACAGGAGTGAGGGAGGGTTGTGTTCAAAGGAGATACAAGCTGTCTGTCACGCCCCACACTCTACCTCGGAAACGCCGTTCTGTCCCTGTCACATTCCACACCCTCCCTCGCAAACGACGTTACATTCCCGGAACCTCTGCTTCACAATCTCATCCCTGATTGAACCCATCACATTCTCACATGCATCAGATTCCTCAAATTCTCACTCCCTAACCAATCATCCAATCACACCCCTTTCCTTTCAGTATTTAAACTCCCCTCACACACCTTCCCATGCTCATTATTGAGAAGCCTCTCGTAGTATTCTCCAGTGCGTGTTTCCTACCTTTTTGACTGATCTCCTGTTAGGAATCTTCTGCTTTCGCCTCTTGACCTCACCTTCTGGATTTCGACCCTTGGATTGTTTTGGATATCTTTCATTGCCGGACCCTTAGCCTCCCTTATTGACCTTGCCTCCTGGATTTTGACTTTTGGATTGTTTTTGCATATTTCTCGTTACCGGACCCTCTGCCTCCCTTATCGACCCAGCCTTTGGATTTCGTCTTTCGGATCATCCCTTTGCTACTCTGCGTTCTGTGGGATTCCAGTCACGCATAAGGATCCTCCTATTCTACCTATAGGTTCCCTGACACTGTCACAATATGCTTGGGAAAAGATGTAGAGTTTACGTGGGTGGGGAACACACCAGGCCTATTGCTATACAAGATCCTCACAGGAGTGATCCCCTTTGATAGAGGTGATCATTTACAGTAGTTTTATTGGCATGGGTAAATAGTTCTGCTTTTTGTCTGAATGTACCTCAAATGTATTAGAATGGAACTAACCGTATGCTCCCCACTATAATCACAGTTTTAGGCCATCCTCTATTAAGGTGAGAATGACTATGTAGTACTTACATACCAGACAATTTTGAACACATCACGGACTTAGCACAGTGCATCCATGATGAAGGACAAAAATATCACAACTATAATCCTGATGAATAGGGAGGGGGAAAGTGGCTGCAGTCTGTGTTTAGAGCCTGGGGAGGATCACTGGTACAATATTTCTTTATTGGCCTAATACTACTAATCATTTTTATTTTATGTATTCACTGTCTTAAAGCTGTATGCACAAAGGTAACTAGCTCTGTTAGCTAGTCTCATTGTTTAGAACATAGTGGTGTGAAAACAAATATGTGTTGAGGAGGGAGGAGGGACTGAAGGAATGTTATAAAATTTATAAAAGCTAAAAAAAACTGCTTGTCTTTCAGCTTCATCAGGTCAGTGGAAAAATACAGCTCATGTGTTAAATGTAGTAAAAAGGGAAATCAAATGTCTTGTTTTGCGAATGTAAGCAATAACGAAAGTCTTAATAAGGAGTTGTTTTTCTGTACCTGATCTTGACTAAAAAACTAATGGTTCATTTTAGGGATTAGGTAATGTATGTTAAAGGTAGGAAGTTTGTCTGTCACTGTGTATAAAAAGCACTGAGCAACGTCTTTCGGAAAGACTAGCTTTTGCAAGCAGCTCTCCCGTGTGCATACGAATAAATAGCTCTTCTTTCACCAACATCATAATTCTGTCAATTTTAGGGAGTGCAGGGCTGATGCTGAGCTGAACTGTGGCATTAATGGGCATTAAATGGAAGATCTTAGTCTCTTCTTTGACATGCATTGGATTGGAGACAAGATCTCTAGTACCACGATACTGAACACCAGAACCCCCAAGGCCTATGTACTCAGCCCACTCCTGTTCACGCTGATGACTCATGACTGCACTGCTAAGCACACTGCAAATTACATCATCAAGTTTGCTGATGACAAGAAAGTGGTGGGCCTAATTAGTAACAACGATGAGGCATCATACAGAAAGGAGGTGGAGCAGCTAGCGGACTGGTGCTTCAACAACAATCTGTCTCTGAATGTCGATAAGACAAAAGAGATGATAATTAACTGCAGGAAGGCCCGCCCTAATCACTCCCCACTGCACATTAATGGCTCCCCTGTGGAGACAGCTAGAAGTACTACAGCATCAACAACATCTCCACTTCCTGTAGTGAAGAGAAGGTCAAACCTTCCCCCCCATACTATTGAGGGATCAAACATTTATTCCACTAGTTTGCTTTTACTGTGTAAATAATGTACTTACATCATTTACTAACTATCCTGCCAGAATAATGGAAAATGACTAACTGCAATTTAAGTGTGAGCTGGCTACGTGCCTGGAACGTGAAGAGCAGAGTCAACTTCGGGCAGCCTGACCAGAACTGAGAGTTCCTGATATCTCCTTAAGTCATGATTAACAAATTCTAGAAGTCAATAATGTCTGCTTTAATAATAATTAAAGGAACCAAAGAATATTCTTACAATTCTTATAGTTTATCACGTACCAAGGCACAGCCTTGGCTTTACACCATATATGGCATGGAACTGTACTGAAACTGTCTGGGTTATCTGTGGTCGGTTATCTGTTTGTGATTTTTTTTAAACATGTCCTTTTGTATCAATAAGTAGAGTCATGGCTTCATCGGCTTTGGCTTCCATATGCAAACGTAATAATGGTAATGCCTGCTTCATACAATCCCTGGATTGTGTCTCCTTTGTTGGAGGCAACAAAACACGCTTCTCTGTTCAATCTAAAAACTTTATCCATATTCTGTCTCCCCAAAGTGAATAGTGTTTTAAAAAATTCATCCACTTTCAGAATTTGACAGAAATGTTCACAACTCATCAAAACACGCTTCTCTGTTCGATCTAACAATTATATGCATATTCTGTCTAAAGTGTAAAGTCTAAAGTGTGGTCGACAGGTCTTTTAAGAAATGACAAATTCTGGATCATGTCAAAGGAGCAGGAAAAGTGGATTTAGTGAAGTGTTTGCAGTGATCCTGTGGCTCTGCCCTCAATACTATGTGATTGATATATTTTATGTCATGTGTGGGTATTTGTCCCTGGTATTAATCACAGGCAATCTCAACAGAATAGAGTTCCATACTACAGAGTGCTTCAGAGTTCCATACTGCCTAAACATAAGCAGCTCTTGCTTAGTAGATTATATCGTAGCACAAAGATAACAGCGAAACCACACTACAGCATAACTGTTTCACTTTTTCATTTAGAATAAAAAAAAAGTTCTTTAAAATTCAATGCATTTGTATTCCTTTTACCTTTCTGTTTTGCCTTTTCTAACTTGTAAGGACAATATCTCCACCTTGTTAGTAATGTCTTGAGGGAAAATTTTTATTTCAATTATCTATTTGATTATTTTTTTTATTTGAATTGAGCATTTAGCAGTGCTATTTTTTTAATTGAAGGCCTCTACTGTACATAATGTGAGTTTATTTAACAAAATGAAACAAAATGAAAGGAATGCATTTTTATGAGGAAAACAATGTTGATATTACCGTGATAATCTTCCTTAGATCATGTATTGCATCATTAGGACAGTTTGTGGGCTTGAATTACAAAAATTTTCATGTGCTATGGTACAAGATAAACAAAAACATTTATTTTAATTACATTTGTTTTTTAAAACACATGTAAGAATTTATTTAATTAACATTAGTGAAATAAAAACATTTTAAAATATTACTTTTAGTATATTTACTCCTTAATGCACAATGCAATGATAAGTAGTGCACACATGCACAGGCGTGTCTCAACAGGCACAATACTCCATACTCCAGAGTGCTTCAGAGTTTCATACTGCCAAAACATAAGCAGCTATTGCATTGTAGAGCACATAATAGCACAAAGGTAACAGTGAAACCGCACTACAGCATTACTGTTTGCTTTTTCATTTAGAAATAAACACAGTATTTTTTAAAATTCAATGCATTTCTATTCCTTTTACTTTATCGCAGCTTTGCCATTCTTAACATGCGTGGACAATATCTCCACCTTGTGGTCATTTTTGGTAATGTCTTACTTTGAGGGTAGGGTTTTATTTCAATTCTCTAATCATAGTAATGTAATTTTCTTTAAAAAAATGAAACAAAATGAAAGGAATACATTTTCATAAGGAAACCAATACTGATATTCCCATGATAATCTCCCTTAGTTCCTGTATTGCATTAAAACACTTTGTGGGCTTGAGCTACAACGATTTTTCTCTTCTGTGATACAAGATAAATAAAAACAAAAGAATTTATTTTAATTAATTTTGTTTTATAAGCAAAAAAAAACATTGAAAAACAATAGAAACAGGAAGTAAATAGGCTACACAACAAGACACACCAGAAAGACATGAATAATCACAGGGAACTAGGAACAGGACAGAAGTAGAGCACCCTCTAGGTGTACTGGGCGTGACAGTTGCATAATGCAATGAACAAAGCATTGCTTACAGGCCACTGAGACAGAGCACTATGCTTTTTTACAAATACCTATGCTTGCTGCAAAAATTACAGTTTTGTTATTAGAGCTTACATTTTGGCTGCAGATCTGCAGTAGGACCTACAGGTGATTTAAGAAATGACAAATTCTGGATCATGTCAAAGGAGCAGAAAAAGTATAATCAGTGAAGTCTTGGCAGTTGTCCTGTATCTCCAGCTTCAACACAGTGATATATATATGCTCCTGTGATTTATTGGTTCATTTATCGCCAGACGGGCCAGAGATAGTGTTGTGAAGTACATCAACCCACAGGAGCACAAGGGTAGACCCACAGCACTGTTTCTCCATATACAGGTGTGTATACATATACATGTGTGTAGCAATAACATTGCAGCAGGAGTGACATTGATTTAGAGCTCGCATTAATGGGATGTTGGTATGGTGTGCACTGAAGGCCATCAGAGCTCAGCATATCAAAGACCGGGTTCTAAGTCAAGCTGTTGCATCACAGAATCACTTCTAAACCTTACCTCCAGTATATTTAGTGCTTAAATGTCCATGCAATGAGGATAGTACTGCTTACAGGTCTCTAAGATGGTGCGCTGTCCCCGTTGACAGACATGTATGCCTGCTGCAACACTTATCCTATTTTTCTGATCATGTCAAAGGAGTAGGAAAAGTGTAATCAGTGAAATGTTGGCAGTTGTCCTGTATCTCCAGCTTCAACAAAGTGATGACTAAAGTTGCTGGGGTTTATAAGATGTTTATAAAATGTATAATGTATGTATATGTTTATAAAATGTACATTAAGGCAATGGCAGATATAAACAGACAGTGTTACAATCCCTGCCTCTCGGCAACGAAAGAGGCAGAAGAAGGCGTAGCCTTAGTTCATTAGTCCACCTATCAGTGTATGCTTTCACCACCACACCTCCGTCTCATCTGGTATTTAAGCATTAGTCTTTCCCTACCCCCTCGCTCAGTATTGGTTTCCCTTTCGAGCTACTTAGTTGCGCTACGCCTTCTACCTCCTCGTACTGTTCTGGTTCCGACTTTGGTTTATCCCCTTTTACTACGTCTTTTGGATTACGGCTCGGCTTCGGTTGCTTTCTCCTAGTTTGGTTCTCTGGCTTCCCCTGGACTCTCGGCTCTCTCCTTCGTCTACGGTTTTGGATTACGGTCTGGCTTTGGCTACTCTCTCCCTGTTTGGATCACTGGCTTCCCCTGGACTCTTGGCTCTCTCCTTCGGCTATGGTATTTGGATCACGACTTGTCTCTATCGGCTCCTGCAAGTGGGTTCACTACTTGGTTTCGGTTTCACTGGCCGAATCCGTAACAGACAGGAGAACAAAGGGCCCAATGACTATTTTGGTTCAAAACTTTTTTGGAAAAAAAAAAATTCCTGTCGTCAACCCCAATATGGACAGACATACTAATGGGCAGATTTCAGCAATACCAAAAAATGGACAGACTACATCAATTTCTGAGGTAAAGTTCAAAATGAATGTGTGTAAAGGTTAGGGACCCTTTACAAAGCACATGAAAGGGAATTTTGCGATCATTAAGACTGAATTTGTCTAGAATAAGTAAGTCTCCTGCCCTTGTGGAAGAGGAGGAATGGAACAAGAAAAGAAAATTGCACAACATCTCAGGCATTCATTCCAAAAATCCCCCATCAAGACAATCAAACATTTTTAGTCTAAATGATAAATGCAAAATTTATGGTCATCCAAATGATCACAAGCCACCTATCATTAAATTCTAAAAAACAAGTTAAAAAAAAAAGCCCTAAACAAGTGCTGGTTTAATTTTGTCATGTAGTGTGTTGCTAATATGAATGCAATACAGACCAAAAGAAACATGGAATTCTATTCTAAAGGTTTTAAGATTATGCCTGACTGTTTACTGAATTTGGTCAAACCTGCTCTGCTTTTCAAAGCCACTGCTAGATGAGATATGCGAAGTGATATCTTCAATAGATTTCACGAGAGAAATTGACCCAGCAGATTTAATAATTCCCCTTATGTCCTGCGTTGTTTGTGGCCAAGTAAACAGTACCTTTATTACTTCCCATGTAGACGTTTGCTAGAATTGTAGTTTCTTGCATACCGAATACGAATAAGTCAGTCATTTTTTGGTTGCACAGATAGCTGATTTTTTCATGAGTTTATCAACCCTCATACACAAGTCTTTGCTAGAGAACATAGTGACACAGAATTGCTCAAAGTGTAAGTAAACAGTGGTCTGGAAGCAACGATTGGCTGGTACTTTCATGCATTGGACAGAAATTTAGAATTAAAGCATCACAACACAGCCAAAACATAGCATAGACTAAACTAATGTTGTGTTTGTTTTCTAGAAAGAAAGGAGGCATCAGACAGAGACATATGTTGATCAAACAATGTACTCACGGTTGAGAATGCCAATACTCATGAAACACAAAAAAACCTGGAGCCACTGAACAGTTACATATCAGCTCTACTGCATAGTAAAGAGGCACTGAAAGAGTCTTTGAATAGCTTGCAATCAGTGACAAAGAAACGGACAGCGTTACCTGTAACAATACACAAGACTTTCAAGACCCTTCTGGGATCTAAAGCTATTCAGATTTCCAAAAATACCAGTAGATGCTGAACCAGGTAAAATCGACATAGAATCTAATATTAGAGAATTTCTCGCAAAACATCTATGATCCAAAATTGGACTCCCAAGCCGTGAACTCCCGGAGGTTTTCTTGCAGTTAAATGAGGTTTTTCCTCTCCCCTGTGCTGTGTAAAATTTGTGTGTCCAAAGGATAATAGGCCAGATAGCTGAAGCAGCATTTGAATGCTTTCTGAGTAGTTCTACACTCAAAATAATAAAAGCTGATCTGATTTAAGAGACAATCTGTAGTGTTTTGATACAGAACACCTGCAAGGCATCTTCACTTCCCAGTCTATCGGAATGCATGGGGGGAATCAATTATCAACTGGTACTTGGGTAACATGAGAGCCATCGTTTCCACATTACAGGATCAAATCATAAAGGCTCCATACCATGTCTGTGGCAGAGCCACCTTCCCAGGAAAGACACATCACCATTGAAGGTCTATTCAATATTTTGGCTGTTTCAATACACTCCAATAAAGTTAATAAAGCAGAAGACCAAAGTTTGATAATATGTCTTACATTTACACTCCCAAACAATTATCCCATAGACAGTAAGGAAAAAAGTGTGAAATTGACACTTTATTTCAAACCAGAAAGGATGATCCACTGGTGAAGTGTTAACAATGCCCACATTGCGATAACATGCCCTTTGAGAAAAATCTCGTATCGGCCGCTAAAAGGCCCCTATAAACCCCAGCAACGTTGGCAAAGGACGCTCATCTGGCAAAACCATGGTTATATACTATTAGCTGGGGGTCTGTAGAACAGATCTGAGTCACTTTTGGAGAGGGACAAATTTTGGTTTGGTTGGGAGGGGAATGAGACCACTGCCTGTCCATCACTTCATGGTCCCAGTCTGGGAACAGCAGGTGGTCTTATCAACCCCAGCAATTTTGACAGAGACACTTACATGACAAAAACAAGGTGATTTTTTATTAGCTGAGGGTTTGTAGAATAGATTTGAGGTATTTTTGAAGTGGCACAATGTTTTTTTGGCTGGGAGGGGAGTGATACCACTCCCTGCCCATCGCTGCACGGTCCCAGTCTGGGAATAGGAGGTGCTCTACAAACCCCAGCAGTTTTGACGGAGACATTTATCTGACAAAACAGTGGTGATTTTCTATTAGCTGTGGGGCTGTAGAATAGATTTGACATATTTTTGAAGAGGCACAAATTTTGGTTTGGTCGGGAGGGGAATGAGACCACTCCCTGTCCATCACTGCACGGTCCCAGTCTGGGAATAGGAGGTGCTCTATAAACCCCAGCAGTTTTGACGGAGATGCTTATCTGAGAAAACCATGGTGATTTTCTATTAGCTGTGTGTCTATAGAATAGATTTGAACTACTTTTGGAGAGGCACATTTTTTTTTTGTCAGGAATGAGACTTCTTCCTGTCTAGCAGTGCACAACTCTGTGTCAATTTGCAAGGAGGAAGTGATATAAAAACACCAATAAGATTGCAAGAAAGTAAAAAATTAATGAAGAACGGCAATTTCCTACCTGAGGGTCTATTTATCATATTCCACCTAGTTTTGAGGATGTACAAATTGTTGTTGTGCTATAAATGTGACATTAATTGGTCCAGGGTTATTTTTTATGAGGCAGGTTTTAGGGGACTTTTATTTTGAAAGGTGCTGCCAAGCCAGCGTCGCCTAATGTAGCTTCCTGCTACTGAAACCGGGTGCGAGCTGCACGATTTGACTGATTCTCATTTCAATCTGAACCATCCTCACACGGGGCACCAATAAATGTAGGGGTTTTGTGAATTTACTGGGACAATTTATTAATTGTAGCAGCAATCACGAGGTGGTTCGTTACGGCTTTTAGAAAATCAATCGATCAGCGACGCACACACACACGGATTCAATCAACGAGATACATTTATTAATACATAACCTGTGCATAAAACATAACAATCTGCCTGGATACAGCTGGCAGATCTTACTGTGAGGGCTATCAAAGTGCAAGGTATATAATAAGGAAGAGATGCAAAACACAAAGAGATACACAAAATATACTTTAGTATACCGTTCGGCTATACTATCGTTAATCAGTCTACATTAGCTACTCAAAAGTAAATACATTACTTATATGAATTGAATTGATACCAACTTGTGTTGAGGTAACAATTGAATATGGATATGGATTCGTATTTCCCAGCACGGGCACCAAGACCAGCTAGCGGCTGCGGCGTTCAACAGGCGTCGTCTGGCTCCTGGCCAACCAGTCGGGGTGCAGCTCGGAGTCGGACGAATTAGGACCGGGTAAAGTTAGCTTGAAGTTCGAAAACGATTTTGGCACACCTGTAGCGTTTACACGAAACCTCTTAAGAGTTGCGAGAATACTTCCTTTGTGTATAAAATAAATTGTGAATGCTTTCTCAGCCTTTACTTTGTCGTTTTTATGACATTTTTTTGACCAAGCACGAATATTCTTTTGTCCATATCTTCACAATGGAAGCACAGAACGCCTTCAAACCAAACGCATTTTAAAGACCACGACTTGTGGATATTTCCACAGCCTCTACATCAAACTATCAGTGAGCTAATTATCTTTTTTTAAACCTCCGGTTTTTCATCGATGCATAATTACGCACTAACTAGAACCCGGGGGACCGCTGTGTTCACAAGTTCACAACGCGAGAAATACTGTTCAATACGGTTTCGTGCGAAAAACCCGTATATGACCATAGGAAGCAGAACAGCGCAGTCTCCAATTACCCAGACTGTAAGCACGGGAATAAAGCTTTGTTTGATTTCTGAAACCCTTCCTTTACGTCCTGTTTTCATTCAGGTAAGGGTCAACTATATTCACAATACTACTGGCAGCAGGAAGATTAAAATATTCTTTACTCAGCAGCTTATTAAAAACAGCTCCCATGATGTTCAAACCGACTTTTTACACAGAACACTGACTCAGCTTTGTGTTCTGAATCTCTTTTTGTCGTGCTTTTATTTAATGTGGCACAATGCACTGGGATAGGGGTATTCTGTTCACAAACCAATAGCATTTAAACCACAGCACCCACAATGCTGCAAGTAAGTGTTTTGCACACTAAGCAGGTCCTCTGACTTTTCCCAGCTTTGTTTTGGGTTGTGGAACCTTTATTTTTTTATGATTTTTTAAGATAACACTACAGGTAACACACTGGGATAGGTGGGTCTTCTTCATGACTCAATAGTATTTCAGGCACAACAGCCACACTGCTGAAACCAAGTGTTTTACACACCAGACAGCCCCCCTAACCCTATACAACCTTGCTGTGGCTGTGGCCACTTTATTTATTTTTAAATGATTTGTGAAGATAACACTACAGGTAACACACTGGGATAGGTGGGTCTTCTTCATGGCTCAATAGCATTTCAGGCACAACAGCCACACTGCTGAAACCAAGTGTTTTACACACCAGACAGCCCCCCTAACCTCATACAACCTTGCTGTGGCTGTGGCCCCTTTCTTTCTTTTTTAATGATTTTGTGAAGATAACACTACAGGTAATACACTGGGATAGGTGGGTCGTCTTCATGGCTCAATAACATTTCAAATACAACAGCCACACTGCTGAAACCAAGTGTTTTACACACCAGACCACCCCCCTAACCTTATACAACCTTGCTGTGGCTGTGGCCCCTTTATTTATTTATTTTTTTATGATTTTTTCAATATGGCACTATTAGACAGGCAGTACATGGGGATAGGGGGGTGCTATTCATGAGTCAATAGCTGTTCAAGCACAACAGCCACAGTGCTGCAACCAGGTGTTTTACACACCAGACAGCTCCCCTAACCTTATAGAACCTTGCTTTGAGTTGTGGAACATTTCTTTATTTTTTATGATTTTATGACTGTAATCAAGTGTTGTGCTCACTAGGCAGGCCTCCTGACCTTTCACAGTCATGCTTCGTTGTGTGAAACTTTAATTCTCTTTTTAGGATTTTTTTAACATGGCAACTTCCACCGAGATGGGTGTGGGGTGTGGGGGTGCTCTTCAATAGCTTTTTCATCTATACACACAAACGGATGTAACCAAGACATTCAGAACCTGTCACGCAGGGGCTGACTGCTGAGGATAGGGATCCAATGCGGTGCCCTTGGTAGGGTTGGCGCGAGACGCAGGCGTAGTCGGAGTAAACAGGCAGGGGTCCGAGTCCGGGAAGGCGTAGTACAGGCGTAGGCACAGAATCGACAGGCGAAGGCGTAGTCGAGGGACTGGCAGGGGTCGGAGTCCGGGAAGGCGTAGAAGTTGCGCCTGTCTAATGGTGCCATATTTAAAAAATCATAAAAAAATAAATAAAGGGGCCATAGCCACAGCAAGGTTGTGTAAGGTTAGGGGGGCTGTCTGGTGTGTAAAACACTTGGTTTCAGCAGTGTGGCTGTTGTATTTGAAATGCTATTGAGCCATGAAGACTACCCACCTATCCCAGTGTATTACCTGTAGTGTTATCTTTAGAAAATCATTAAAAAATAAAGAAAGGGGCCACAGCCACAGCAAGGTTGTATAAGGTTAGGGGGGCGGTCTGGTGTGTAAAACACTTGGTTTCAGCAGTGTGGCTGTTGTGCCTGAAATGCTATTGAGTCATGAAGAAGACCCACCTATCCCAGTGTGTTACCTGTAGTGTTATCTTAAAAAATCATAAAAAAATAAAGGTTCCACAACCCAAAACAAAGCTGGGAAATGTCAGAGGACCTGCTTAGTGTGCAAAACACTTACATGCAGCATTGTGGGTGCTGTGGTTTATATGCTATTGGTTTGTGAACAGAATACCCCTATCCCACTGCATTGTGCCACATTAAATAAAAGCACGAGAAAAAGAGATTCAAAACACAAATCTGTGTCAGTGTTCTGTGTAAAAAGTCAGTCTGAACATCATGGGAGCTGTTTTTAATAAGCTGCTGAGTAAAGAATATTTTAATCTTCCTGCTGTTAGTAGTATTGTCAATATAGTTGACCCTTACCTGAATGAAAACAGGACGTAAAGGAAGGGTTTCAGAAATCAAACAAAGCTTTATTCCCGTGCTTATGTCTGGGTAATTGGAAACTGCGCTGTTCTGCTTCCTATGGTCATATACGGGTTATTCGCACGAAGCTGTATTGAACAGTATTTCTCGCGTTGTGAACGTGTGAACACAGCGGTCAACCGGTTTCCAGTTAGTGCGTTAGTGCGTAATTACGCATCGATGCGGAGGTTTAAAAAAAGATAATTAGCTCACTGATAGTTTGATGTAGAGGCTGTGGAAATATCCACAAGTCGTGGTCTTTAAAATGCATTTGGTTTGAAGGCGTTCTGTGCTTCCATTGTGAAGATATGGACAAAAGAATATTCGTGCTTGGTCAAAAAAATGTCATAAAAACGACAAAGTAAAGGCTGAGAAAGCATTCACAATGTATTTTATACACAAAGGAAGTATTCTCGCAACTCTAAGAGGTTTCGTGTAAACGCTACAGGCGTGCCAAAATCGTTTTCGAACTTCAAGCTAACTTTACCCCGGTGTCTCTCTCGGGGACCTACTAGTAGTCCGGCTGACTAGTAGAAAGTCTCTGTGCACAGAGGGTGACCGCGGGTCTGAGCAAGTCACTCTTCAGGGGGAAGAAACTTTGTGTAGCGCTGTTGCTGAATAAAAACGTATTCAACTTGTCGACATGAGTCCAAACGTACAGATGCAGCCATTCAAAACAAGCGGGCGATACCGCATTATTTTGCGGTGCGCTTGACGCGGTGTACCGCAAGTTACGGTATTAAAACTGTAAATTCTCACATAGTTCCGCATAATACCACGTGGTACCGCAAGTAAAATAATAGTATCCGGAATTTCCGCAAGGTGGAGCTAATAAAGCTCAACCTCTCATGTTTGAGCTGTCGCCATCAAAGTCTTTACCTTGAACTTGAACTTTATGAACTTGAACTTGAACTTTATTGCCATATGTAACCAGTACTGGTACAATGGAATTCTTACTTACAGAAAGTCTCTCGATTGTAAAACAAATGTAAAAAACAAAACAAAGTGCAAACAGTGCATCAAGACAATATACAAACAAACAATAGACAATGTGCAAGTAAACATGTAGACAGTTTGAATGTAATCAATACAGACGTGTAAACAATGACTGGAGATGTGCAATAGATAAGAAATCATAATGAGGTAGATGGTGATGGTGTAGGTGTGGTCCGAGGGGGATGGCTAAATGTGTTCGCCAGTCTCACTGCTTGTGGATAGAAGCTATTGAAGAATCTAGTGGTAAGTGTCTGTATGCTCTTATATCTCTTGCCTGAGGGCAGTGGGGTGAAGAGCTCATGCCCAGGGTGGTGACTGTCCTCTGTGATGGCCAGAATTCTACCACGGCAGCGGTCCTCATAGAGCTGTTTAATCTCGGTGAGACCGCAGCAGATGATCTTCTGGGCCATATTGACCATTCTCTGCAGTGCCTTTCTTTCTCGCGAAGAGTTGTTGCCATACCACACGGTGATCCCGTTGGTGAGGATGCTCTCGATGGTGCAGCGGTAGAAGTTCACCAACACATGTATTGGCATCCCTAATCGCTTGAGGCACCTCAAGAAATAAAGGCGCTGCTGAGCCTTCTTCATGATAGAGTCAGTGTTCACAGTCCAGGTTAGATCTTTAGAGATGTGAATTCCCAAGAACCTAAAGCTGGTGATTGTTTCCACTTCCGTTCCATCAATACTGAGTGGGCTGTGAGTGTATGGCCTGTGTCTCCGAAAGTCCACTATTAGCTCTTTCGTTTTCTTTATGTTCAAGTCCAGGTTATTGCTATGACATCACCTAAGCAGCTGTACGACTTCATCCCTGTAAGTGGACTCGTCATCATCACTGATCAGTCCTATTATAGTGGTGTCATCTGCAAACTTAATGATGCAGTTGTTGCTGTGTCTTGCTGTGCAGTCGTGAGTAAATAGGGAGTACAACCTTGGACTCAGACAGCAGCCTTGTGGGGTTCCAGTGCTCAGGGTGAGTGGTGTTGATGTTTTATTGCCTATTCGCACCACCTGTGGTCTCTCGATAAGAAAGTCCAGCAGCCAGTTGCAGACAGAGTTGCACAGACCTAATCCCCTGAGCTTTGTCACCAGTTGACTGGGTATGATGGAATTGAATGCTGAACTGTAGTCCACAAACAGCATTCTCACATACGAGTTCTTAGTGTCCAGGTGTTCCAAGGCTGTATGCAGAGCCAGGGAGACAGCATCATCCACTGATCTGTTGTTCTGGTAGGCGAACTGCAAGGGGTCCAGGGACTCTGTGATGGAGGAGTTGATGTGTGACAACACCAGCTTCTCCAGGCATTTCATCACCACAGATGTTAATGCTACTGGGCGGTAATCATTCAGGCATGTCACTTTTGCCTTTTTGGGGGTTGGAACAATAGTGTTTTTTTTAAAGCAGGTGGGGACCATGGACTAAGATACCGAAGATATTACTAATGGTATTTATAATTAATGACCTTGGACAAGCTGTAAACTCAAAGTATTGCCCTGGTCCACATTCTTTTTTCATTGACCGTCTTTGTAAAAGTAACACCACAGCATTTAGTTGATCCAATCACGCATTTGTTTCCAATCACGCAAGGTACAGTAATTTTTGAGAATCTCCAATTCCCCATGCCTTTCACATGCTCATAAAATATATTGATTTAGGAACATTAACATATTCCTGTATGTAACGTGTACTGTATACACTATGTATATGTATATTTAATGTCTTTACTGTGCCTGTTTAAGTATTGAATATTTATATGGAATTTTACCACTGAAGGGAAATCTTAGTAGCTGAGCATAAAAAGAATAGGAGCATAACGCGTGTGAAGGCCATAAATGATATTAATTTTGGAACATAAACATACAGTATTACAGTATGTAAACTATATATGGCTGGTCTCGGTACTTTAAAGAAAAAATACACACCAGTATTCCATTTCTCCCTAAACATTTTAAGCATCGAAGTCTTTAACAAATACGCTCGATACCGGAGTCAACAAGCATACTTTTAGAATTTGATTAATAGGGAATACAATGTGGAATCGCGTATCTAAAGAAATTAATAACGATATAATTATATTCATGTACTACAACACAAGAATAGTATATGCTGTTTCACCACTCCTTGTGTGACTGTGCTGGTAGCCTGTTGGTCTAGGTGCTGGGTTAATAACTCACTGATTGGCTGTTCAAATCCAGCCAGTGCCATGACTTTATTTTTTAACAAACATTTTCATTTCTTTGAAAAAATAGAATAGTAATATTATGGACAATTAATTGACAATAAATATAGAAAAGCACATATTAAAATTGGGAAATTTGGTTTCAAAAGTCCTCATATCAACGATGCCTATACTTTTTTCCTCTACAGTATGCTAATCTATTGTAGTGCATTCGCCCCCCTCTTAGGCTGCGCAAACAATCTTTTAGATTTTTATAGAGAAATGGAGGCTGTACAGTATGCATTACAATATAAATATTTACTGTCAAACTTTAAATCAACAATTGATTTAAAGACGATCTGTCAAAGCGCAATGAAACCTATTACTCGATTCTTATGGACGCCCGGTCCCGCCAGGGATTTAAAAAAAACATGGAATTGCGTATCTAAAGAAATAACAGTATACAGTAACTATGTTCATGCACAAACAGTAGCATGTTAAGTTATTAATTTGGGTGTCTCCTCTTGCCAGAAAGCGCTAAATTGCATTTTGAGTGCAGTTTTGGACTTTTTTTAAATTACAACCCATAAATAAGCTGATACTGTTTAGACTTTTAATTATTTTAAATTATTACAGCAGCACAATGTGCTTTTTCATGAAACCTCCTCGAGTAACGAAATGTCTTGCGTTGTACAGCTTTTCAGCTAAATACTGTATATTTATCGCTTACGCCTGACATAAGAGTTGCCCGATAAAAACCGGTTGAACAGCTCTGTTGGAGGTTTTGTGAAAAAGGAGGTTTCTCTCTAGGAGGTTTCGTGAAAAAGCTACAGGCGTGCCAATCGTAATCGTTTTTATTTTTAATCGTTCTATGCAGATGGCTGGTGGCATGTTCCATAAGAGTATGGTAATTAAAAACCATTAATACTTTCGTTGGAGTTTAAATAAAGTTGATGTTTTCTCTAGGGGCTGCTCGCCTGCGTCTGAATAGCGACTACTAAGCTGTGAAAACATGTGTCTGTCTTTCCGTGAGGGGAAGGGAATCTGATCTGATCTGCAAGGCCCTTTGGCTACAAAACTAAAAAGAAGATACACTCTCGCCCTCTCTCTCTCGGGGGGCTGGTCATGTGTCTCTGTCTGGTCGGGGCGCGGGAGAGCCAGTTGGCAGGTGGTGACGGAGAAATAAATAAAGGCAGCTTTTGACTCCGCAAGTCTGAGTTTTTGTGTCCTTCATCATTACACTATCATTCTGTCCATCGAAAACCTGTTTATATTTGACCTTTCAGAACACCTACTGTATCTGTTTTCTTCCTAGCACAATTTATGAGCACTCTGTGATTAAATTAATTCCCATTACATTATCATTCTTACTGTGCATAACAAGGAAGATAAATAAACATAAGGTTGTTTAATGACGAACTATTGTTTATCTCATGGCTAAATAGTCAAGTCTAGCCAAAAAGAGAAAACATCGACTTTATTTAAACTCCAGCGAATGTATTAATGGTTTTTAATTACCATACTTTTATGGTACATGACTTTGCTAAAATGTATTTAAAAATAAAAACGATTACAAATGCCAGCGGAGAGAGAGAGAGCGTATTCGCAGAAAAGGTTAAAACTACCACTTTTTATACACACGTTATTTCACGTTAGTTACTGTAATACTGTATGTTTATGTTCCAAAATTAATATCGTTTATGGCCTTCACACGCGTTATGCTCCTATTCTTTTTATGCTCAGCTACTAAGATTTCCCTTCAGTGGTAAAATTCCATATAAATATTCAATACTTAAACGGGCACAGTAAAGACATTTAAATCTTTCTACGACCGACCAACGCACCACGAGGGCCCTTGTCGGTCAACCAACCTCTGACATCAAGGACTGCAATCCAGATGTTCCCAAGAATCTCACAGACAGATAGGCGCCAGGAATGACCATTGATCATGATAGCCAGGCATGGTTGGGCACATCCCCATTTGGGAGCTGCTCCTTATCGGAGAGAAAACACCTTAAATCAGAACTGCATGAATAGCTTCTCTGGCTGCATCACAGAGATGAAAATGAGAGAGAATGGGCCTCATTTAGGAAAGCAGAGCAACACTTCTTTCTGTCTTTATTAATAGGCATTGCCGCTACAGGAGTATACATATATATCACTTTGTTGAAGCTGGAGATACAGGACAACTGCCAACACTACACTGATTACACTTTTCCTGCTCCTTTGACATGATCACAAATTTCTGAAATTACCTGTAGGTCTTACTGGAGATCCGCAGTCAAAACACAAGCTCTAGTAAAATACGATAAGTGTTGCAGCAGGCACACATGTGTGTCAATGGGGACAGCGCACCATCTTAGAGACCTGTAAGCAGTACTATGCTCATTGCATGGACCTTTAAGCACTAAATATACTGGAGGTAAGGTTTAGAAGCAATTCTGTGGTGCAACATGCCCGACTTACAACCCGGTCTTTGATATGCTGAGCTCTGAAGGCCTTCAGTGCACACCATACCAACATCCCATTGCTTCAGAGCTTGCATTAATGTCACTCCTGCTGCAATGCTTTGCTACAAATCTGTATATGGTTTTTGAAAGAGAAAGTGCAGTGGGTCTACCCTTGTGATCCTGTGGGTTGCTGTACTTCACAACACTATCTCTGGCCCATCTGGAACTAAATCCTGATCCTGATTATTGCCTTGGGCATGTACCAATAAATCACAGGAGCATATATATACAGTATATATGTATGTTACTGTGTTGAAGCTGGAGACACAGAATCACTGCAAACACTTCACTGAATACACTCTTCCTGCTCCTTTGACATGATCCAGAATTTGACATTTCTTAAAAGACCTGTCAGCCTGACTGCAGGTCCGCAGCAAAAATGTAAACTCTAGAAAAATATGATAATTTTGGGCAGCAAGCACAGGTTTCTCTCAGTGGGGACAGTGCTCCGTCTCTGAGACCTGTAAGCAGTACTATGCTGCTAAAGACCTGTATATGTTGGTTTTTGAAGGAGATGCAGTGCAGTGGGTCTATGCTTGCTTAGATTCCACAAGACACATTTATCCGTCTTTAGAACTGCCTCTCTGTCCCCAAGTCAGAGAACAGCAGGTGTCTGTCTCAGGATATACCCAGTCCCTCACAGACAGAGGAGATGGAGGCTGTAACATCCTGAAGTAAAAGTAAAGATGGGGTTAAAATTAAGTCCTTTCTGCTTGAAGATTAGACTTCTAAGCAACAGGAGTTTATGGCAGGAAAGGGAGAACTGATAAGGATTCCAGATGTGAGCTAGGAGAGCTAGGGAACCCCCTGGGGACTTAGTCCTTGACCATTTGGCCAAAAAGCTGTAAACTGGCCAAACACGTGACCTCCCCCCTTTACCATAATAGCAGTGATGTCAGAAGCGGAAAGGAAAGAATATATAAACCTAAAGTTTGTACCAGCACTTTGAACAATATTTTGGTTTTGTTGTTTCTTGCGGGAAACAAGACTACGGCTTTATTGTTCCTTGCATGCAATAAACACATCTGTTTAACTTCATCTCGGGATCCAGGACCTTATTCTTTCTGTTACAACAATTTTGGCGTAGTCGGCGGATGCTCCAGAAAGCGCAGAACTTCCCATTAGCAGGAGTGCACATTACTAAGAGGTAAGGACTCCTCTTTTTAAAAAAAGTCCAGACTCTCTTGTCTGACCGATGGGGAAGTCTCTGCTTCCTGCAAGAATCGCCCGAGATGATGGAGTAAACGTGAGTTCCTGAATTCCTCTGGCCTGGGGAAGACACCGGTGTATGTAATGGGTGGTTGGCTGTAAGTCCAGAATTTGGTCTGGCAGGCGGTGATCCGTGGTATTGTGTACAGGCATTCGAAACTAGTGTTGGGTGTATGCCTTAATTGCATGTGTGAAACTAGTGTTGCGTGCATGCCTTAATTGCACGTGGAGTTTTTGAACGGGTTTGGACCTTTACCGTGAGGCTCAGGACAGGTGTGGGCCTTAATTGTGCCCAGGGTTCTGAAGCTTGAGTGGTGCTTTGAATGCACGTATAATCCAGGATTGGGTCCTGAGAGTAACTACGCCTTGATCATGCATGGATAGGCATGGCATGATTTTGTTTTGTTTTAAAGGGAACAGGAAAGACGTAGATGATACATGTATGTTTTTCATGTTTTCCTCCGTTTAAAGGGAGCAGCAGAGACGTAGATATAGATGTATGTTTCTGGTGTATTTCTTGTTTGTGAACATATACAGTACACATGCACGACACTTACATAAACACACCTCATAATAAAAGAGCAAAGCACTAAGTAGCAGGATTTAAAGGACGTTGAGATCCGAGAATAGCCATGATTGAGCTCAGTGCTAAAGTCCACCCTGGGGCAAAAACAGAGATGCTGGCATTCTGGGAATGGTGAATTACTGATCAAGGAAGGGAGTTCTCAAGGTCTCGTTCCTTGCCTGTGAACAGTGCTGTGTAAGTCCTCTCTAAAGACTCTGAGAGGCATTTAGATCTGGCGGTAACAGACGCCCATAGTTGAATAAGTGCAGGAATGCACAGGTTTTTCAAGTAAAAGCATCCCCCTACTGTATGAGCTGTTACCTCACACACGACAAAGTAACTCTTCAAGAGACCGAACATGTGTGCTAACTGATGGTCTGAGAAAGTAGTGTAAGGGTCTGTTTATATATCGGAAAAGTGTAAGTTGACGGAAAAGAAGGAAAAATATGGGAAAAGCTGAGTTTGTCAGAGGGAGTTTGGGGCGAAGACACCTGTAAAGAAAGCATATGAGTATTGGCAAAAGCACAAGGATGGAGCTGCCACCCTGCTGCGCGGCCGGCACCAGTGGTGGCAGATACATGAGAAAAAAAGAAAGAAATTGGAATGCGATTACTAAAAAGTGTGTTTACGGGAGAAAAAAAAACGAAAGAAATAAATGAAAGAAAATATATTTTTACTCGCTACGAAAGAGTATGAACAAAAGCGAAAAGAGGCAGTGCAGGTGTATCAGAAACTAAAGAAAGAATTAGTTCCTGGTCGCACTGCACTAGTTAATGTGTTACAACTGTCAATTAAATTATATCCTGCTCTCCCATAGGGGAACAGTCAGGCAGGAAATGAAAATAACTGGGATCAATTCCCACAGTGGCCATATGGAGATGGGGGATCTGATTGGGTTGACACTTGATGCGAGTGGGATAAAGACGGATCAGGGACTCCCCTAATAAGGGAGGGCGCCCGCAGATCTGTACTCTCACCCGAAGTGGGAAAGGACTTGATGTAGCAGGGGCTGGCGCTGTTGATGACAGCGTTACTCTTACTCTGTCGCGCACCCCGTCGAGGGGGCCCGCACTCGCACCTACCTTCCCTGATTCCCCCATACGATCAAATCCAAAACTGGAAGATATTGACCGGAGGGCTAAAGAAGTACCGCATCCGAAATTAGGAATGCAGCGAACCTGGAGTGCGCTTCAGGAATTAAAAAAATACATGTAGAAGTGAAACCAAATACAGTGCATTATAGTACGAAGAGAAAAATATATTCTTGATCTGTATGTGTGTTTTATGAATTTGTGTGTGTGTGTGTGTAAGTGTAAGTGTGTAAAAGACCACAGTGCGTAACTGAGTTTTGGTATACTAAATGACAGTGCGAGTGTGTTTGGCCAGCTGGACTGGCTAGAGATGTAACTAGAGAGACTTGACGAAAATCAACTTAAAAAAGAGATTGGAAAATATGAGAGCGTCTGAAACATACAAGTACAGTACAGGTGGACTTAAAAAGGAGTTAAGATAAACAGTTTTTGTATTTATATACAATTAGTTGTAATAGGTGAACCAAAAGTTGAATTTATTTTAATGGCTTTAAACCTGATACTGCAGAAGGCGCAAGCAGGATGAAGAAAGCAGGGACATGCCCTGTGGTTCAACTGACAGGAAACAACAGTGAAAAATATATCACCCAGCTAAGAGCTCTGTCTGGGGAGAATAAACAGTCTTGTGAGAGATCTGTTTACCTAAAGATTAGATCCTGTAAATTCCTTATAGACTCCCTAAGTCTGTCCCAGTCCAGTGCATAAAAGGAGTTAAACCTAAAATGTACTATAAATGGGGTGTCGGTTTCTCTGTTATGGGATACTGGAGCACTAGTGTCATGCTTGTCTCATTTCACAGTGTGCTATAGAGTAATGTACAGATGCAGCCATTCAAAGTGCGTGGCACAAACACGTATCGCGGGTAATTGGCTACGTCATCGCGCGTCATACCGAGGTACATGATTGGTTGACCGAGAGGGGCACTTGTTGGTTGGTCGTAGAAAGATTTAAATGTCTTTACTGTGCCTGTTTTAGTATTGAATATTTATATGGAATTTTACCACTGAAGGGAAATCTTAGTGGCTGAGCATTAAAAGAATAGGAGCATAACACGTGTGAAGGCCATAAACGATATTGATTTTGTTACATAAACATACAGTATTACAGTAACTAACATGAAATAACGTGTATAAAAAGTGGTAGTTTTAAGCTTTTCTGTGAATACGCTTGATACTGGAGTCAACAAGCATACTTTTAGAATTTGATTAATAGGAAATATAATATGGAATCGCATATCTAAAGAAATTAATAACGATATAATTATATTCATGTACTGCAACACAAGAATAGTATACGCTGTACAATGTCTGTTGATACTGTTTGTGTAGGGCTGTTTCACCACTCCTCATGTGGCCTTGTGGATGGTCCTGTGGTCTAGGTGCTTGGCTATTAAGCCACAGGTTGGGTGTTCAAATCCAGCCAGCACCATGGCTTTTATTTTAACAAACATTTATTTGAAAAAATAGAATGGCAATATTATGGACAATTAATTGACAATAAATATAGAAAAGCACATATTAAATTTGGGAAATTTGGTTTCTGTCAAAATGCAAGGAAAACTTTAAATTGATTCTTATGGACGCCTGTCCCGCCAGGGATTAAAAGAAAACATGCAATTGCATATCTAAAGAAATAACAGTATAACTATGTCTGTGCACAAACAGTAGCATGTTACATTATTAGTTTGGGTGTCTCCTCTTGCCAGAAAGCTCTAAATCGCATTTTGAGTGCGGTTTTTGACTTTTTTTAAATTACAACCCATAAATACAGCTGATACTGTTTAGACTTTTAATTTTTTTAAACTGTATTACAGCAGCACAATGCACAATGCAATGTAAATCGCTACCTTTGTCTTCTGCGTAATAATGTTCAGAAATAAGAAATTAGATTGCTCATAAATCTAATCACTTATTCTACATAAACACAGCGTAATTGCTCTCTGAAAATGCTCTTTTTCTTGTTCGTTTTGGAGACCTTGATCGAAACTGATTTGAGATGTCAGAACGGATTTATTTTCTGTGTATTTCTGTGTGCGCATTTCCTACATTGCTTCATTTGTCGAGATTTTAACTTTATATTTATGCTCAGGATTTCAACTATAAATCGTACACTAATTACTAGCAGTAAATACTGATGTTTTGCTCCCTCTTACCACAAAAATATATATGTATTGTAGCTGGAATGAACTTTTTTTCGTACGTGTCTCTACCTGCTGCGACTCGAACAGGCAACCAGAGGTGGAGGTGCGTCTTTCCGCCTCCATAACTGAAATACCAAACAGGAGTGGCGCAGCGCGGTTTTCATCACTTTATGCGGGAGTGCTGGCTGTGACGAATTAAACCAATTTCACAGGTATTTTCTGAGTAGAAGGGTCTAACAAAGTCATGTACCATAAAAGTATGGTAGTTAAAAACCATTAATACTTTCGCTTGGGTTTAAATAAAGTCGATGTTTTCTTTTTTGGGTAGACTTGACTATTTAGCCATGAGGTATACAACAGATTGTCATTAAACAACCTTATGTTTATTAATCTTCCTTTTTATGCACAGTGGGAATGGTAATGTAATGGGAATTAATTTAATCACAGAGATCTCTCTAGTCGGGGCGCGGGAGAGCCGGCTGGCAGGTGGTGACGGAGAAGAAAATGAAGGCAGCTTTTAGCTCCGCAAGTCTGAGTTTTTGTGTCCGTCATCGTTACACTAGCATTCTGTCCATCAAAAACCTGTTTATGTGACCTTTCAGAACACCGATCTGTTTTCTTCCTAGCACAATTTATGAGCACTCTGTGATTAAATTAATTCCCATTACATTACCATTAGCACGTAAAAAAAAATTGCGTCGAAAAGCCGGGCGTAACAATTGTTTCCTTTTTCTGATCACTCACTGTTTGGATACTGGTCTCACCTCCCCTGTTCCTTGTTTTCTTGTTATTTGCTGTGTATGCCTGCTGCGATCCACTCCTGCCCTCACACCTAAAGAAGACTATTTTACATTTATTTGTGCGGTCCATAGTGCTATTAACCCTTGCTAATACGTTTGTGGCCTTTTCAAAGCCTGTGCTGTCCTTTGAAAGCGAGATGATCTCTGGTTCTTTGACAAAACAAGGCTCGCCAGATAATGTGAAAAAGACACGACTCGAAACCTGTTTTTATAGCTTTTAAAGTCGTGCAATGTGTAAGCAGGAACACATCATTATATCTTATATATGAAAAATACATAATATAGCTCACAAACAAACGCAAATGTGTTTTTAATAAAATGTTTTTATTCATTCATAATCTCACTCGCATAACTCATATTCCCGAGTGCCCCCCTCCCGGTCTAACGATTTCAGGAAGACTAAGGAAGGACTAAAGAAGTTGTCATCTGTTGTTGAAGCTCTGTGAGCTCGGTGACTTTGAGACCACTTGTTATCCCAAGTTATTCGAATCACCACAATTCAAATAGGGAAAAAAGTGCTGACTGACAAGATTTAAGATGTGGCTGTCAATGTTAGATTAAAAAAAAACACATTGCCCGACGTTAGTTACATTGCTTGAAAAATAATTTTATTTCGAGAGTGGATAAGTAATTCAAGTGTTTTTTTTAACTTCCTGAAAAACAAGTAATAATTTAACAATATGTGCAAATGTTTTATGATATGTCGCTGTTGTGAATGTCTGTGGAGTGTATCTTATTTGCCTGTCCTGACTGGTGGAGCTCATCCAGCTGTGTCTGGATATCTTGGTCAAATATTCGGCTAGTGTTTATTGTCTGTTTAGGGTTCTGTAGCATTCCACACGGCTGGACAGCTTGTTCCCCCCTCCCGCCCCTCTCTGTGTACAGTCGAGCCTCCTGTCCAGCTCTACTGTACACAGAGAGGGGCGGGAGGGGGGAACAAGCTGCCCAGCCGTGTTGTTGAAGCTGATACTCTGGATTCTCTCCAGACACAGCTGTATGGGGTCCACCATCCAGGACAGGGGGCTCTACTGTACACAGAGAGGGGCGGGACAAGCCGATACATACTCTTAGAGTTTGATTAATAGGGAATATAATATAAAAATATAGTACTAAAAATAAGATACACTCTACAGACATTCACAACAGTGACTGTCAGAAGATAGGACACAGTGACTCAGACACCCGTTGAATGAAAAGGGGCACTTTAATGTTCTGTACGGCTAATATTAAAGCCAATACTTTAAAATTATTTTCTGTATGTTTATCAATAGTGATTACTGGCCTAATTCGGCCCTGCACCGGTTGTTAGGTGTTTTTTTCTGCACACGGAGGATGTTTCTACAGATCTCCATGTGCAGAGTTTCTGTGGGGTGTTTGTCCCATTGAGTGTACTCCTGGTCTGTGAGGGGACCCCACACTTCACTGCCGTATAGGGCAATGGGTTGGACTACACTTTTAAATATTTGGAGCCAGATTCTTGTTGGTGGATTGATGTTGAAGAGCCTCTGGTCTTGTCCAGATTGACTGTCAGCGCCCAGGTCTGACAGTGCTGCTCCAGCAGTGCCAGGTTCTGCCGCAGCACCTGTTCTTAGGGCGACAGCAGGACCAGGTCATCTGCATAGAGCAGGAACTTGATTTCTGTGTCGTGTAGTGTGAGACCAGGAGCCGCAGACTGTTCCAACATTCCTGCTAATTCGTTGATATAGATATTAAACTGTGTTGGGCTCAGGCTGCAGGCCTGCAGGCCTGGGCTCAGGCTGCAGCCCTGTCTCACCCCACGGCCCCACGGCCAGTGGTGGTGATGTAATTAATAAATCTTTAATAACCAGCGAAATCCAAGAAACACTCAATGTCCTCTTTGAACTTTGGAACGGCTCGGTCTCACCGGCGCAGGCTGGACCAGGGGTGGCGGGCTGGACCCCGCTGGTCTGGCGTCTCCTTCCTGCCACACGGCCTGAGGCGACCCAGGAAAGGGCCCCCCTTCCGCTGAGTAGGTCACCGTTGGGTAGCCCTGATAAGGGCTGTGGCCACTGGAGGTGCTGAGGGGTCGTCCCGGCCCCTGGCGGCTGCTGCTTGCCCCCAAAAGGTGCATTAGGGGGTCACTCGGCTGCTGGGGGAACCGGCGCTTCTCTGAGTCTGACATCATCGGCTGTTCACTGTCCATCCTCCCGCTTCTGACACCAATGTAATGAATTTGGGTTAGTTGAGGACGAACACAGAGACTCAAACTTGTGGAGTTAAAAACTGCGCTTTATTTCTTCTCCGTCACCACCCGCCAGCAGTACTCCCGTGCCCAGACAAGAGACAGACATAAGACAAGCCTGCCAAGAGCGCAGGCCCGAGAGAGAGAGAGAGAGACCAAGGGGTGTGGAACCAGGGAACTATTTACATGGAAAACGGCGATCTCCCCAGACTGTACGCCCGTTTCACTGTTACCTGGATACCTCTTGGGGGATATTCTCTATATCCTCTTTGGGGGAATATCCTTTTGGGGTATATTCTAACAACAAGTAATTATAAGACGATCTGTCAAAGTGCAATGAAATACAATATGCTGGACAGTATGCTTCTCAAAGTGCTTTACGGGATAAGAACAATAACAAAAACAATTTTACAAGTCCTGGGAGGAAAAATATGATCAATATTAATAACAATAATAATAATAATAAACTTTACAAAGCGCTTTACAGGATAACAACCGATGAAACAACAGTGGCTGGGGGTTGAAAATACCTGTGAAACCAGTTTGTTCACAAACAATGTACTATAGACTCAGTAGCAATAGCAATTAGCAATATTATGGACACACAATTGACTTTAAAAAAAAAAAACTTTTTTTTGACAGCTGGTTTTTGTTGACAGCTTGACACAAGTTTATCAGTGAAAAGACCACGGGCATTCTTCCTCACCCCTACATTCTCAGAGTAGAATAGAATTTATTATTAGCACAATTTCTTACAGTGCTAAATTTAATATTATTGATTACTAATAGTTTATGCTAACACCTAGCTTTCTTAACGCGAGAAGTACTACCGTAAGTACTTACTGTACTGTACTGTACTGTACTGTGTAGAAGTACTTACTGTACTGTACTTAAGTACTACTACTGTAAGCAAAAAAAAGGGGTTTTGGAGGGGGGGGGGGTGTCTTTCGCTGGAAGACTCGCCCCCTTCTACTTTGAAAATACCTGTGAAACCGGTTTAATTTGTCACAGCCAGCACTCCCGCAGAGAGTGATGAAAACCGTGCAGCACCAGGCGAATGCACATTAATATGTTGGGCTTTTGGGCTCAGGTGGATTTGCGCCCTACAGTTCAACCTGCGGTACCGCTGTGTACTGTACATACAGTACGAACATGCGTTATTTTGAAATATAAAAAATGTCAATATACTGTAGTGTCCATAATATTTGCTATTTTAGTTTTTCAAAGAAGTGTTTCTGTTAAAAGAAAACTCATAGCAATTGCTGGATTTGAACACCTGACCTCATGCTTATACAGTATTGTAAAGCAGTTGCTTAAGCCGTGACGCCACCAAGGCAAGTCATATAACACCCACTGAAACAGCAATACGAATATTACAGTAATATGGTCGGAAAGTCAACCACATGTAAGACTTTGGTGCTTAAAACGTTTAGGGAGAAATTGAGTATTGGTGTGTATTTTTTCTTTAAAATACCAATAACAGCAACATACAGTTTACATAATATGTTTATGTTCCTAAATTAATATCGTTTATGACCTTTATGACCTTCGTTATGCTCCTCTGCGTTTTATGCTTAGCTACTAAAATTTCCCTTTAGTGGTAAAATTCCATATAAATATTTAATACTAAGTGGATTAAAATGTGCACAGTAAAGAGATTAAATGATTAAATCTTTTCACTAACGACCAATACACCACATTATCTTCCGTGTCGCATTAACATTGGAATGTTTTTTTTACAAGTGTCAAAAGAAGCGATACACAACCTGTCTCCTCTATAACTCTTCAGTTTACAGAGAAATTCTGCCAGAGCCTCACAACATTGTCCAATAATACTCTTCTTGCGTCTAATTTTTAGTTAAACAGGATTTGAGCTACAGACCAAAAAACAGAATCCACCTGCGATTTGGGTGTTAACAAAACGTGTTTACAAAGAACGTGAAATACAGTAATACTACCAGCTATATAGATACATAGATTTAGATATTTAGATCCTTAAATTAATATCATTATTAATTTCTTTAGATACGTGATTACATATTGTAACGCAACGGGGGCTCAGGCGGGCGCCCTTGCCGCATCTGGTCGGCCCAAAGTATAGGTGGCTCGAACCCGGGACTTCCGCGTCTCTCTGCAACGACCCAACCCCGTGAGCTAAAGAGAGATCTCTTTCCAGCCCAGTAGCTGTAGTCCTGCTATCATAGGGAAGGGCGGTGACGTCACCTGCTCTGGTACGCCGGCTCTTACACAGTACCTGACGGCCGTAAGCGTTACACTCTCCCCCGCTTAAATCGCCGTCCCCGGCGAAGGGCTATCCCACCCCGCTTCTGACACCAATGTAACGCAACGGGGGCTCAGGCGGGCGCCCTTGCCGCATCAGGTCGGCCCCACACCGTCCGGGGCTCGAACCCGGGACTTCCGCGTCTCTCTGCAGCGACCTAGCCCCGTGAGCTAAAGAGAGATCTCTTTCCAGCCCAGTAGCTGTAGTCCTGCTATCATAGGGAAGGGCGGTGACGTCACCTGCTCTGGTACGCCGGCTCTTACACAGTACCTGACGGCCGTAAGCGTTACACTCTCCCCCGCTTAAATCGCCGTCCCCGGCGAAGGGCTATCCCACCCCGCTTCTGTCACCAATGTAACGCAACGGGGGCTCAGGCGGGCGCCCTTGCCGCATCTGGTCGGCCCAAAGTATAGGTGGCTCGAACCCGGGACTTCCGCGTCTCTCTGCAGCGACCCAACCCCGTGAGCTAAAGAGAGATCTCTTTCCAGCCCAGTAGCTGTAGTCCTGCTATCATAGGGAAGGGCGGTGACGTCACCTGCTCTGGTACGCCGGCTCTTACACAGTACCTGACGGCCGTAAGCGTTACAATATTATATTCTCGATTATAAAACAGATAATTCCGGTCCTGGAATCTGACTGGCTGACACCCTTCTGAAGCGGTACCATAATTTCTGGTATACGGGCACCCCAGAAATTTGACTTTTTACTGTGTGATAAATTTTAAAGACTTCTACGCTACTTCTTAGCGTAGATAAAAAAAATTTGGATTCTCATGTATCTGATACAAGTATCTTTTAATACAGTCTTTGTTGTGCTCTTGAGGATCCTTGTGATATTTTGAGCTCTGGGTGAATGATAAGTGTCGCAGTTTAAATAATTTTTGTTGTTAGAAATTATGAAACGCTCTGTTAAAAGCAAGGGAGTTTTTATGTCCGTTATAGTAAAAGAAAATGCCTGACAAAGTAGGGATTGGACAGTTTCCAAGTGCTTGTACAAATGTGCTAAAGAAATGAACAAAAAAAGTCATTTATTCCTTTATCATATTGGCTAGCTAATGTCCTGTCCTCGTTAGTTAGATCAACGAAATGCTGTGGTGTTTGTCAATGAAAAAACTAAAGTCTTTTCGTTTAAAATGATGGTTAGAAAGGATGTGGACCAGCGTAATACTTTGAGTTTACAGCTTGTCCAAAGTCATTCATTATTAATACTATTAGTAATATCTTCGGTAAAGGCTTTGATGCATAAAATATTTCTGCATCATTAAAATATTTATGATAAAGGTAGGTTGTGTACTTTTGCCCAACTCAGCAATCTTGCTTTCATAAAATATACCAACTTTTTAATGACTGATGATTAACATGCTGTAATACACAGTTTAAATTTAAAAGCTCAAATGCTGTACATGAGAGGTTAAGCTTTATTGGCTTCTTCTGGCGGTTTTACAAGGTGATTCCGGATACTTTCCGGTATGACGTCAAATGAAGCGTTACACCGCGTGATACTGCGTTTTGATGCAACACGCCCACCTCGGTGTACCGCGATATACCCCACGTCTTTTGAATGGCTGCATCTGTATATGGGGAGACGGCAGGAGGCCACAGGAGTATTGGGGCAGCAAGTTTTACTTGCAGAGTACCAGATTTTAACATTGATTTTAACATTCACGTGCACTTATCACGTGAATGTGGGTGGTTTTATCACAGATCTATTGGGTTAGGATGTTATGCAGCATTACGAGGAATGACTACCCAGAACAGGGTATCATGTGGCTTCAACTGACTGTGATCACTCAGTATGTTGATGGTATTCTGAGTGCTTCCCCTAATGAGGAAACCCACAAGTCTGGGTTGCTTCAGGGTTTAGAGTGTCTAATATTAAGCAGTTATGATAAGGCCCTTTTGTGTCTAGCATTGTGTAATTTTAACAGGGCTTTGGTGCAATGTTTTTACGGGGTGAGCACAACTCTTAATAGGTCTGCTTAAGGGGGGAGCAGTCCAAGGACAAGATTCCCTTGGGTCCAGCAGCAAAAGCCGCCTGTAATAATTTGAAACAAGCTCTCTTACAGGTGCTGAGACTGGGGTTTCCTCAGATGGATCAACCATTCCTTTGTATGTAAGTGTGGAAAATGGGTTCCGGGCAGTTGTGCTGACGCAGAAGCATGGAGGTAGGCACCATCTGGTGGGATACTATTTTACCATTAGATGCTGTAGCCAAAAGGTGGGGGACCGTGAAAATTTAAGAAAATGTAATACTGTTTACTGATGGGTCCCTTCTGATGCATGAGGGAGAACAGAGAACAGGCTGAGCTGTTACAACAGAATTCGAGGTGCTACCGATCGGAAAAATGCCCCTCCACTGCCTCAGCGCAGCAAGCCAGTTTAGAGCCCTGATGGAAGATTGTAAAAAGAAAGATGTTAAAGGGTTATTGTATATGTATATAATGTAAGTATTTGTTGCATGTAGGCCACAATTCTGGATGGCTATGGAGAAATAGGATTCTCTCACAACAGCAGGGACTCCAGTTAAGAATACTGGGCTTGTCTCTGAACTGATTTGTAGTTTTGAAGCTGCCGACTGAAGTAGCTGCAGTAAGGTGTATATAACACAATAAACAAAGAATTCCAGTAACTCAAGGTGACAACCGTGCAGATGCAGATGCCAGGAGAGCGGCACTGGGAGAGCAGGAGTCTGAGACTCCTGTGAAACCTCTACTGGGGAAAATGGAGAATTCAGGTTGAGGCCTCTAATAGATGTGGTTAGAAAAAATGTGAAAAGAATGTGGGGTTGTATGATGATGGGGTGTCTGGCCGTCAGCACACCAGATGCCCTGCATGCTCTCACAGCCCAATGACATTTTGTAGCCAGAAATTCATGCTGGCGGATACCCAGGTGTATGACAAAGATGATCCCATGGTGTGGACTGCCCTGCCCCTTGGATACTGATCTAGGGGCATACTACATTGGGAAGGTGTGCCAGGTTGTAATCGCCTCACTAGGGTTGAGGTGGAAGTTACATTGCCCCTATCACCCACAGTCTGAAAAACCAACTAAGGAAATATCAACCGAAGGAACACCGTGGGCTCTACCTGCAGTCCTGTGCAGTTTGCGGGCTGGAGCAAACTGGGGCTGTGAGACTGAGCCCATTTGAGATCATCACGTGGCTGAGGTCTGCATATGGGTCCTGGGGTAGGACTTTATTTATTTGTAGGATTAGGATTGTTTTATATGTATAATTGTAACTATCACTTGTACAAAAACGCCAATCACATCTTGTTGACACCGTGGAACACACAATGTCATGGCAATGCATGCCTGTTACCTAGAAAGGAAAGATCTGCCCTGACATTGTATGTGTAAAAAATAGTCAGTCCTGACGTATGCCATATTTTATAAGGGGGGAATGAAGTAAAAGTAAAGAAGGGGTTTAAATTAAGTCCTTTCTGCTTGAAGATTAGACTTCTAAGCAACAGGAGTTTATGGCAGGAAAGGGAGAACTGATAAGGATTCCAGATGTGAGCTAGGAGAGCTAGGAAACCCCCTGGGGACTTAATCCCTGACCATTTGGCCAAAAAGCTGTAAACTGGCCAAACACGTGACCTCCCCCCTTTACCATAATAGCAGTGACTCCAGAAGCAGAAAGGAAAGGATATATAAACCTAAAGTTTGTACCAGCACCTTGAACAATATTTCGGTTTTGTTGTTTCTTGCGGGAAACAAGACTCCGGCTTTATTGTTCCTTGCATGCAATAAACTCATCTGTTTAACTTCATCTCGGGATCCAGAACCTTATTCTTTCCGTTACAACAATCCTGACTCTGAATGTCTCTCTGTGGACTTGATTAACTGTCCACCTTACCATGACAATCAGCCCCATCAGTCTGTGCAGGAAGTGAAACTACTGAAACTAACCTCCAACCTGAAATTAGATTCCACAAGACACATTTATCTGTCTTTAGAGCCACAGTGAAAACAAAGCTAAAACAATAATGAGAATATTTTAATGAAGGAACAAGTAATGGGTTTATTCTATGCTGAGAAGAGAAGACAGAAAACACAATGTTTTGGCTGTGAAGCCTTCTTCAGGTGTGAGCAGGTGTGAATATTTTAATAAACCTGTGTGAGCCCAGAGCTGTGATCTACATGACACTTGGAAGAAGGTGCATAGTGACATATTACATATATGGAGAATCTCAGTCATTATATAGATCAGCTGACACACTCTTCTGAAAAAAATAAGAATATCATCTCATACATCATGCTAACAGTGACAGACTGTGCTTCAGTGTGTCTCAGCGCTTTCACTCCACCCACATTATTTCTCTTCTGAAGAAATAAGACGGAATAGGGAAGACGCTGTAAGATGTTGGTGCCACAATCATATTTTCTATAATATACTAGCTGAATACCAAGCTATATAAATAGACTAAACACAAAGAAAAGTCTTTTCTGATAACTATTACATAACGTTAAATGTACAGTACACAAAAATAATTTCATAGACTCACAACAATTTATAAATAACATATGAACAAACATCACATTTCTGACAGAGCGCCACTATGAAGCTGAAATGCAGCACTCATGGTGTGTTCAACCAGCTCTCACATTTTAAATGAGTAATTAACATCTTACACATTAATCTCTAACAAACACATAAAATTACTGTTTTCTTGATATGCAAACTGTAAAATAATTTCATTCTTGCTTAATTCTGAATGTTTAATTTGTTGCCTTGCTAAAATGTAAAATGTTTTTGGTGCAAAAGTGTCTGGATTCTGCGCTTCTTATGCCGCTTCAGGTTTGTTGGAGGTTTTCAACTTTAATGTAGCCACATTTTGTTTCTTTATATTCAGTAATATTTTACAAGAGTTTTTCTTGGTTTTCTCGTTGTATATGAAGTACTCTCAAACTTTTTCTTCCAGCTGAAAGCATGGAGAACCACAAGCATTTCTTTCGTCTCCTCGCCTTTTCTTTTTTCTAATCAAGGTGCTCTATTTTGAATCTTGAATCTAATAAGCACAGTGTATACATCTCATTGTCTATCTGGGTAACAATCAATTAACACACAGTCATCATGACGTGGGGTGTGGAGAAGAATGGCTGGAAAGAACTACAGCTCAACAAGGGAGAAGAGGAGAGAGATTGGCACACGACACTGGAGATTCTCACACAGCAGTAGCCCTGAGGCACCACACAGCCCTGGGATTACTCCCAGTAGCCAGCCTGCTCCTGGCCACACAGAAAATAAATGCACAAATGGCGAACTTCATGTGATGAAATTAATTTCAGTTTGAGTTTTAGTCAAAGTGGTCATTTTGACTCATCCTAATTCGCTCAAATAAAAATGCAAAGCAATTTAGTCTTCATCATGGTCACTGTGGATTATATTCGCTAGCATTTCGTCATCGTTAACTAAAATAAAGAACAGAATATTTTTTTTATAGGTTCAACCAATGGTTTTATTGTAGAAACCATTTGCGTTAAGTTGGGGAGAAAAGTTGTATTCATTGGTTTTTCAAACACTTTGAATCTGGAGATGTCACCTAATCAAAAATGATCCTGTAAAGGGAGAAGTTGTGTGTGATTACCATGGAGAAGTCATAACAAAGACAACAGCACAGTCCTAAAGACATAGGTGGCACAGGAATTACATGAATCTCTGCACCTGTCATCCAGATAAAGACACCTTTGGAAGACAAATAAATTAAAGAGTCAACTTCTCTTAATGCTGGACGAAAACGTATCCGCCACGTTCTAAGAAAAACTTGCCTCAAAAGTCCTGTCTCACTTCATTGTTTTACATCACCAAAACCACAAAACCTTTACAGAAAACCTTTTATCAATCGAAAAGTGTTCAACTAGAGCTTCACAAAACCGTTTTTGAACCAAAAAAAAAATGTACATATAATCATACATGTGCTAGCCCTGGCGTGGACGTAAGTGTCCACGGTGTAAATCAATATCTACCTTTGATTCCTGCGTCATTTTTAATCGTTTTTTACCAACAAAACCACAAAACCACAAAACCATGTTATCAATCGAAAAACGACAACCACAGCTTTATAAAAAATGTTTTTTTAAAAACCAAGACGATCAATCATAAACTCACTTTTTATCTGATGATTCACTTCCAAAATGCATCGATAAGGTCATCAATAAGCCAGCAAAACAAAACCACAAAAGCAAAAACCAGCAAAAAATATATATATATCCCATGTTTTTACCTTATTCTGAAGCACGATATACATCCACGGAGTGTAGACTAACCCTCCTCCAGACCTGGAGGCTACTGATAGGTTATCGACTATGTAGTACATATTTGAAGCAGGAGTGCCAGAAATAAGGCGATCTGATTGGTAAATAAGTGCTGTCATTCATTGTATTTTCAGCCATTTGGAGGCCTTGGGGGGTGAGACTTCCCCTGGAAGCCCCAGGCTGCATGCCACCTGCTTTCTAGCTGTCAATCATTGACTCAGAAGGGGTAATCAATCAGTTTCTTATCAGTGCTCCTTTTTTCACACCAGAAGTCAATTCTGAGGTTTTTTTTCAATGCATAACAGCAGATAAGGCTCTCTAGCAGTGTTTAAAGGTTTTTATAGCAATTGCAATGGTTTTCATTGTTATTACTTTCAATATGATTTATTTATTATATGCGAGACATTTCATTCCAGATCCAGTCTTCACAAAACTTTATGTAGAATTTTTTCTAATTGATCAATTTGTCCCAGATCATTCCCAGGACCCTGACAGGACTAGAATTGAAAATTCTGACCTCTGGAGACCAAAACAACACATATGACATATGTTTGTCTGCTGATGGACACATTAAGAAATATAAGAAATATGACTGTTCACCCTCAAAGCCAAGGGGTTAGCTTCAATTTAAGACCTGAACCAGGCTCCTGCTATGTTCTGCTGCAGAGATATAACAAAATGTTTAAGGGGAGGAAATTCGAGGCAGACATTAATAATAATTATAATAATAATTGCTTACACTTATATAGCGCTTTTCTGGACACTCCACCAAAGCGCATTACAGGTAATGGAGACTCCCCTTCACCACCACCAATGTGCAGCCCCACCTGGATGATGCGACGGCAGCCATAGTGTGCCAGAAGGCTCACCACACATCAGCTATCAGTGGGGAGGAAAGAAGAGTAATGAAGCCAATTCATTGATGGGGATTATTAGGAGGCCATGATTGGTAAGGGCAAATGGGAAATTTGGCCAGGACGCCAGGATTACATCCCTACTCTCTTCAAGAAACACCCTGGGATTTTTAATGACCAAAGAGAGTCAGGACCTTGGTTTTACATTTCATCCAAAGGACAGCCCCTGTTTACAGTATAGTGTCCCTGTCACTATACTGGGACATTAGGACCCACACAGACCACAGGGTGAGCACCCCCTGCTGGCCCCACTAACACCACTTCCAGCAGCAACCTTAGTTTTTCCCAAGAGGTCTCCCATCTAGGTACTGACCAGGCTCACATCTGCTTAACTTCAGTGGGTTGCCAGTTGTGAGTTGCAGGGTGATGTGGCTGCTGGCCTGAAGGGTCTTCGCCACTAACAGGTTAATACCACAGATGGTACACATGGGCCAGCTGATATACAGGACACCTGGAAGAACACATGAAATACATGAGAAGAACACATGAAATACATGAGAATCTCAGTCATGGGTCATTGCTGAGGAAAACTGGACCTGCTCTCCAGCAAGACACATGAGAGATTTCTGTGGGGATTTGGGCTTTATTGAAGGTAAAGACCTTAAAGAGCTTTGTTGATAACAAATAACCAACAGCTTGCTTTATTCCTTAGGAAAAAAAATAGATTTAAACTGAATTTTTAAATATTTTCTCATGTAATTTTATGTAAAGTCTGTGTTGTTGCTTGTACCGTGTTGCTTTACAGTTTCTCAAGTTCAACACTTATATTACCATAACAACTATTTGCATCGAGTCTGGTTTGGTCAGCTCATGCAAGCAAAAGACATCAGTACAATATACTACAGAACAAACATAAAACCAATAATAACATTCCCACATCACATACTATCCTTACATACTCCAGTTATCATGTATTCATTTCACCTACATTATACAGTATAACTGTGTTCACACATCTCACAGCCTCTGGGCAGGTGCTGATACAGAAGCTGTACTCCTTATTTTAACAGACCTAAGCACTACCAGAGAGGAGGAAGGTAAACAGAGGCTGGGCAGGGTGGAAGCAGCCCGTGAGCATCTTTAGAGCTTTGTGTTTCAGTCTAGAGATGTAGAATGAATCCACAAAGGGAAGGTGAGTTTTAGAGGTGAAATACACTGCTCTCTCTAGCTGTTCCATGTCCTGGGCAGAAGTGTTGCCATCTCACACAGTGATGGGAAACAGCACAACACCCTCTATGACAGATCTGTCATTGAGAAAAATATAGAAAATACAGAAAAATATAAATGGCTGCCAGATAATCTGAAGTTCAGTGGTTTATAATTAAGATCTCTGATTGCGACAATCCTGGTTACTGGGACAGTACTAAGAAGTCTGACTTCAGATTTCAGATTGAAAAAACCCATGCAGAAATCCCAGCCGGGGCAATTTCCTAGTTTAAAAAGGAAGGGTCCCAGTCTTATCCAGTTTAGCTTTAAACTACTCTAGATAAATTTGAATTGACACTGACTGAGTTGTCAAAAGCTCAGAAACTCAGAAGAAGAGTAAGCTGGAGGAATATAAAAAAAGAGCAATTTGAAATGTTGGGCATAATCAGTGAAAAGAAAATGGAAAATGAACAGAAAAAGAAACTACTCAAAGAAGCGTTAGTGAAAATAGAAAATAGAAGACCCTCTGTCATGGAGGAGGCCAGAAAAGAGATACAGGTAAGCTTGCATGAACAGGAAATCAAACTGCAAAGTTCATACAACAAGACTAATGAATAACTGAACAAAGAGACATGTTTATTGAGGAACTAGACTCTGCCCTGCAAGAAATCAGAGATCTCAAGCAGGGCATGCATGTCTCAGGTAGGGGCCAAGGGTACAAGGGCATTCAGGAAGCCTGGGCTCAGAGAGTCTCCAGGTCAGGATCAGAAAGAGCCCTATAGAGGACACTCAGGTGTATCCATCCTGTCCTTGATACATTTTGTAGGTAAGACAGCGCCTTTAACCTCCACTAATTTAGACGGCAAGCAAAAGACAAAGAAATGTTTGATCTGACAATACCTGGTTGTAATGTCAAGACCTATATTGTGGAGCTAAAGGATATGCTCCAGTTCATGCCTGAAGCTATGGAACCAAAGAAAGTTATTTTAGTGAGAAAAACTGCCAGCAAGGCAGTACATGAGTAGATGGCAAGGCAGGGACCATGGATCTGTAACAGCTTTGATGTCAAGCTATGATATAGGATATTCTAGCCACATTGATCAGATATTGGCTTTTGCTGCTTTCCAGCATACAACTGCATTCATGCTGTCAAGGGATTCCTTAACCAGAAGGTGTAATGAGCAGGCTTGAGCAATGAGAGATAATGGTCATGCATACAGTCCAACCATGTGCTCCAGATGAGCGCTCTGTGCAGGGTCAAGTAGGCCCCGCTACCACACCATCCACCAAGGGTTCACAGGGCAGATTTAAGAACAACTAGAAAAGACAGACACACTGGAAATAGAGAAGCACCCTTTCAAACACCCTATCTGGTCAAGATGCGAATACAGTGGAAGACAGGAACACAGCTTTACAATAATGCTGAGGAGACGGCAGAGGACCTGAAGAAAGAGAATATAACATCGATGAAGTTCTGAGGGGATAAAAATGAACAGATGAATTTCACCCACAGCAGATATAAACCAAGAAACAATCTAGTAAAATGTGATAATTCATGAAACATGCACAGGATACTCAAAGGGTGTCACAGTTCTCTATGTCAGACACCTGTAAGCAATACTTTCATCATGCACTGAGCAACAGGAACTAAGTATACCAGAGGTATGGTTTAAAAGCGATTCTGTGGTGCAACATGCTAGGCTTACAGCTAGGCATTTGATATACTAGGCTCTGAAGGCCTTCAGTAGACATCATACCCTATAGATTCCACAAGCCCCATAATGCAAGCACTTAATCAATGTCACTCCTGCTACAATGTGATTGCTTCATACCTGTATATATTGTTTTTTTAAGAGGAAACAGTGCTGTGTCTCTTTCTTGTGATCCTGTGGGTTGCTGTACTTCACATCACTATCGCTGGCCCATCTGGAGCTAAATCCTGATCCTGATTATTGCCCTGGGCAATACAGAATCACTGCAAATACTTCACTGAATACACTTCTCCTGCTCCTTTGACATGATCCAGAATTTGTCATTTCTTAAAAGACCTGTTGGCAGATCCGCAGGCAAAATGTAAGCTATAGTAAAATACAGAAATTTTTGCAACAAGCACAGGTATGTGTCAAAAAGCATAGTACTCTGTTTTAGAGGCCTGTAAGCAATACTTTGTTCATTGCATTATGCAATGATATTTTTCACATATGTTAATGAAATCAGATCTTAAGTGTTGTTTATAAAACAAAACTAATTAAAATAAATGCTTTTGTTATTATTTATCTAGTATCACAGAAGAGAAAAATCATTGTAGCTCAAGCCCACAAAGTGTTTTAATGCAATACATGAACTCAGGAAGATTATTATGGGAATGCCAGTATTGGTTTCCTCATAAAAATGTATTCCTTTCATTTCATTTGATTTTTTTAAAGAAACTTACATTACTATGATAGTTCCATTGAACTTGAAAAAAAAATCGTGCACTGCTGAATGCAGAATTCAAATCTGTAACATTAAAATCACCTATTAGAGAATTGAAATAAAAACCTGCCTCAAAGTAAGACATTACCAACAATGACCACAAGGTGGAGATATTGTCCTCCCATGTTAAGAATGATGAAGCTTTGTTAATTTGCCTTTCATTTGGTTGAGCATCTGTGTTGGGCTTCCACTTCTAAAGCTCTCCAGATGCTGTTGGTGTATTTGCAGTCCAGCTCATCTTTTGAAAATAGCGGGTCACTTGGCCTTCTGTTTGTAACTGTAGAGCGTAATGGTCTGGAATGAAAACCAGAACAGAAACCCTGAGAATTAATTCCAAATTTGTTTCTCAGTGAAAATAATAGTTTTGTAAACCTATCAATAATGTTCTGCAGTCTCATCTTCCTCTGATCTGATGTCCACCTGTTGTAACAGTGTCAGTCATGACTTCCAGTCAGTCTCAGGCGCTCTTTCTTTCTGGGAAGCTGCCCGTCTAATGACACTGGAAACTCCCATGTCAGCTCCTGGAAGGCTGTGGCATCATCCATCTTCGGATTTCCAGATCCTGCAGCTGCCACAGTTGGTGTTGATCTGATGTAAAAGAGAATATTAGTATATTATTATTATATTAGTATAGTATTATATTAATATTAGTATAGAATATTAATCTCTGTAACACGTTGGCTAAAAAGAACTGAAACTGGTGTTTTCTCTTCCAGTTACACAGCAGATGTACATCCCGCAGTTGCGATTACTCTCTTGATATTTCAAAAGCATGAAGTAATTGTTGTTTTTGACACATGAATATTTTGTCATTTATTCAGAACATGGTGACACTTACTGAGCTCCATCCTCTGCAACACCTTTAATGACTTCAATGGCTGAACAGATGTTGTCATGTGTCAGTATCCTATAGTTTTTCTCTGCAGTACCATCTGAGTGGACCAGATAATCCGCCACGATGCTCTCCTGTGCATCTGTGAGCCTCTTTGTGGCTGTCTCAAATACCCTCCTGGCAGCCTGGCTGGTGATGAGTGAGAGGTGGTATCTACAAAACAAACACATACACACAGTGTATGATTGTTCCCAAGCCACAGACAGTTCGATTAATACATTAAAACAACTTTGTGATTTGGTTTACTTCTCATGCAGTCTCCGCAGGTCATTGGAAGGACTATAAATTGGCTCCTCCACAGAAGAAATGAAAAAAATGTCAGTGTCTTTTCCACAGATGCTCTTAGCAGCAGTACAGCGTAGTTTAGTGAAGTAAAGGTGAAATATCTGAAAAAACAGACAAAATGCAGTTAATGTACTTTTCAACTATTGTTGAATAACGAAGACAGATGTTGACAATGAACTGAAGAGAGAATATCAATGTAACTTTGACTTACATGTTCTTCTTCATTCAGGGCAAAGCATGCCAGCTGCTGTGAGGAGGCTGTGTGCTTTGTCACTGCTATTATCGCCAGTTTTTGGCCTCTTTGTGACACAAACGTCTTTCTCTACATCCATTCCTGGACCTGAAATCACAAGCAATTCAATAAATAATATTTCATTCAAAACTGCCAATGATCATTTTACAGTAGAAACAGCAGCACCTAGTTATGAAGTGCATGGAAAGCGTTGAGTGTTTCAGTCAGTCTGACCCACTTGGATGGATGCTAAGCTTCTGTAGGATGAGGCAGCTGGGATCCCAATGAGGACTCACAAGTAGGGGATGGTGTGGAAGAGAGGTGCAAAAGTTGAATGTGAAGGAGAGAAGGGGCTTACATATTACATGAGGAGGTGTCATCAAGAATCATTAGATTTAGTGCTGCTGAGGCTGTTTGAACTTGATGTTTGCCATTCACTAACTCTTGTTCCGTATGGAGTTACTGAATAGAAGTTGGGGTGGAGATCAAATTCCACTCTCACATGTCTGTTGTCCAGTGCGTTCAATCTCCCTGAGTGAACACAGAGCTGAGAGCATCTTCTCCCTCACCCCTCCCTCCAGTCCAGTCTCCCTGTTAAGGCCCTAAGTAACGGGAGCGCCACCTAAATGACAGTGATGAGCCCTGACCAGCACTGTCATTCTGTCTCTTTATAAACGTCAGATCATTGTGTCATTGTTAGAATTGGACCAAACAACTGAAATATGCAAGACTGTCATTCTTACTGTCATATTCTTTATCACCCCTAGGTGCTGCAGGTGCTTCAGCTGGAGAATGGCCTGCAGGTAATACAGCACAAGAAGCTGCTCAGACATGGTGATGTCTTCAGAGGTGTGCATCTTCTCCTGTTCCTCTCCACGTCTCTCTTTGCAGCCCTCAGCACCTACCAGCAGTCACTGGCGCTCGGCCCAGGATTCTGCAGCTGTCTGTATCTGTGGCAGAAGGAGTAGTACCATCAACGTCAATTCCCGTCATGTACTGGATCCGGAAACCAACTGGAATCAGAGTTCCAAATGGAAAATACCTTTTTCTGATGACGTCCTGTGAGACATCCTTGCTGTTTTTTTGCTGAATGTCCTTTAGGATGCTCTGGAAGATGATGATGACGTTAGCCAGCCTCCTGTGTTAAGTTGGTGGCATTCAGGATGTAGCACAGGAACTGGTTGATGTTTGTGATGTAATTAGCATGGTTTGGTGAGACAGTCCAGTCATCCTCAGTTGGTAAAAAAAATTGCGCGTTTTGGGAATGTCCTTCACAAACATCAAGGATGCTTCAGATGGTTCCATAAAAAACAGGAAACTGGAAATGTTGTCTATAAAAAAAAATGTTTTTAGGGTTTATTTTTAGGGCTGGTACAATCTCAGATAGGTGAATTCTGTGCTAAAATTAGTTAAAATTAAAATATGAGTTAAAATATGTACTTTGTGAGTCTCTGCCCAGTTTTATATACCTACCTCCTGAGAGCAGTTGACCACACCCAGGTCCTGTATAAGGTACTGTTTAAACCCAGCTAGGAGAGGAGCATCCAGAGCTTGTTTTCTGTATAGTCCAGCCCGGGTCACTCTCCTCCGGAGAGCCTGCTGATAACTCTTAACTACTGGGGTCCTGTAGGGATTTACTGAAACAGGACCCAACCCCAAGTCCTTCCAGGGCATCTTATTTTCCTGGGCGACATGCCATCTGGTATGGTTCATCATTAACATTACTCTCCATTTTGAGGTTTCGCCATGGGTACTACCTAGTGGGTTGGAGGGCCCACAGGAGGGGTAAGATAATTTAGACCTCATTTGGCCTCTACATCCTCAGGCAGAGCAATGGAGTTACCAGCGGGACCATGTGGAGGTAGAGGTCACTAAGTCTCCACTCCTTACCCAAGGGAGTTAAGAGAATTTCCACGCTTCATTGAATTTCTTCACTTTAACATTCAGAGCACTGGGCAGAAATCACATCGCGTTGACACCCGCCGTGGGCCTTCATGATGCTTTGTTTTAATTAAACAGTCGAATTCCCGTGGTCTGCACCAGTTCTAAGCCAGCTGCTAGACACTGGCCGAGGCCCCTTGCCGCCCGCCGGCCTTCCCTGGGCAGGAAGAGGTTGACCGACGCGCGCCTCAAGTGGGGAGATCCACGGGAAGGGCCCGACGCGTGTCTAGATTCGCCGCCGTGGATGATGGCTTGCCCCCCCGGCACCCCGGCCTTCCCACGAGAAGGGGAGGGTGGGCTTCGACTGGGGCGCGCGAGAGGGGCCACAGCACACGGTGCCTCGTCCAGCCGAGACGCGCACCCAGTCCGACCGATCCAGCCCTTAGAGCCAATCCTTATCCCAAAGTTATAGGATAACTTGGAGACCTGCTGCATACCACAATCTTAAATCTAAATGCATGTAAAAGCAGAGAATCAGAACTTTTATTTAATGTCTATTATCCCCAGTTTTAAACTCAGCATCATGTCTGCCTCCATAAAAATGTGTGTCCAATATTCTTTAATATTGACAAAATGGTTGGCATATTTTCATTCATATCTCCGAAACGGTGCATATTACAAGGTTTAAACCAAATGCACGTGAAAGTAGAGACTCAGATGTTTCATTTAATGTCTAATATCCCCAGTTTAAAATCTCAGCATTGTGTTTGCCTCCATAAAAATGTATTTCCAATATTTCTGAATATTGACCAAATGGATGTGTTACATTCCAATGTATGGTCCATGTGTGTTTTGTCGCTATGTTCCCCACTTCCTGACCTTGATTGTTCTTCCTCCCCCATTGGCCCATCATTACAACATTGTTTCCGTATTACGTCATCCTCGTTTAGCATCTCGGCCAATCAGAGTGCAGTTTATTCAGTACATAACTTGGAGGTTTTCAGAAGGAAGGGGCCTTTCATTTGACTTCGGTCCCGCTCAGCTTAGCTTCGGTTTCATTTCGCTTTTGGTTTTGCTTTGGCTTCTTATCGTTTCGCGTGTGTGTTTATTTCGTATAGCTTCGGCTTTGTTGGTTTGTGTTTGTCTCCTTGTACTTTCGTTTGTTTGTGTTATCCATTATTTAGCCATTACCTTGCCCAGATGTATTGTATCAACCTCGGTGTTCTTTTGTACCCTGTTACTTGTGTCCACTCTCGTTTTCCCTTTGGTATTCGTAGTTCACTTGTGTATTTGTGTGAATTCTTGTGTATTGGGTTAGTTTAGGTTGTTGGGTACATTCTGCACACATAGTTGATTTTTGTTTTAGAAACACTAGTTTAGGACGGGTGAGTGCCTTTTGTCTTGTATGGTTTTGGGTAGTCAGTGAAGGTTAGCTAGGGCGTTAGAAGACGCCGAAGACAGAGTGTTTTGGGTTTTCTTCTGTAATTAGGTTAGCTTTCCCTCACTTTCTTAGCCAGCTCCATTTTTTCTTTTTTTTTCTTTTTCTTTGGCACCATTCTAGTTTCCTAACCCATTGAATTATTGTATCCTATTACGTACCAGTCACATATTCACCTTAAAATAATCACTTTTTGCACCAACCCTTGTTGTCACGCTTCCTAAGTCCCTAACCAGAACCCACCTGCATCCAAAAACTATTCTAAATGTTACACCCCTTTACCCCTAGACACTTAGGGTCGTAACAGGATGGCTTGTTTTCATTAATATCTCCAAAATGCTGCATGTTACTAGGTTTAAACCAAGTGCACGTGAAAGCAGAGACTCAGAGCTTTCATTCAATGTCTATTATCCCCAGTTTTAAACTCAGCATCATGTCTGCATCCATAAAAATGTGTGTCCAATATTTTTGAATATTGAGAAAATGGATTACATATTTTCAGTAATTTCTCCAAAACTGTGTACATTACAAGCTTAAAACCAAATGCATATGAAAGAAGAGACTCAGAGCTTTCATTTAATGTCTATTATCCCCAGTTTAAAAACTCAGCATCATGTCTGCCTCCATAAAAATGTGTCTCCAATATTTCTGAATATTGACAAAATGGATGTGTTATGTCCCAGAGACCCAAAACTTTCAGTTAATGCAAATGAACCCCACGGTTCAGGTCAGCATAAGTCCTGCCATCCTTAAAATATGTGTCCCCTATTTTTCAATATTGACAAAATGGATAGCATATTTTCATTCATATCTCCGAAACAGTCAGTACTGTGCTGCGTCCGGCTCCAGTTGACCTGCGAGCGGGGCTTTCTTTCCCTTGAGCTTTTTTCTTGCCCTTGGTGCTTTCAGATAGTGGGACCCAGGCCTCCTTGGCCTCGGCTGGCCAGGAAATGCGCCACCCCCCTGACAATTGGTGGGTCTCCTGGTCACCCACTAAGAACGGTTAGCCGTCTGGTCATCCATGGGACGTAGTCTTTTTCGTACACAGCACGGAGACTGCCACCTGGTCACCCCCTGACACTCAGTGGGACTTCTGGTCACCCACTATGAACGGTTAGCTGTATGGTCTCTCATCAGTCTCGGAGGGTCGTCTGGTCTCCCGGGTGACTTTGTGCGATTTTTGCCCTGCCCGGCCAGGCTGCCTGTTTCCTGGCCTCGGGTCACTGGGAGCAAGCGGGGCATCCGGGCCACCACCGGACCTCGCTTGGTCAGAAAGCGCAACAAAAGCTTGGATCGAGGGCTGACTTTCAATAGAAAATAGTGAAGAAAGATGTGAAGACGGGGGTTTGAATTTAATCCTTTCTGTATACAGTTTAGACTTCTAAGTCACAAGCTGGGGTTTATGACAGGAAAGGGGGTTAACTAATAAGGATTGCAGATGCAAGCTAGGAACCCCCCTGGGTGTAATCTTAAACTGACCATTTGGCCAGGACATCGTAAACTGACCAAATACCATGAACCCCCCTCTTTACCATCAGACCGAGTGACGTCAGAAACGGAGAAGAAGACACTATATAACCCAAAAGTTTGTACCAGTACGGGGAACAATACTTCGGTTTTGTTGTTTCTTGCGGGAAACAAGACTTCGGCTTTATTGTTCCTTGCATGCAATAAACTCATCTGTTTTACTTCATCTCGGGATCAAGAACCTTATTCTTTCTGTTACAACAAATTTGGCGTAGTCGGCGGATGCTCCAGAAGGCACAGAACTTCCCATCGGCAGGAGAGTAAGGACTCCTCTTTTATTTAAAAGTCCCGACTCTCTCTGACCGATTGGGAAGTCTCTGCTCCCTGCGAGAATCGCCCGAGATGACGGAGTAAACGTGAGTTCCCGAATTCCTCTGGCCCGGGGAAGACACTGGTGTATGTAATGGGTTGTTTGCTGTAAGCCCAGAATTTGGTCTGGCAGGCGGTCCGCGGTATTGTGTACAGGCGTTCGAAGCTGGTGTATGCCTTAATTGCGCGTGGAGTTTTCGAATGGGTTTTGGACCTTTACCGCGAAGTTCAGGATCGGTGTGGGCCTTAATTGCGCCCGGGGTTCTGGAGCAAGTGGTGCATTAAATGCACATAGTTCAGGACTGGTGTGGGCCTTAATTGCGCCTGGAGTTCTGAAGGTCAGGACTGGTGTGGGCCTTAATTGCGCCCGGAGTTCTGAGGCTCAGGATCGGTGTGGGCCTTAATTGCGCCCGGGGTTCTGGAGCTGAGTGGTGCATTAAATGCACGTATAATCCAGGATTGGTGTGGGCCTTAATTGCGCCCGGGGTCCTGAGATTAGCTACGCCTTGATCGTGCACGGATTGGCGTGGCGTGGTTTTTTGTTTTAAAGGAAACAGAAGTAGGAGGTATATATATGTATATTTTTGGTGTTTTCCTTGTTTGTGAAATACATATACACACGCACGACACTAACATAAACACACCTCATAATAAAAGAGCAAAGCATTAAGTAACAGGATTTAAAGGACGTTGAGACCCGAGAATCGCCCTGATTGAGCTCAGTGTGTAAGTCCAGCCCGGGGCAAAAGCAGCGATGCTGGCGTTCTGGGGATGGTGAATTACTGATCAAGAAAGGGGGTTTTCGAGGTCTCGTTCCTTACTTGTGAACAGTGCGGTGTAAGTCCTCTCTAAAGTCTCTGAGAGGCATTTAGATCTGGAGGTAACAGACGCCCTTAGCTGAATGAGCTGTTACCTCACACACGACAAAAGTAAATCTTAAAGAAACCAAACGTGTGCTAATTGGGTGTTTGAGAAAGTGGTGGAAGTATCTGATTACATATCGGAAAAGTGTAAGTTAACTGAAAGGGAAGAAAAATATAGGAAGAAGCTGAGTCTGTCAGAAGGAGTTTGGGGCGAAGATGCCTGTAAAAATGCGTATGAACATTGGAACAAAAACAAAGATTTAGCTGCAGCCCTGGTGATCGGCCGACACCTGAGGTGGCAGATTAGCATGAAAGAGAAATCAGAATGGGATAAAAAAGAGAAGGAGTTCACAGAAAAAATAAAAGCGTTAAATGAGAGGAAAGATAATGTATTCGCGGCAAAAGAGGAACTAGAAAAAAAGCTAAAAGAGGCAGTACAGGAGAATGAGAAACTAAAGAAGGAATTAGCTCCTGGTCACGCTGCACTGGCAAATGTGCTACAGCCGGCGACTAAGTTATATCCTGCTCTCCCACAGGGGAACAAACAGGCAGGAAACGAAAATAATTGGGATCAATTCCCACAGTGGCCATATGGAGATGGGGGGTCTGATTGGGATAACACTTGGTATGAGTGTGATAAAGACGGATCAGGGTCTCCCCTGTTAGAGGGAGGGCGCCCGCAGATCTGTACTCTCACTCGAAGTGGGAAAGGACTTGATGTAGCACGGGCTGGCGCCGTTGATGACAGCGCCACTCTAACTCCGTCTCGCACCCCGCCGAGGGGGTCCGTTCTCGCACCTACCTTCCCTGAACCCCCAATACGATCAAATCCAAAACCGGAGGATATTGACCGGTGGGCTAGAGAAGTACCGCACCCAAAATTAGGGATGCAGCGAACCTGGAGTGCGCTTCAGGAATTAAAAGATACTTATGGTATCTCCCCCCTGACTGCCGCTATGATCCTCAGAAGGACAGGGGAAAAGCGTGTCGGAGAACTTAAACAATTGTGTGAGGATAACTGCAGGGGAGGGCGATGGGAATGGGTTTGGCGATGGCTTAAACAAAATTATCCACCGAAGACAGATTGGAAAAAGATATCTGCATGTCAGCAAAAAGAAAGCGAGGATGTGGCTGACTTCACTGACCGCTTCGTCACACTCTGGCTGGAATGCTCAGGATTAAGTGACGAAGATGATGTGAATAGCGACACCTCTGCTGTGATTAAACAAATTTATTTGAGCGGTCTTAAGCCTGATATAGCCAAAGCCCTTCAGTTAAAAGAGCCCGAAATAGGGCAAGATACGAACAAACAGTTTGAGGAAATAGTTAAAATGGCACGGCAAATCGAGAGAAATATGTATGTAAAGGTGCGGGCAATACAAACAGGGTGGACACCCCCCATACTGAAGGGTGGAGCTGGCCCTGACACCCGACTAAGTCCAAAAGGCGAAATTACAAATCGGTGCCATTATTGTAAAAATTTCGGACATTGGCAAAAGAATTGCAAAAAGCGATTAGCCAGTGATACCGCGGAAGATACCGCGATCCCCCTTTCAATCCCTCGAATCGAGAGGGGCAAAAAAGCCTGTTGTCACAATTACAGGATTTGAGCGAAGCAGACAAACGCGCTATCAGGGATCTTTTAAACTAGGACTCCCCCTAGTGGCCTCCCTACGCCTATCTCAGGAGCTGAGTGAAAAAGAGCTCAAATTACAATGCACGATTAATGGGATTCAAATGTCACTTTTATGGGACACTGGGGCTCAATTATCTTGTTTATCTGAACAGTCAGCCAAACGGTGTGCTGTCATGTTCACAGGGAGGGAGCTGGAGGCCACTGGTGTAGGGGGCAATCGAATAACACTCAGAGAAACTCAAAAACTCAAGATTAGACTAGGAGATGGGGAGGTAACATTTAACGCTGTCATGTGGGTAGGACCTACCCCAGATCTGTTGGGATGGGATGCTCTGAAATACCTACAAGGGGTTACATTAACCGTACATGAGGAGAGGGTGGAGGTAAACATCTGGTCCCTCCAAAAAGACGAACTAAAAGGGCATTCAATTTGGACTATGGATAAGGACGGATGCGGGCTTCTGGATATGGAACCCGCCACATTTACTGGGAAATCCCCGCCATACACAAAGCCATATAAAATCAACAAAGAGGCGGAGGAAGGGGTTCGACCAGTAATACAAAAACTATTGGCTCAAGGCATTGTACGAAAAACACATAGTACAAGCAACAGTCCAATATGGCCTGTAAAGAAAGCCAGCGGAGCATGGCGATTCACAGTTGATTACTCAAAAGCTAATCAACCCATCAACCGTCTCACCCCCTTGGTAGCAGACCCCTTTGCTATTTTTCAACTACTGTCCCCTGAGCACCAGGTGTTTTCAGTAATTGACATGGCTAATGGGTTCTGGTCTGTTCCTCTACACCCAGAGGTACAAGATTGGTTCGCTTTTGTTGTAGATGGAGAACAATATACTTGGACCAGGTTACCACAGGGGTTTTATAACAGCCCCACCGTGTATCACATGGCACTTCGGAGGCATCTCCGGGAGTTGCCTCAAGTGTCCTCCGTCGTTATCCAATATGTGGATGATATTTTAATCGCGTCTCCTGACGAGGAAACCCACAAGAAGGACCTCCAAATTATTCTCGACCATTTAGTTAAAAAAGGACACAAGGCTAGTTATAGCAAAGCACAGTTATGCCTAGACACCGTAATTTACTTGGGACAGAAGATTAGTCAGGGAAAAAGGGAATTGACAGAAGATCGGGCCCAGGCAATCCGAACACACCCTAGTCCCAACATGGTGAGAGAGCTCCGATCATTTCTGGGTCTGTGCAATTTCAATAGAAATGGCTCTTTCTGAAAGGGCCAAACCACTTACAGACCTATTAAAGGGGGGAGGGAGGTCCCTTGATCCTATTGCTTGGAGTCCTGAAGCTGAACACGCTTTTAATGATTTAAAACAAGCTCTGTTACAGGCTCCTGCATTGGGGTTTCCTCAGACAGATCAACCATTCTACCTCTACGTAAGTGAAAAGAATGGATTTTGGACAGCTGTACTAACACAGGAACATGGGGGTAGGTACCGCCCGGTAGGGTATTACTCTGGATCCTTGGAGGAGGTAGCCAGGGGCTGGGGACCATGTCTACGAGCCGTTCAGGCCGTCTGTCTAGCAGTACAGGCAGTCAATAACATAGTGCTAGATCAACAACTGATTGTTCGATGCCCACATGCGGTACACACCCTCATGTCCCTGAATCGGGTCAGTCAGGTTAATGCAATACGATGGAGCAAGTGGCAGGTCTTGTTAGAGGCTCCAAATATTACCATTGAACGTGAAGGAGCTCTAAATCCAGCCACATTGTTACCTGACCCATCAGAAGCCTATATGTTAGAACACAGCTGTGATGTTTGGGCAATGGGAGAAGATGAGGGCATCAAAATAGCCGAGCAACCACTAAGGAATGAAGACCTCATCCTCTTCACTGATGGAACTTCATTCATAAATTCTAGTGGGGAGAGGAAAGCGGGTTGGGCTGTGACTACAGAACATGATATCCAATGTGTGGGAAGATTTGAGGTACCCACGTCAGCACAGCGAGCTGAACTGAAAGCTTTGGTGGAAGCCTGTAAATTAGCAAAAGGCAAGACCACCACAATATACACAGACTCACATTTGGAGTATGCCATGACTTTGGAAGGTTATGGAGTAATAGGGATCTTTTAACCTCTGCTGGCACTCCGGTAAAGAATGCGGATCTGGTGTCTGAGCTGCTTGCGGCTCTCCAACTCCCAAAGCAGGTAGCTGTAGTCAAATGTACGGGCCACAGCAGAGAGGACACTCCCGAGGCCAGGGGCAATAAGCTGGCAGACTGGACAGCACGTCAAGCTGCCCTGGGGCAATGGGAGGAGTGGTCTATAGAAAAACCTCTTCAGATTATTTCAGTTTGCACAGTGAACATACAGGCACTCCGGACGGAACAGCTCAGCGAGCTCCAGGCCCAGGCCCCAAGGATTGAGAAATGGACCTGGATGGAACGCAATGTGGGGCTGCAGAAGGATGGGACCTGGAGGTCCCACCTGGATGGGACCTTCAAAGTTGCAGGAACACTGTATTTAGGATGTCTTTGCAGATATTCTGTGTCTCTAGCTTCAACACAGTGATATATATATATGCTCACTGATTTTTTGGTACATGCCCAGGGCAATAATCATTATGAGGATTTATTTCCAGAGGTGCTAGAGGTAGTGTTGTGAAATACTTCACTACACTGGATTGCAGGTTTAAACCCCCTGCACTCTTACTCCTTAAAAAACAACAAATGCAGATATGTAGCAATCATATTGTAGCAGACACTCGTTTGCCTTTTTCACAAATGATCATATTTTTCTAGAGATTCTGTTTGGGATACGGATGTGCATTCTGACAGCAATCTCTTTCAAAAAATGATTTTACCTTATCGCGGCTTTGCCCTTCTTGCCTCTTTGGACAAGATCTCCATCTTGTGGTCGTTGTTGGTAATGTCTGGACAATATCTCCATCTTGTGGTCGTTGTTGGTAATGTCTTCTTATGCCCTTTTTTATTTCAATTCTCTATTAGTTGATTCTAGAATCTCTACAATAGAGTTGAAAACATCAGTTTTATAGCAGACAATATGACATTATTTATAGTCCAATTAGGAATTTATTACCCTGTTTTTAACATAATAACAAATTAAAATTGATTTAAACTAAGTTTGGAACACCAGGGAACATAAAAAAAGATTTTTAGGAAAACCATGAGGTTCTCTGTGTCCTATGCCTGTAAGGGGAGGAAGCTAGAATCCTTTGATTTTTCAAAATTTGAAAATAAACATCATATAACAACAGCTTTCATTCCTAGGAGTGAAAAATAACCATTTTTGAAGACATAGTAGTTTCTAAAACACTACAATGAAGTTAAAAACATCAGTTATATTACATTATTTTTAGTGAAATTAGTCATTTATTTCACTATTTTTAAAATAATCTCTAATTAGAAGTGATTAGAATTAAGTTTGGAACAACAAGGAACACAAAAAAAAAGATTTTAAGAAAAAAATTATGTCTTCAGTGCCAGGTGCCTGCAAGGGGAGAAAGCTAGAATCCTACCCAGGCTCCTGGAGCTCTGGCCTGGCTAAAGGAGGCCGAATCCATCCCCTTCAAAGCTCCATGAAAAATGATCATTTAAAATTTGAAAAAAAAAAACATCATATAACAACAGTTTTCACTCCTAGGAGTGATAAAAAAACATTTTTGAAG